>NC_077232.1:286500615-287100615 GCF_027887165.1 Monodelphis domestica | reverse complement strand
TTGGATGCTTTGAGCTCTTTTTCCAATTGAGCAGTCTTATTTGTCAGACTGCTGATCTCTTTCTCCCATTTTTCTTTCCAGGTTTCCATCTTTTGGATAAGTTCCAGTTTGAGATCTTCCAGAGCTTGTTGATAGTTTCCATTTTGGGAGGCATGTTCTGATTTTTTTTGGATTTCATCCCCATTCTCTTCTTTTCCTTGGGTACTTCCACCATAAAACTTTTCAATAGTCACCTTTTCCCCTTTCTTCCTGGAGGCTTGATTTTGGGCCATGTGATCCATCCGTTTGGTGGTTTTATTCCCCTTTCCTTTTTGGTCTGGGGTCTAGGTGATATGGGCGGGTTTTCTGTGAATTTAGGTTGCCTCAGACTAGTTCTTCCCAGCCTCCGAGGTTTCTTAGAGTGCTGGGCCCCTGATCACGGCCGAACTGCCCAGGTGTTCAGCTCTGCCAAGATAATCAGTGCATGGTCCGCCCCTGCTGTTTAGCTCTGCCCAGATGCTCAGTGCAACGCTCCCTGGGCCCCCTGTGCTCATCACAGGATTCTCCCGTGAAACCACCCTGAGACGTTTTTTCCTGGCAGTCCCCAGATCCCAAGGACCCTGGAGTGCCCCCCCCCCTGACGGAGACGTTCCCTACTCACTCGCTGTCCCAGTGAGTGCTCTGGTAGCTCACTCTGGTTTGGCGGTGGAGTGGTGGAGGTGGCGTGGGGGAGGGTGGCTCAGTTCACGTTTTTGTGCAAGCTTTTCCTCCTTCTTATTATAGTTTGGAAATGTTCAGACTCCACATACCTTCGCCTCTGTGGTGTACTGGGGAGTACTGGGGAGTCCTTCTGCTCCTCCAAAGGTGATTTTTATGCTCCTTTGATGTAGTCTATTTCATTCGGTGCCGGGGAGAGGAAGCGTGTGGCGTCTAGATTGTAGCCATGATTACCTGGAAGTCCTGGTTTTTTCTTTTATTAATATTAGGAGTATTAGGAGGTTTTCTTTTTCTATACTTCAATGATAAACACCTAAAGGCCTGCCTGCTTAATATATAGATTCAAATGCAGGCCCAACTGGAGATTTTAAAGAGATCTGTGCCTGATCTCCATATATAACAGGAAGACCCTTCTCTACCTCTACCTCAGGTGGAAGATACCTCTTCATCTATAACTCAGGTGGAAGATACCTCTCTACCAATAAGTCAGAGGGAAGATCTTTCTCTATCTGTACCTCAGGTGGAATTTATCCTCTCATGGCTCCTAAAACTCCTGGCCACTCTGTCATACCCTACCCCTTTCCCCAGTTCTCCACCATCTCCTGCCCCTTCTCCCAGCCCACAGCCCTGCTTGTCTCTGGATCCAGCTTCTCCCCTTCCCCCCACCACCTTCCCCTTACTTTTTCGGTATCAATGCAGACATCCTCAAAGAAGACTATGACCACACATAAATCATTTGAATTGCTTTTCCCCTTAAGGGAAGTGCCCACATTAAAGACAAATGGAAACTTGGTCACCTTAAGGTACCACACACCTTTCACTCCCCAGGATATAAAAAAAAAATTAAACACAATGTTCCCTCATTTGAAGACAAACCAATTCTAGTTATCAAAACACTGGATAACATATTCTGCACATATGATCCTGCTTATCAGGATATGCAAAACTTGCTCCAGGTATTTTTGACTAAACAAGAGAAAGGCAAAATTATTTGCACTGTTTGTAGAGCTAGAGGAAGGAATGTGGTTCATTGGCTTGAACATGTCCCAAAATGGAATTATAATGATGATGATGAATATTTACCACTACGCTATGCCAGGGAAACATTGCTAAAGACAATGCACAAATGTTCCAAACTTCTTGGCACATGGACCAAATTTGAAAATCGTAAACAATTGGAGGATGAGTTACTCTCTCAATTTATGGACAGACTAATTTAACTAGGAGGAAGCTATATAGACCTGGGACCTCACTAGAGAAAGGGATGCATGGCAAATACAGAGACAATTTGTGAACAACTGTTCCAAAGTGGTCCAAGACTATTTCAAAATTAACTGCCCAAATTGGCCTAATATGTATCTCGCAGAATTGTGTAGGGTTGCAGTATATGTTTCTAATGGCCATCAACACAAAATTGAGGAAATATATGATTTGGTAGCAAAATTAAGGAAAGAACTAAAAACATCAACAGACAGACTTGATAAACAAGAGAAAAGAGGTCAAGCTATTGCCCCTTTGCAGGACTCCCCACATTAGTTGTTAATATGCCACTTCTGTGCAAAAAAGGGGTAACATAATGATGAATTATTGGAATTGGAAAAAGGCACTTTGGAATGATACTTTCATAAATAATAACTTTAGGAATAACACCTTTAGAAATCCTAACAATTATAGACAGCCTAAAAATTATGACAATGATACTCCAAATCCAAATCCAAATCAGGCAAATGATAACTCACACCACCACCAACAATATATGCAAAGTGAAGCTTGTCTACACCTTCTGCCTAGGGGAGCCCTAGGTACCACCCAAAGGTTATTATGAAAGTGTGGAAGGGAATAGGGCACTGGAATCAGAGGGTACAAACTTTGATTTCCTAGACCCTCATGTCTTAATGCCCATTATCCTTATCCACTCCTCCCCCCTCCCCCATAGTGATGAACCTCATGTAACTTTGAGGGTGTAGCAGTAAAAATTAGTTATTTTGCTAGAAGTATTATATTTTATGAAGTTTATTAAAGATTAAGAATTTAAGAAAATACAAGTAAGAAAGCATGTGCCTAGGGGGGCTGAAAGGCCAATTCAATTTCACTAAAATCATGAGAGATGGGTCTGCCTGGCAGCAGAAGTAGGAAGAGAGCTCAGTAGGCTTTTACAGGCAGTTAAATAGAAATTTTGATCTTGCCCAGGTGGAAATCTCAGTGAGATTAGAGGGCATCTTGGGAACTAGAGCAAGGACTTCTGGGGATTGGAGCCTGGGGTTCAAATCTCCATTTTTACATTTCTCCGCATGATCCTTGTTGGGAAAAAAAATTTTCCCCAAAAGGATCATGAAAACCTAATCAACTTAAGGATTACAATAATTTGAGGATAAGAGAGAAAAAAAACCCAATAATTTCTGGACGCATTGACAAAAGCCAGTTAGGGAGCAGTCCCCTTTGGCATGAAAGTATACATACAAATAGATGTTCAATCAACCACACCCAAAGTTAATTTTGATCTTCTTGTGCAGCTTGTTTTCTGGAGGCATCTTCGTGGTGTCTTCTCCAAGCAGTTCATTTTCTGTATTTGGAGAGGTAGCATGTTTCTTTACCTAAAATTCTTCTCAAAAGGAATATAAACTTTGCAATTTAAAATAATAATATTTTTTACATTTCCCCATTAAAAAGGTGATTGAAAAATACAGGATCACTTAGGGATGGATGGCTGAGGTATGAGGTATATGAATCAATTGGTAAGAGAAATTAAAAAGACATAAAAAATCCAAATTAAAAAAATACTGGATGAAAATATAGACTATCAAAGTCTTATGTGTAAAAAAATTCTAAGGAATCAAAAGGTTAAAGAAAATCTCAATACTGGTGACATGTGCTTCAAATATAAAAGGAGAGAAAAAATAAAAAAAACTGAAATAATATATTGCACATGCAAGGAAAATATAATAAAAGAGTTTTAAAAATTCAAAAATGTAGCTTATAATCACTGATACTCTGTGTCAGCTAAGAAAATATAGAATACAAAGCTGTCTCACCAAAAATGAGATCCATTTCCTCTTCATACCTGGCCATGATCCACTGTGAGTCCAAGCAGATGAATTGAACAGTAGTACAAATATGTAGTTATCAATATACCCAAAATTCTCAATAGCCCAGTTAATTACAATAGCAAACAAACACACTATCATTTTTACATGAGTTGCTGTATGGCATTTTAAAAGCCTATGAACTGATGGATATTTGTCACAATTTTTACAAATGTAGCAAATCTTTCAACCTTGGTATTTAAACAAAGTAAAACTTATTTGGGGTTTAGAACATCATTAAGAAATCTAGATATCATTCTTGTGGAAGTAAAATGAGCTGAAGAGTATAAATGAGAGATGCTCCTTTTTTGGAGGCTTTTTAGGGGCACAAATGTCCTGGGATTAACTGCCCAACTTCCATTCACATATTTAGAAATGCGGGAAGGTTGGGGGTTATAATTGTATTTCACTTCAGCTACTAGAATGGGCCTTACACCTCGTGTTAGGGGCAGGCAAAAATGACCAGAGATGGTTTAAAAAATTCTAAAAATCATGTCTAAAGAACCCTTAAAATCAATTGAGGTATTTAGCATATTAAATTTTTCAAAGGTTGCAATTTTCTGATGAAGTCCATCTATCCTCTATGTGACAGTTTACAAAGTCAAAAATAGAAAAGCTGTTTTTTATATGGGACCACTCAATATGTGTTCAGAATGGTTATAGGGGAAAAGCAACATAATATAACAGTAGTTAAAACTCAGTACATTAAAATGATTCAGTGTAACAGAATAATATTGAATGCAGTAATATATGAACTTAAAATCACAAAGTTAAATCTTAAATAAACAGTAAAATACAATAGAATACAGAGATTTTCATTGGAGTCTGAAATGCCTTAAAATTGCCTCCAGTCTCTTTAAAGTTCCTTGGGTTTTTATCCATTTAGATGCCTGTTGTCAGAAAGCAGAAGATTGGTATGGGCTAGGCAATGGGGTTTAAGTGACCCAATCAGGGCCACACTGCCAGCAAGTGTCTGAGGCCAGATTCCAACTGAGGACCTCCTGTCTCTAGGCCTGGCTCTCATTCCACTGAGCCACCCAGTTGCCTCCCCAAAGTTAGCTAAAGAGTTGCAGAGAGCTGAATTTTTTTTTCTGAATCCCATGTGAAGTAAATGAAACGATCAATATAATTAAAAGATATCCTTTTAAAGTAGCCATGCTTTAAGTTCCTGTTTGGAAAAGTCTCTTTCTTCTTTCCCTTTCTTTCTCCCCTCCTGTGATCCCCTGCCCCCAGTCCACGTGGAGGCTAATTTTAGCCTAATGGAAAATTACCCCAGTTTTTTTATCAGCTGATAGAAATGAGCCCTGGGCCTGGGGCGATGAGTGGTCTGCTCTGAGGCTAGAGTTTGCAGGGGCTGGGGGGCGGCAGGTCACCAGGTGATCGAGATCTGAGTCAAACAGGTCCAGACACTGGGAATAGGAGTGAGCCGGCCAGTGGGAAGGCCAGAAAAGTCATAAGTGGATGGCTGCAGGCAGGCAGGCAGGGCCAGGCTGGGCTGGGCTGGGAGCCGGTGAGCTATCTAATAGCTGGAACAAGCTGAATCAGCAACAGCTTTGAGAGGGTAAAAAACCTTGGCCAGAGAAACGTGGCTTAAAAAACAAACAAACTAGGCACTAGCTATTAAAGGCTGATCACAAGATTGAGGATATTTCATTTTCCCAAAGTAGTTATGCCAAATTATGGCAGTTAAAAATTGGTTACTCTCTGCTACACTTATTATGATTGTCTCCTGGACAGCAGGGCCTTCAGATCAGTGTTGATAACTATACCTGATTCTGATTGTAGTTCCATTGACTCTATAAATGAAAAGGGGGCGGGGGTATCAGGGCCACCTCTAAAGATTCCAAAGCTTTCCCTTTGAATGTTGTCTGTAGAACCCTTAGTAGTGGAACATTCTTTTCTTCTGATGCCTGGCTCCCCCATTAATCTCCTGGGGAGAGATCTTTTGTGCAAAGAGCGAGCCACAATAACTTCCTCTTCAGATGGCTCTATATCACTGGAATTGCCTGATGAATCTTTAAATATGCTCCCTGTACTTCTATCAAACAGTCAGGGAATGAAGGAACCCATTTTCCAAATCCTAGTTGATATTCCTGAATCTCTCTGGGCAACTTCATTTTCCTATGTTGGCCTATTGAAATCAGTTGTTCCTTTTCGAATTTGGACAAAATCTGGCCCACCTCCTTCTATTCCTCAGTACCCTCTCTCAAAAGACATGTTTGTGACCCCAGTGATAAATTGTTAATAGAACAAGGCATTATAGTTCCCTGCAAAACAGAACACACCCATCCTACCAGTGAAAAAGCCAAAATTAGGCCCTAATGGAAAACTTGTCTTTAGATTCATTCAGGATGTAAGAGCAGTAAACAATCATATGATAAAACAACATCCTATAGTTTCCAATCTAAATTAAATTCGTTCTAATATTCCTAGTACTGCCACATTCTTTACTGTAGTAGAATTGTGCTCATCATTCTTTTCTAGTCTAGTAGATGAGGATTTCAGGCATATATTTGCCTTTACATGGAAAGGTTTTGAATGGACCTGGGCTTGTTTTCTCCAAGGGTTTGTGGATAGCTCTACATTATTTTCACAATTTCTAAGTGAGGATACACACTATTAAATTTGAGTACAGCAGTTTGGGACAATATATGGATGATTTGCTCTTGGCTTCACCTAATGCTGAAGTGTGCCAAGAAGACAATAAGCATCTCTTCTTAGAACTGCATAAGAGAGGCCACAATGTTTCAAAAGAAAAAGTTCAATGGTTTCTCCCTGAAGTAAAATATTTAGGATTCATTTAACTGCTGGTTCCAGTTCTATTTCACCTAGGCACATTGAGGATATTAAAAAATTGAGTGCACCCTCCACTAAGAAGCAATTGAGGACAATTCTTGGAGCAACAGGTTTTTGTAGGCAGTGGATCCCTTGCTAAGGGGAAATCACTATAGCTTTAACAAAAAAATTCAGTCCCTGAACCACTAAAATTAGAAGTGGAATACCTGACAGTTCTTTTGCAATTAAACCAGGCTATTCTATCTCACCTTGCTCTAGGCATCCCAAATTACAATAAACCATTCACTTTATCCATACATGAATAGAGAGGGGGTAGCTTCAGGTGTTTTAATGCAATCTTTGGGACCTGCTCAGTGCCCAGTTGCTTATTATTCAGCCCAGTTGGACTCAGTAACTTCAGGAACACCACCATGTCTTAGAGGCATAGCTGCCATAGCCTTGCTGGTGACTAAATTTGCTGATTTAGTATTGGGATGCCATTTAACATAATGTGCCCACATGACGTTAAATCATTGTTACTACGACATAGAACACAGGTATTTTCTGATCAGAGGATTACAAGGTATGTGGTAACCTTGTTAAATAATGAAAATATCACATTAAAATGCTATCCAGTTCTAAATCCTCCAACCTTTCTCCCTGATTTACCAGTGTCAGGAGAACTTTTGCACAATTGTGAATCTTTAGTGTCCATGGCTGAAAAAACTTGAAATGATTTACTGGACATACCTCAAGCCAATCTAGACCTCATCTTATTTACAGATAGGTCTTCTTCTATGAAAAAATGGCACATACTACACAGGAGCTGCTGTAATCACAGAATTTGCCATTTTGTGGGCAACATCATTGTCCTCAAATATAAGTGCTCACAGTGCGGAAGTCATGGGTCTAAAACATGCCTGAATAATTGCCACAGGTAAGAAGGAAACAATTTACACTGATTCTAGATGTGCATTCAGCATATGTCAGCAGTGATTATTCTTTGTCTTCAAAGGGGATTTTTAACATCAGTCAGAAAATGTATAGCTAATGCAGAAATTATTAATGAAGTTCTATCTGCCCTCTGGTTCCCTGAAACCCTAACTGTAGTTTGTTGCTCTGCTCATACACATGGCACTGACCCTGTCTCCAGGGGAAATGATCAGGCAGATACCACTGCAAAATTAGCAGCCTTAGAGGGGCCTGAATTGATTTTGCCAATGAAAACTACCAATGATTTGGATCTATCTATCCCTTTCTTATAATAACAAGGAAGTAGACAGATGGAAACACAAATTTAAAACCAAATTGATAAATGGAATATGGATATCATCTGATGGCAAACCTATACTCCCTAGAAATTTTTATCACTAAATTTGCCACTCTATACATAAAAATGGTCATTTTGGAACCCTGAGCATTGTGGACTCTGTTAAAAGAGTGTGGATAGCCCCTGGCATAACTACAATAGCCTCTAAAGTGTATACAGCCTGCCCTACCTGCCAAGCATTTAATCAGCATGCCTTTGGTGGCAAAGCTTTTGGAGAGCATCCTCTGGCTTACACACCTTTTGAAAATCTCCAAATTGATTCTATTACCATGCCAAAAATTGACCAGTATAAATACCTGTGTGATTTCAATGTTTCTTTATATCCTTCTCAGTGGGGAATGTGTATTTATTTTTTGTGAAAAGTTTAAGTTATTTTAAAGATAAGAAATTTGTTGCCTCCCAGAATCCAGAGACTGACTCCTTGTGGAAGATGTCATGGAGATACACACAGAGAACATATGCTGCTCCAGGAGATCTTGAGCAAACTGGATATGAAGAATTGAACTTTGGGGGGTTAAATCCATTTGTTTTGTTAAAATACATATGTTTTGTTAAATGTTTTTATTTTTGTATGTTTTGAGAAAAGGGAATTGCCCCATAATTGGTTTTATTCTTCTTTCTCTTTTGTTTCATTGTCTCCAGTTTATTGTAAAATTATATGTACATTAGTTTGTTATCTTTGTTATGATCCACTGGGAAGACTGGTCTCCAAAGGATGTTTGCTGATGGTTTTAGATATATACCGTTCACTATTTTTAGGAAATGCCCTTCTATTCCTATACCTTCTAGTGTTTTCAATAGGAATGGGTGTTGTATTTTATCAAAGGCTTTTTCTGCATCTATTGAGGTAATCATGTGATTTTTGTTGGTTTGCTTGTTAATATGGTCAATTATGTGAATGGTTTTATTAATATTGAACCATCCTTGCATTCCTGGTATGAATCATACCTGGACATAGTGAATGACCCTTGTGATGACTTGCTGGAGTCTTTTTGCTAGTATTCTATTTAAGATTTTTGCATCTATATTCATTAAGGAGATTGGTCTATAGTTTCCTTTCTCTGTTTTTGAGTTGCCTGGCTTTGAGATCAGTACCATATTTGTGTCATAAAATGAGTTTGGTAGAACTCCTTTGCTTATTCTGTCCAATACTTTGTATAATATTGGGAATAGTTGTTCTTTGAATGTTTGATAGAATTCATATGTGAATCCATCTGGACCTGGGGATTTTTTCTTAGGGAGTTCATTGATGGCTTGTTCAATTTCTTTTTCTGATATGGGGTTGTTTAGGTAATCTATTTCTTCCTCTGTTAGTCTAGGCAATTCATACTTTTTAAAGTATTCATCCATATCACCTAGATTGCCATATTTGTTGCCATATCATTGGACATAATAGTTTTTAATAATTGCCTTAATTTCTTCTTCTTTAGAGGTGAAGTCTCCCTTTTCATCTTGGATACTGTCAATTTGGTTTTCTTCTTTCCTTTCTTAAATTAAACTGACCAGTACTTTGTCTACTTTATTTGTTTTTTCAAAGTACCAGCTTTATTTGACTTTCAATTTTATTAATTTCTACTTTGATTTTTAGGATCTCTAATTTAGTCTTCCTCTGAGGATTTTTAATTTGATCACTTTCTATTTCTTTAATTTTGCATGCCCAATTCATTGACCTCTGCCCTCCTTAATTTGTTAATATATGAACTCAAGGATATAAATTTGCCCCAATTACTGCTTTGGCTGCATCCCATAGGTTTGGAAAGGATGTCTCATCCTTGTAATTTTCTTCAATGAAGTTATTAATTGTTTCTATGATTTCTTCTTTCACTAACCGGTTTTGGAGAATCGTATTGTTTAATTTATAATTAACTTTTGATTTACCTCTCCATGTACCCTTACTAATTATTTTCATTGCACTGTGATCTGAGAAGGTTGCATTTATTATTTCTGCTCTTTTGCACTTGTTTGCAATGTTTTTATGCCCTAATATATAGTCAGTTTTTGTGAATATACCATGTGCTCCTGAAAAGGTGTATTCCTTTTTTGTCCCTATTTATTTTTCTCCACATATCTACTAACTCTAACTTTTCTAAGATTTTATTCACTTCTCTTACCTCTTTCTTATTTATTTTTTGGTTTGATTTATCTAGTCCAGATAGAGGAAGGTTCAGATCTCCTACTTGTATAGTTTTTCTATCTGTTTCATCCTTGAGCTCTACTAGTTTCTCCTTTAGAAATTTGGATGTTATGCCATTTTGTGCATACATGTTGATACTGATATTTCCTCATTGTCTATGCTGCCTTTTAGCGGGATATAATTACCTTCCCTATCTCTTTTACCTAGATTTATTTTTACTTTGGCTTTGTCATATTTCATGACTGTGGCTCCTGTCTTCTTTTTATCAGTTGATGCCCAGTAGATTTGGCTCCGTCCTCTTACTTTCACCCTATGCGTATCTACCTTCCTCATGTGTGTTTCTTTTAGACAGTGCATGGTATGGTTTTGGATTCTAATCCACTCTGCTATTCGCTTGCATTTTATGGGTGACATTCAGAGTTATGATTACTAGCTGTGTATTTCCAAGCATTTTAATTTCTACTCTTGGTCCTGCCTTTTCTTCTTTCACTATTTCCTTCTATACCAATGTTTTGTTTTTAATCAATCCCCCTAGTTCCCACCATTATTTTATTTCCCTTTCTACTGCCTTCCCTTCTTATTCCCACCCCCTTGTTTTACTTTTAGTCTTTCTAAAACTACCTCCCACACTCTCCCTCTCTTGTTCTGCTTCTGTCCCCAGCAGTCTGTTTGTTACCCTTCTACTCCCCTATAGGGTACAAATCAGTTCTCTGCCCCAATGGATTGGATTGTTCTTCCCTCTTTGAGTCAATTTCAATGCATGTAAGAGTTGAATATTTCCTCTCTCCAACCTCTTTACCCTACCAGTGTATTGGTGTTCTCCCGCCTCTCTCCATGAGCTTCTTTGTGACATATAAATTTACCCCCATTTGTTTTTTTCCCCCATTTCTTTTAGTATTAGCTTCTTTTTTAGCTCTACTTGTATATATATATATATATATATATGTGTGTGTGTCTTTATATACATGTATATGCATTTATGCATACATATATCTATATACCTATTCATGTCTTGTCCTTTCATCCTGTACAGTTTATCACTGTTCCCTCTAAGTGTAATTCTTCTAGCCACCCAGTTGATAATAACAATTTTTGAGAGTTACCAATGACCTCTTTTCTTATAGGATATATATCATTTTAACTTATTGAGTCTCTTTAAAAAAGTTCTTTTTTTCTTTTTCCACACTGTTTAAATTACCTTTTGATGATTCTCTTGAGTTCTGTGCTTGGGCATCAAATTTTCTGTTCAGGTCTGGTCTTTTCTTTACAAATTCTTGGAATTCTTCTATTTTGTTGAATGACCATACTTTCCCCTGTAAGAATATAGTCAGTTTTGCTGGGTAGTTGATTCTTGGTTATAGACATAATTCCCTTGCTTTCTGGAATATCATATTGCATTCCTTTTGGTCCTTCAGTGTGGATGAAACCAGATCCTGTGTTATCCTCACTATGGTTCCATGGAATCTGAATGACTTCTTCTTGGCAGCTTGTAATATCTTTTCTTTGGTCTGATAGTCCTTGAATTTGACTATAACATTCCTGTGTGTTGTCAATTGGGGATTAAGTGCAGGAGGTGATCTGTGGATTCTTTCACTCTCCAATTTTCCCTCTTGTTCTAGAATATCAGGATAGTTTTCTTGGACAATTTCCTTTAGTATAATGTCCAGGCTTTTTCTTTTGTCATGGTCTTCTGATAGATCAATGATTCTTAAATTGTCTCTCCTTGAACAATTTTCTAAGTCCTCTGTTTTATGAATGAGAGGCTTCATATTTTCCTCAAATTTTTCATTCTTTTGGTTTTGTTTTATAGTGTCCTGCTGCCTTGTGTAGTCATTTAATTCTAGTTGTTGTATTCTGGTTCTTAAAGACTGGATTTCATCCCTGGCTTTTTGGTTATCCTTCTCATTCTGGTCTGATTTTCTTTGGAGGTCACCTTTCATTCTCTTTACCTCATTTCTCATCTACTTTGTCTCATCTTTCATCTTCTTTGCCTCATCTTTCATCTCCTTTGCCTCGTTTTCAAGCTTGTTGATTTTGGCTTTCAGGATACTATTTTCTAGTTTTAGTTCATGTGCCTCTGTTTCCAGATGACTTATCTTAGTTTTAAAATTCTTTTCCCAATTGTCTTCAGACTCTCTTAATTCTGTTTTGAATTGCATTTTGAGTTCTTCCAAAGCCTGTATCCAATTTGCTGGGATTGCTGTTTTATTGCTTGCTTCCTTCTCTGTTCCATTTGCTCTTGGTTTGTTGCTTGTACAGAAGCTGTCAATTATAATTTCTTTCTTCTTTTTCTGTTGTTTGCTCATATGTACCCCTTCCATACTCCCTGTATTTGTCTGTGCTCTTGCTATTCTCATTCTTTTGGTTTTGGGGATTTCTGTCAGTCTCCCCTCTTGGAGCTTTGTTAGATCTCTCAGTGCTGTCTGTGGGGGAGGATTGTCAGATTTTGGGCTTCCCTGAGTTCTGAAGACTTTTGATAGGAATAAGTTCAGCTGGGTTGGGATGGATGTGCTCTGAGGCCAAAACCTTCTGGAAGGCTGGAATAATATGGAGGGTCTCTGCAGCTCTGATTAGGCTGTTCTCTTTACGCTCCCTCTCCAGCTCCTTCCCCGCCATCTGTGTTTGATGCTCTGAGTCTGGCACAGCCCAGCCCGCAAGGTATCACACCAGTGCCTTTGCCCACCCAGAGGTTCCCACTGCCATTGGAGGCTCAGCGCTCTAGGTGGGAGGGGTAGGGGTTCTAGGACCTTCTTTCTGCCTTCCTCTTAAACCCGAGTGTTCTTGGATTCTGGCTTTTGGGGGGCATACCTTTTGAATTGAGTCCAGGGTTCCCTGGCTCTGTCTTGTTGTTAGGTTTGATTTTCAGTCTCCTACGATCATTAAGTTTTTGATCAGTAAGGAAGGATTTTCAGAGGTCTGAACTTTTGCTGCTTCTAGGCCACCATCTTGACTCCACCTCTGAAAAGAAAGTATCTTAAATGATCTGGAGTGTTTCTTAACTGAAATCTGTCCTTATAAAAACTGCTCTTAAAGAGGCAATGTGAGATTAAGAATTTTTCTGCTCTTAAAGTGACAGAGTGAGATTAATTAAGTTCTGCTCTTACATAGAAACTCCACTCTTAGAAAATAGAGTGAAATTTAAAAAAAAAACAGCTCTTTCCTGCTACACCATCACAGTCTCCATTCCAATGACACTAATCTCCTTGCTATTCTTCAAACAAGAAATTGCATCTCTCAACTCTGGGCATTTTTAATGGATGATCTCCATACCTGGAATGTTCTTTTTTATCTCTGCCTACTGGCCTCTCTGACTTCTTTAAAGTTCTCTCTAAAATCCCATCTTCCAAAGGAAACCTTTTCAGATTCCTCAATTCTAGTGCCTTCTCTTTGATGATTATTTTATCTTTATCCTGTTGTATGGGATTTTATCAGGAGTAAGCTGAAAGCAGGAGATCCTGCAGGCCAATATTCCGGAGCTCTCAGGAGCTGAGGAACTGATCACACAGACTGTTTCTCAGAGCAGTTGGTTGTCTTCTCTGGAGGAGACAGGGAGACTTGAAGCTGCCAGGAGAATGGACCTTCCCACAATCAAAATCATCTTAAGGAAGTGGTAGAGATAATGGATAACATTACACCAGTGGATAGTGTGTGTTAATCCATCACTCCCCTTCTGATCTTGATTCCTGCAGGGCTACTCTTCATACTGGGACTTCTGCTTGACCCAAAGTGGACTCCAGTTGTATGACATTAACTTTGACCCTTACTCTTGCTCCTGATTTAATCAACTCTTGTATTGTGTTCAAATCAGGTGCTTGAGCTCCCTAACAGCAAGCATTTTGGCAATTATTGCTATTTCTTCTCTGATAATTATTGTTATTCCAATTATTGTTATTCCATCTATTATTATACTGCCTATTATATCCATTATTCTGATTAAGTTGCCTAGAACATTGTCCTCTGAATCTACATTTCCTCACAAAATGTCTTACTCGATTACATAAGAAACATCTTGTAGGTCCAGATCTTTTTTCTCTTGGCCTGTACTGATTGGTTGCACAGATCTAAGTGCTGCTACTGCTTTTATTTCCATTATTTCACTATTCTTTTCTTTACTTTCAGCATCCCTTAATTTTTTTTCTCAAGTCCTCAATTACTGTATCCCTGTCTTCATATATATCATCATTATCTATACATAAATAAGTTGCTTTTCCCTTTAATTCTTCCAAACCCATCTCTTCCCAGTCTGGGCAATTGTTCTTAAAAAATAACTTTATCTTGGGACAGGAGTTTTTAACAAATAGTCTCTTGATGTGGGCAATTGTATCATCAGCCAACACATTGAGTCCTAATATTAATTCAGCAGCATCTGTTAATCTTTCTAGAAAATTGGTTGGTGATTCATTCTGTTTCTGCTTTATGCTTTCAAATTTGGACCAAGCATTTGGGTTTTTGGAATGCTTTTTCATTACTTCTATGATTGACCTCCTGACCTGTTTGATACTTCCATAATTAGGGCCTGAATCCATATATATCCCTTCAAAATCCTGTGGCCATGGGATTAAAGATAGATCATTTCTGGTCTCTTCTATAAATTGGTTCCTCTCTCTGTTGGTAAGTAATTCCTTCATCAGTAAGAAAAAAATCAGCATAGTCTGGGTCATAGATCTCAATTGCCCTCTGAAATTCCTTTACCACTTTATTAGGTTCATTGGAAAAGGAAGGGGTTCTGATAGTTTCTAAATCCTCAGGAGTAAATAACTTATGTGTTTTAACTTTATATACTTCAGCCTGGGCCACAAATGGTATATCTCTTAGAGGGAACAAAGAAATCTGATTCTTATTACATTCAGCATTCTCCCTTTCCAATCTGGACATTTTCTTAACATTTCCTTCATTAATTTACTTATCTATAGCATTATCCTTTAAATCATGTAAAACACCATTATTTAAAATCATTCTCTCCTTCATACATTGTTCCATTGTTTCTATTTTATTCTTCATTACCATTAGCATTTGTTTCATTTCAGAATCCCTCGTTACCCATTGTACAATTTCCTTTAATTTATAACAATGCCAAAAAAACAAGAATCTACATTTGTATACCACAATTAAGCACAAACATACCAAAACAGTTCTTAAAGTCAATGACATCATTGATTCCATCCATTCAAAACCCAGGATAATGTAACTGCAATGAGGGAATAGAGTGAAAATCTCATAAGGGATATGCAGGAAACAATCCCAGAAAAAAAAATAGCATTTGTCATGTCTCCTGACATGATGCTCAATGTACACAGGAAGTTGTTATATAGAACAGGATATGTGTTATTAGTATCCACCTTGATTCCCAATAACAATCACAGAACCAGAAAAAAAATTTCCTCCTAACATATGTGCTTTAGGTCTTTAAATAGTCTATTTAAGATTTAAAACACCCGCTGTGTCCATCAAAAGTCAGAGTTCTGTGTTCCAGGACCTTGGATAGCCACCAGGTGCTAGGATGGACAATGGAATGTTGCAAGATGCCCTAACTGTCAACTGTTATAAACTACTTCTAATCTGCTCCAGCCTAGGCCAATTTCTGTGTGTTCGACCTACTGACTCACCAAATGAAATTGGTGGTTAAATAAGGGTTCAAACTAAATATATATATAACAAAAGAACAGATTTATTTAACTAAATAAAGACGGAAAAGGGGATCAGGGAATATCTAACTTTACAACCAAATCAGAGACTAAAACCCTAATAATCTTTTATACCTATTCTAAATTAACTCCTTAATTACTAATTAATATTGCGGAGGGTTTGTTAGGAGCAAGAATAAGGGTCAAAGTTAATCTCACACAACTGGAGTCCACTTTGGGTCGAGCAGAAAGAAGTCCCAGTATGAAGAGTAGCCCTGCAGGTATCAGGATCAGAAGGGGAGTGATGGATTAACACACACTATCCACTGGTGTAATGTTATCCATTATCTCTACCACTTCCTTAAGATGATTTTGATTGTGGGAAGGTCCATTCTCCTGGCAGCTTCAAGTCTCCCTGTCTCCTCCAGAGAAGACAACCAACTGCTCTGAGAAACAGTCTGTGTGATCAGTTCCTCAGCTCCTGAGAGCTCCGGAATATTGGCCTGCAGGATCTCCTGCTTTCAGCTTACTCCTGATAAAATCCCTGACAACAATCCTTTCTATACCTTGTTTGCATGTAGTGGTGATATGGGACTCTAGGTTTCCTGCTGAACCCCCAAATTGTAGAAGTGCTTCAGGTCAAACTATAAGCAGGAAAATTCCTTTGCTTCCTTGCATTCTTGTTAATACACACCCTAAACATCAAAGACTCAAAATAAGACCTTGGACATCAAAGAGAAAGACCCTTGAGAGAACTATCCCCCTTGGATTCTCCCCTAGATTTCCATATGGACACAGAGATACACCTCTAGGCTATGCTTCTATACCATCAGGCTGTATCTGATATCTACTTGTCCCCTAAACTATGAGGGTCACCCCCATGTTTTCAGGACAAAAAGACACCTCTCTGACCCTGATCAGTTGACCAACCCCCCCCTCCCCCTTTACCTGAATCCATATCCTCCTTGAGTCAAGTATCACCTGCTGTAAATAAAGTATAAAACCCCCAGAGTTCAATCCTTGGAGGAGGCAGCTTTCCATCTATGGTGTCCTCCCAGCCAAATTCATCATGAATTCCAAATTAATAAATTTCTCTTTTTATTTCTAAACTAAGTTATAGCCTTGCATTCTTGCAAAGGGTACCCATCCCAAAACCCAGGGGTACATCTCAAGCCCCCGCAACAGTTGTCTCCACAAACTGTCTTTTCCCTTTCCTTATGTAGGTACTTAATAAATGCTTATTGTCTGACTGGTGTGTATTTAGGAATTGTTAAGACGGTTGCTTTTATAATATAGTCTGACTTTTGGAAGTCCTACTTCACCTTCATTCTTTCCTTTTCCATTCTGACCTTTGATGTTTTAGATATTGTATTCCTCTAAATGAATTCCATTATTATTTTACTTAACTTTGTAAAGTATTCCCTGGGTAACGTGGATTATAATCTGATCACAACTTCCTCCATTTTGTATTAATCATGAGCTCACCAATAAAAAAGACTTCCTTGTCATACTCTCCTATGCAATAAATCTGTTCAGGGAGATTCAAAGGTTTCCTGATTTTATGAATCAGCTTGGTTATTCAGATCAAGGTACCTTATGTAATGAGCCTCTTCTTGTAACAGCCCCTTCTAATCTCCTTTTGCCTGAGGCCTTTTTCCTTCTTTGGGGTTTAAGTTTTTATAAGCAATATATAAACTCACTTTGGGAGTCTCTGCCAGTTTAGGTCTCCTTTGCTGTTAGTAACAAGTTTGATGCTTTGGGATCTTTTTGTATCTGCATCACCCATAATAGGTGATAGCAGTGGGATTCAATATGGATGGAGTTACTGGGCATTTAGGGTACAGTGCCTTGATTGAGTTGATTTATTAAGTTATTTTATTTTTTTTCCTCCAGGGGATTATTGGTTTTTTAAAAAAAAAAGATTTTCTTTCCAATTACATTTAAAAACAATTTAAACTTTTTTTTTAAGTTTAGACTTCAAATTTTCTACCTTTTTCTCCTCCCCTCAATTAAGAAAGCATGCAATTGGTATAGGCTATACACATGCAGTCCTGTAGAACATATTTTGTATTAGTTATGTTTTGAAAGAAAACCAAACACTGCCCCCACAAAAAACCAAGAAAAATAATGCTTTAAAGTCTTCTTTGATCTGCATTCAGCCTCCACCAGTTCTTTCTTTGGAGATAGTTAGAATTTTTCATTATAAATCCTTTGGAATTGTATTGCTGAGAATAGTTGTCGTTTATAATTGATCATCCTTATAATACTGATGTTATTGTGTTTAATATTCTCCTGGTTCTGCTCTTCACTTTGCTTTAGTTTATGTAAGTTTTTTCAGGGTTTTTTGAAAGCATCTTGCTATTCCATAACAATCATACCACATCTTGTTCAGTCATTCCCCAATTAATGGACATCCTCTCAGTTTCCAATGCTTTGCTGCCACAAGATTTGCTATAATATTTTTGTCATTTTCCTTTTTTTTCCGATTTCTTTGGGATACAGGTCTAGTAGTTATAGTGCTAGGGATCAAGGGGTATGTTAACTTTAAATAACGCAGAGCTACCAAAGTAGTCAGAAAAACCACTCTTTAATCAGGAATAGGAATAAGGTCCAATATTGGCCACCACACAGAGTCAAGCTCCTAAAAACCGCACAAAGCCAAAGGCTCTGGGACTCTGGGAAGGGATCCCTGGGAGAAGGCACTGTGCTAGATGCCAACTCCAAAGAGGGATGGAATTTAGGGGTCCTTTATACTTTTCTGGAGAATTAGGTATGAGAAGCCTGCAGAGGTAAGCCACAAACAGTTTGCAAAGGGATTAGTAGTCAGCACTAGGAATATTACCAAAAGGTCACTATAACTGTCACAAAGGCAAGGGTCAAACTCAGGAGCTGGGCTCCTGAGAGAGCTTTAACATAACAAGAGAAGCTTCTAAAGTAAATAAAAGGCACTTAACATTAAGACTGTGTCCAAAAAACCCACCCACACTTAGGGTCCCCAAACAGTCTTAAAGTCCATAGTTCAAACAAAAACAGGTATGCCTGGCACTGGGATTTCTCAAAGGGCAGGGGTAAACTGAGGCATCCAAATTTCGTGTCCACAGGTATGTACAGCTTTATAGTCCTTTGGGCATAGTTCCAAATGGCTCTTCACAAAAACTTGGGCCAGTTCACAGCTCTACCAGCAATGCATTAATGCCCCAATTTTCCCACATTTCCTACAACACTTGTCATTTTCTTTTCCTGTCAAATTAGCTAATCTTTGAGGTGGCACATCAGCTTTTTTTAATGTACATTTCTCTAATCAACAGTGGTTTAGAAGGGGAGCTAGGTGGCTCAGTGGATTGAGAGCCAGGCCTGGAGATAGGAGGTCTTGGTTAAGTCCTAACTATATTACCCTGGTCAAGTTACTTAACCCTCATTGCCTGGACCTTATCACTCTTCTGTCTCTATATTTATTCTGAGATGGAAGGCAAGATATTAGAGAGAGAGAGAGAGAGACAGAGAGAGAGAGAGAGACAGAGAGAGAGAGAGAGACAGAGACAGAGACAGAGAGAGAGAGACAGAGACAGAGAGACAGAGAGTGAGACAGAGAGAGAGAGAGAGACAGAGAGAGAGAGAGAGAGACAGAGAGAGAGAGAGAGAGAGAGAGAGAGAGAGAGAGAGAGAGAGAGAGAGAGAGAGAGAGAGAGAGAGAGAGAGAGAGAGACTTTCTGGAGCAGCTAGGTGGTTCAGTAGATAGATTGCCAAGCCTAGAGTCAGGAGGTTCAAATTAGGCCTCCGAAACTTTTTGGTTGTGTGATCCTGAGGAAGTCACTTAACGCTTACTACTTTTCTGCCTTAGAACTGAAACTTATTCAAAGAAGGGATTAAAAACAAAATGATTCCGAGCATTTTTTTCATATAACTATCAATAACCTTGATTTCTTCTTCTGAAAGTTGCCTTTTCATATCCTTTGATTACTTATCATTTGGGGATGATGTGTAGTCACATAAATTTGTCAGTTCTCTATGTATTTGAGAAATTCAACTTTTCCCCAGTTTTTCTGCTTTCCTTTTAGTCTTGGCAGCATTGGTTTATTTGTAGAAACCCTTTAAAATTTACTATAATCAGAATTACATCATAATGCTCTCTTGTTTGGTCATAATTTCTTCTTTTATGCATAGTTCTGACAAGTAAATATTTGATGCCTTCTTTCTTTGTTTATTATATCACCCTTTACACAGTAACAACCCTTTTATACTATAAATTGTATATCCATTTTGACCATATCTTGTATAAAGGTTAAATTTAGTGGTTGGACTTAAATTATATGAAATAACATGGTTGCCGAAATTATTATATCTGAAGTCAGAAGTTTATTTACCAAAATAGAGGGGAAACAATAGAGAAATATGAGAGAGATTAGAGAAAATACCTATACTAGTTCTCAGCCAGTAGGACCGGTAGTGAGTAATTACGAGGTCTCCTCCAAGATGGAAGCTAGTCTCTTAGGAAACTAGGAAAGGAGTAAGTCCTTTTCACTCACCCAACAAAGTAGTCCAGGAGTCAGAATCTAAGTTGAAGCTGAGCTCCAAGCCCACATTCCAAGCTGCAGTCTCCAGCAAAGCTCTCCCCAAAACTCTCCCCAGTTAGACTCTCTCCAGAAGGCAATCTCTTCAAACTATCTTCTCAAAGACCATCTCTCCTCAGACTGAGTTCAGGGCTTGCTTTTATGGTGACTCCTTATCTCCTCCCCTCTTGACTGGGGCCAATCACAGCTTCCAAATAGTCTAGCACTGCCCAGGGGTCAGTGTTTGTGGGAACCAGTTCGCACCATCTGGAAAGGTGTATATTCATTGAAAAGGTTCACAGTTTCTGAGAGTGTGAATTCATAAAAGAATTCAAAAGTTTCTGGCTGTTTCATTTAGAAAAAAAGGATGGAGCTCTCCAAGTATATTGCTGGCTTCTCACATAACACTAAGTAGGCTATGAATTCACTAAGTGATTTGGTGCTTCTCCACCTAGTTCAAGCTTGTGTTATTCAATCAAAAGGTAGACAAAGGAGAGTTAATTCTGTCTTCACAATCTAGTGAGGTACTTAAGTTAGAGTTAACCAAAGTTTTAACTCCAACTAGCAAAGAGAATAAAGGATTCCCTTTTCACAAGTAAACTCAGAATAGACAAAGATAACCAGGAATTTCCTTTCACACTTGGTATATTGTATGAGATGTTGATCTAATACCTAAATTCTGCAAAACTACTTTCCAGTTTTCTCTATTTTTTTTTTGTCAAATAGTGATTTCTTGTCCCAAAAGCTTTGATGGTTATATTTGTTGAACACTAGTAATATTTGTAGTGTATTTCACTGCTCCATCACTCTACTTCTTAGCCAGTACTTGATTGTTTTGACATTTTCCTTTGATTTGACAAATTAGAGATCTGGTATGCTTAGGCCATCTTCCTTCCCATTTTTTCCCCACTGATTCCTTTAATATTTTTGTCCTTTTTTTCTTCCAGATGAATTTTGTAATTATTTTTTCTAGCTGTATAAAATAATATTTTGGTAGTTTAGAATGGTACTGAAAAATTAATTTAGGTAGAATTGTCATTTTTGTTATATTGATTCAACCTACTCATGAACAATTAGTATTATTGTATTGTTTAGATGTCTTTTTATATGTGTGAAAAGTGTTTTGCAATTTTGTTCTTATAGCTCCTAGGTTTGTACTGGCAGGTGGATTCTCAAGTATTTCTTTGTTGTCTACAGTTATTTAAAATGGAATTTCTCTTTATACCTCTTGCTTTTGGACTTTGTTGCTGTAAGTTACTGCTTTTAAAGAGAAAGCTCTGTGCTGAGTTTAACACAAGAGGTCACCAAAGGATAACTCTGGACTCTAGCAAATGTTCACCTTCACTGTGACTAAAGTATCCTTGTCAGAGCTCACAGGATACAATTACAAATTAAACCCTAAACTTAATAGTTCATGAAAATCTAATAGTAGAGTGGAAAATGGAATACAGAAGACATGCAATTGGAAATACAAGAAGAAACAAAGAAATGAAGAAAAGGCAATCTACCTTGTGAAAGTTATACCCCGGTAGCTTAAAAAATCCTCTCTACATTGGTGGACCTTAGCTTCAGCCAACTCTAATTGGCTTGATAGAATCAACTATTAAATCTTCCATGTGGGCGTTCATGCCACATAAATTGGCAAACATTACAAATCAGGTCTTGATTTATTACGTTATTGATTGTCTAAACATATGAAAGTGATGGAGACAATGTCAACAATACAGAATAAACTTAAAAGTGCATTTATTTTATTTTTCAGATAGCTAACTGTTAAACATTTACTGGCTCACCATTGAGTACAATCCTTGGTGAATTATTAAGAAAAGTCAAATAATAATAGCCTTGGCCTATATGCCCAGGACATTATGAAATAGCCCATAAATTTATTTCACTCTTGCTTATCAACAAGCTTGTTTTCTTAAGTAATTGTGTGGTTCCTTCTCATATGCAAATATAGATATAATCAAGATTTATTTATCTTGTCCATTTTAAAATGAGTTTATTATTTTTATTTTTCAAGTAACACATTTTTACATTTATCTGTCCCTCTCACTTTTCTCTCCATTTAGAATTTTTTTTAAACTTAAAAAACAAATTCTTCAGTACTTCACTACACAGTCCGCAATGCAGCTAGGTGTCTCAGTGGATTGGGAGTCAAGCCTAGAGATGGGAAATCCTGGGTTCAAATCTGTATTCAGATACTCCCTTGCTATGTGACCTTGGGCAAGTCCTTTAACCCCGATTGCCTAACCCTTACTGCTCTTCTGTCTTGGAACCAATACAATATTGATTCCAAGATAGAAGGTCAGGGTTTAAAAAAACAAACACCCCCCCCCCCACAACTTTTTTGTATTGTCTTACAAAAACATTCTCATATTAGCCATATTTGAAAATGTATAATTAAATTTCATCAAACCTCTGATAGAAGATGAGTGTTATGTTTTATCTTTGTTTCTCTGGACTTATTATTTATCATTATGTTGAGCAGAATTCTAAAGTCTTTAAAGTTTCCCCCCCCTCTATAATGTTATTATTGTAACAATTGTTTTCCTAGTTCTGTTCACTTTGCCTCAGTTCATAAAGGTCTTCTGAGCAAAATAATATTCCATTGCATCCATAGACTACTATTCACTAAGTAATTCCCCAGTAATGAAAAGAAGTGCTATGAATATTTGTGTGCATAGAGATCCTTTCCATCTTTCTTTAATTTCTTTGGGCGTACAGGTCTAGTAGGTCTAGTAGGCAGGGTCAGAGGTAATATGGAGTTTGGTAGCTTTTTGGTCACAGTTTCAAATTGCTTTCCAGAATGGCTTTACCAATTTTTCTCACAGCCCCTATAGCATTAGTCATTTTCTTCTTCTGTCATCTTTGCCAATATGATAGGTATGTGGAAGAACCGAAGAGATGCTTCTATTTGCATTTCTTATTAGTAAGATTATATGATTGTTGATAAACTTGGGTTTCTTCCTTTGAAAACCAGCTGATGGCTCTCAGTCTTATAGATTGGAATCAGTTCCTTATTTATCTTGGAAACGGGACCTTTCTCAGTGGAACTTGATGTAACCTCCCAGTTACATGTTGCCAATCTAATGAGGAATAATAGGTTGCATAAAAATATCTAGCTTTCAGGTTTGCAAAGTGCTTTTTTTTTGTTCAGTTGTTCAGCTGTTCAGTTATGTCTGCCTCTTTGTGACCCCATACTGTTAATGGGGTTTTCTTAGTAAAGATACAGGAGTGGTTCCCCATTTCTTTCTTCAGGGGATTAAGGCAGAGGTTAAGTGACTTGCCCAGGATATGTAGTTAGTTTCTAATGCTTTGAGTGTTTGAACTGGATGCCAAGCCCAGAGCTCTAGCCACTGAATCGTCCATCTAGTGACTGCAACATGCTTTTAGGCTAGCTTATTTGATCCTCTTAACAACCCTAGTTGGTAGGTGCTCTTCTTACACTCATTTTATAGTGTAAGATTAAAAATTAATATCAATAACTCCAAGCATTATATTTTATAAGATTTATTAATAATCACTTGAAGTAGAGGAAAGTGAAGAACCTGAGTAAAGAGAAGTTTCCCAGACTGCAAAAGCGAGGGAAGAGCAAAGGAGGGGCAGAGTTACAGAAACTATCTAGGAAACGTAAGGACCTAAGGTGGAACAAAAGAGGAATGCTGGGAAATGTAGTTCAAGGGTTCAAAATTCTAATTATAAAATAGTTAAGGAAACCGGGGCAACTAGAAACCAACTGAGGTGACCATTTAAAGGATTCACACAGCCAGTAAGTGAGACTGGATTTTAATTCAGGTCTTCCTTACTCTAGGTCCAATATACAATGCCATCTAACTGCTTACTTTTTTACTATTTTAGATGTTTGTGCAAAAGAAAAAAAACTTTAAATTTTATATAGTCAAAATTATTCATTTTCTCTTATGTGATCCTTTTTATCACTTGCTGGGTCAAGTGATTCCTTTCCCCTACCCATAGATATTAAAAGCAATTCCTTTCTCCTTTTATCTTTTTTAATGATGTGACTTTTATATATAGGTCATATATTAATTTGGAGCTTATTTTAGTTTATGGTGTGAGGTCCCAACTTAACTTCTGCCAGGTTGCTGTCCAGTTTTCCTAGTAGTTTTTGGCAAATTAGTGAGTTTTTACCCCTGGTATCTCTGGGGTTATCAATCAATACAAGGCTTCTCTATGTTGAATATGTTCAACTCATCAACCTGTCTTTTGTGTAAAGCAGTATCACATTGCTTTAACGTTTACTGCTTTTTAATACACTTTGAGATTTGGTACTAAGAGATGCTACTTTTCTTCACACTTAAAAAAATTGCCTTTTAAATTTATGACATTTTGTCACTCCGAATACATTTGTGACTTTGCTAGTTACATAAAATATACCTATAAGAGTTTGATTAGTATAGTATTGAGCAAGCTCATTAATTTGGGTAGTATTGTCATTTTTATTATATTGACCCAAACTACCCATGTGCAATTAGTATTTCTCCAATTTTTAGGTCTATATTTCTAAAAAGAATAAAGTTCCTATAGTTATTTTGGAAAGAATTTCTTGTCTTAGATCTTCTTGCTGGTTTTTTTGTTCACATATACATACACACAGACATGCTTGTGTGTATCTATATATAAATGCTAATGACATGTTGTTAATTATTTCAAATAATTTTTATTTAAATCACTAGATTTTTCTAAATGTGCTATCCTATAATTCACAAATAGAGAGAGTTTTGCTTTCTCTTTAGCTATGGGAGTTAGTAGATGGGATTGCTTTACCTATTGGAGAAGCCTTTAACTTTTGTCCATTATATATCGTATTTGCTCTTAGATTTAGATGGGTACTGTTTACTACATTAAAGAGAGTTCTATTATTCCTATGAATTCTAAAATTTTAAATAAAAATGAGTGTTGGATTTTACTCAAAAGCATTTTAGCATATATGGATAGAATCACATGGTTCCTATTATTTATATCATTGACAAAGTTTATAATATTTAGTTATCCTTATAATGAAGCAAACTTGCATTCCTGTTATGAACCCAATTTGTTCATCTTTCTAATTATTGTTGAAGCTTATCCAGAATATCTTCTTTAAAACTTTCACAATCATGTTCATTAGGGATATCAGTCTATAGCTGTGGTGATGAAATTATGGTATGTGTGCCAGAGGTGGCACTCAGAGTCCTCTCTCTGGACATAGTTGTCCCATCACAGAGTTTACCAAAGTTCTTTACTAGAAAGTCAGAGGGACTCGGGGCTAGGTGGCTCCTCTCCCCCTCTCTATGCCTGCGTGAATATATTTCTCACCTCACTAGCCCCTCTAAAAGGTTCACCATCACTGGTCTTTTGTTTTCTTTCTCTGTGTTCCATTACTGGTTTTGGTATCAAGACATATTTGTACTGTAAAAAGAAACTGGAATAGTGCCTTCTTTTATTATTTTTTGAAAACAGTTTATGTAGAATTGCAATTAATTGTTTGAATGTTTGATAAAATTTATTTGTGAGTCCATCTGGCTCTGGATTTTTTTCTATGGGAGTTTGGCCTATCCATTTTATAGCTCATTCAAAGAACATCTGTGTAATCCTACGTTGGTTTCTCCCTGCCATTCAACATATTGTGCTCTGTTTTTTCCCCATTTAGTTGGAATAAGTGTAGTGGAGATAAGAAAATATTACTTACGTGAGCAAAAATCATTTAAATGCTTAACTTATCAGGAGGATATTATTTTATGTTACAAAGGTCTCAAGGATATATTTGTGAGTTTCTTAATTACATATAATATTTGGTTTTATATGTATGGTATATCCCGGAATACTGAGATATTTTGGCTGTCATGGTGACATTTATCCCATACTTTTCTCCAATGTCAGCCAGTCTGGAAAGGACCAGGGCTAAAAGACCAGCCCTAGCTGATTATACCTTTTTAATTCATTCAAAACATGACCGATCAACAGTTTAACTCCTCATCAGTAGGATATTTGTGCCTGGTCCAAATCAGGTGACCAGGAGTTTTTATTCCACGTTATAACATCCTTTTTTTTTTTTAAACCTTTACCTTCCATCTTGGAGTCAATACTGTGTATTGGCTCCAAGGCAGAAGAGTGGTAAGGGCTAGGCAATGGGGGTCAAGTGACTTGCCCAGGGTCACACAGCTGGGAAGTATATGAGGCCAGATTTGAACCTAGGACCTCCCATCTCTAGGCCTGGCTCTCAATCCACTGAGCTACCCAGCTGCCCCCTATAACATCCTTTTTGAAGTAGTCTCCTCCACCTCTTCCACAATGGAGTTTGCAATCAGCCTCTTGTTACAACAAGATAATACTAAGGCTTAATTTTTTTTTTTTTAATATCCGTGTGTTAGTTCTCAAGTCTCTTCACTTCCACTCCAATTTCCTTTTCTTATAGTCTTGATCTTAGTGGACCTCTGGTTCAGGGACCATACTTCCTTGCTCCAGCTAATATCATTCCTTTTGCTTTTTTTGTTATTAAATCCATTAGATGCCCTCCTGCCTGCATGGTAAAGTCATTAAAAAACAAGACCTCTGCCTCAAGTTGCTGAATATGCTGAGCCAACTCATTTCAATTTTTCTTGTACTTACAGTTCAGCTTCTCTATGGCTATTGATAATAATAATGCTTCCCATAACATTGTTTGTTCTCCATGTCAACTTGCATTAGCATCCACCATGGCAATAACTTCTGGTCTGTAGTGGTCTGTAGTGGTCTGTAGTGTCTCACTGAGAGGAGTCTCTACATGACACCAGAAGGGCTTTTGCTACAGGGCTCCAGGCTACCATACTGGGCCATCTGATTACCTCATCCACAACATCTGTACCACCATTCACCTACTCAATTCATAACATGTACTGTAATGTCATTTTGATCTGATTGTTGTAGGTCAAACCTGACTCAGGCTGGTTTGGTAGTTCAGGTTTGAGACTGAAATGAAATGAGATAATCATAGACCATGTAATAGTTAACTAAAAGAGGTTTACTTAGCCAGAACATGGAAGAGATTCAGAACAAGCATACCACACTAGGAGTAGATAGATGTCTCAGTGGGTAGAGAGCCAGTCCTGGAGACAGGAGATCCTCAGTTCAAATCTAGCCCCAGACACTTCCTATCTGGATGACTCTGAGCAAGTCATTAAATACCCATTGCTTAGCCCTTACCATTCCTTTGCCTTCACACTGCTACTAAGTATTGTGGAAAGGAAAACTAAAGCAAATTCTGGACTTTCTGCCACTGAGTTGGAACAAACAACAGTTGGAATGTTAGAGAGAAGATATCAACAAGACTGACAGTTGGTGGGGGAAGGGGCAACTGGGAGTGGCTGTTGGTCTTGTGACTTGCTCCCTTTCTGGCCCTGGAACTGAGAGGAGCCTCTCTCCCTGTCTCTGGATAGAAGTGGCTGTATTCGAGAATTTCCAAACTGTGTTCTCTACCTGGATTCCTGTGATCATATCTTTGGACAAAAGGACTTAAGGGAAGCAGTTTGGACTGTAAGGCTGGTCTTTAGGGGCATCAACCAAAAGAGACAGGCCCAACCAGCTCTAAAGGTCAGAACTTTCTTCCTCTTGCTGTCTACTGCTAAGACTGAACTTAAGAAAACTAGCACAGATTAGCATAGACAGGAATAACAGAAACCTTCCAACAGTCTGTGAGGCCTGGCCTCAGTTCAAAAGCTGAGAGAGACTCAAACCTCATCTAGGGAAATCCCTCTTCCCTCTTCCCTCTTCCCTCTTCCCTGATACCTCCCCAATCCAAACTTGTTATTAAAATTTATCTTTATTTGAATATCACAGTCAGATAAGAGGACTAACATTTCAGGGGACATAGAAGGAGCTGAACCTCAGGACAGCCATTCAACTTTAAACAGTCCTTATTTGACCCCTGCTGGACGACCTTGGTCTGGGGAGGCTTGTCCCTCAGGAGGGTCCGTGCTTACCTGCTCTGGGGTATCTGCAACATCATTCTATAGAGAAGGTGTCCCCTGTGACCCATTTCTCAGGAACCCCATTTTTCAAAAATAGCCTCTCGGCAGGGGGCATCTCTCTCCTTTTACCTCGCCAGCAGCCATATTCCCTCCATTCCCTGCTATAAAACATTCCATATTCCCTGTTAATCAATCCCACCCATTTTCTCTATAAATATTATAGTATGGATTCTTAGATGGAAGATAAGGTTTTTTTTTTTTTTAAAAAGATACCCCATTAATTCTAGACCTTCCCTCTTCTCCAAAGAAGGGTCAGCAAGGTGTGTTGATTCACAGGATAGTGGGACATCAGCAAAATCTTCGAGGCATTGACTCCTTGTGATATTTATTATACCTCTAGGTGATTAAGCCATATCAGCTTATACTTGAGCCCTCTGGACTAATCAAATCTCAGAGACAATTTCCTTAACTTTTAAGTAAAAAACAAGCCTACATAGTGGAGAGACCCTGGTAAATATCACTTCTATCACAGCCCCAATCACTTCACTTCTCAATTCTATTCAGATTATTCTCTCTGTCTCTCTCTTTATATCCCTCCCTACTGAAAGGGAAGATTTTACACAGAGTTGAAATGGAATACTGAAGAAGCAGGAGTGACAGACAGGGTAAAATATTCCTTCTCAATAATTCCTACTATGGGGGAAATATGGCACCATCAAGGATTTCTCACAAGCTTAGGGAAGGAAATAGCATATGCAAAAATCATAAGTGAACTCCTAAAGGCCATACAATTGCCTAAGGAAGTAGCAGTAGTCTACTGTAGATCTCACATGTTTGGTAAAGACCCAGTGTCCTTAGGAAATAATAGAGCTGACATCACAGCAAAATATGCTGCAAGAATAGGCCCAATGAATGTATTGAATATCTCAATCTTAGAGGAAGAATACCTATACAATGCCTATGATGACAGTGAAATTCAAACATGGAAAAAGAACTTTAGGGTCAAAGAGACAGAGGGCATATGGTTTTCAGAGTCAGGCAAACCCATCTTGCCTAGAAAACTATTCTATCAAGTATGCAATGCCATACATGAAAAACAACACTATGGGACCCAAGGAGTGATACAGTGCAACAATTTTGGCTTACACTGGGAATATCCTCATATGTAATAAAAATCTGTCAAAAGTGCAAAATCTGTATGAAATTCAACTAGGGAGTATTCAAGAACAAACATCTGGGAGATCAACCACTTGTTTACACTCCATTTAATGCATACAAATAGATTATATCAATATGCCTAGAGACAAAGGGTTTCAGTATTGCCTTGTTATAGTAGACAGACTGACCAGATGGCCAGAAGTTTTTGCAGCCAAAAAGAACATGGCAGCATTTGTAGTGAATATGCTATTAAAAGGGATCATACCTAGGTTTGGAATTCCTTCCAGGGTGGATTCCAACCGAGGTTCACACTTCTCAGAATCCATATTAAGAAAGATATATGAAAATCTGGGAATAAAGGCTAGTTTTCACACGCTGTATCATCCACAGAGTTCGGGTCAAGTTGAGAGACTGAACATAGAGGTCAAGACACTAATTAGAAAAATCTGTTCAAAGACTCACTTGAAATGGACTGACATTTTGCCCATAGCACTATTCCATTTCCAAACATGTCCTAGTGGAGACTTACATCTTCCTCCAATTTGGCAAGGAAAAACTTTTAAACATTTTTACATTTTGATTTTAGGCAGAGATTGTACATTGGCATCTTACATTAAAGCTTTGCAAATCAGGATAAAAGAACTGCATGAAATGGGTGTGATCCAAAAATCTATACTGTTGGATTATGCTTTGCACAATATCAAATTAGGGGATAAAGTTCATGTGAGGAATTTTAATAAAAAAAAAAAAGCTACCAAAACAAAGTGGGCTGGTCCATTCCAAGTTCTATTAATTACTCCAAGTTCAATCAAAATGGCAGAGAAAAATGCTTGGATCCATTGTTCACACACCAAACTCAATAAACTTTATACCAGTAGAGAGAATCAAAGTGAAACTAAAGATGACAAAGAAAGTGCTGAGAATGAAAATCAGTCAGAAACATTAGAAATAGATCACAATAAAACAAAAGTTCCAGAAACAGTTCCAGAAGAAGAAGAGACCATCGGTCAAACATAAAGACTACAGACAACAATTTAGACAACTGTCAACAATGTAACAAAGAAAACCAGCCCAGAGGAAAAGCCTGGAAGAAAAGCTGCAAGACAAGGAGAAAAATAATTTTTTAAGAAAGCTGACATGGACAGCAAAGACATTGATTGATCTTTGTAAATATTGAATATAAGAAGTGGACAGATGGTAAACCAAAACTTATGTAAGACAAAGTGTGACCTTAGCAGAAAAACATAAAATAATTTCATATATTAGGGACATCCAACATATACATAGCTTGCAAGAACTGAAGAGAACCATCAGGCAAGGAGAGAAAAGGAAACATAAAACTAAAGATGTATCTCATGCAACACTACATAAAAAGACATGTATACAATACACAAACTGATTCATTTTTTTTGACCTTGTGTAGATAAGCGAGAGTCTGTGATGGCAATCATACAAAATGTGTAAATACTTAGCTAGATCCATAAGGTCTTAATCAGATAGGAAGATCAATCATTGTATATTTGTACATACTTTCTGTAAAAATTGTACATATTTGTAACATAGCTTTATAAATGTAGCTATAGGGGTTGTGTATATTGTGTCATATTTTGTATATAGATTGTATATAGAAATATGTATAGAATAGAATAGAGAAATTAGTATAACATAGTGTAATCGTTTAGCGGTAAGCTTAAGAGTTAGTGTATACATAGCATTGATTAGAACATGTTAAGAATAGAATTTGAACTGCAATAGCAGAATAGTTTCCTAGATGAAGTTCTTTGTGAAAGCCTTAGCTAAAATTGTGTTAATGGAAGAATTTATAGTTAAGATAGTTGCAAGGTGATAAGCATATAGAAAATGGTTGTATTAGTAGAGAATGATAGAAACAATAATAGTAGTAGCAGTGTTATTGATTTTTTTGCATGGTCTTATATTGCAAAATTTGCTTTTACTTTCTGTACTCATTTTTGTAAACCCCAATCCCTCACCCTATGCCTTTCCTGGGAAATACCCTAGACTAGAAATAGATAGATAGCAATCAGAGAGCATAGTGGAGAGAGGGTTTTTTATTTGGGGGATTAGTTAATACATAGAGTAAGGTTAAAGGTAAATATAAAGATTCACAAAATCATCCTTAGTAAGCCCCCTTGTTATCCTATCCTGATCTGGTACAGATCTCTGCATTTACATGTGCCTCCACCCTACTGGAAAAAGAAAGAGCAGCCATTAGCTCTGTCTGGGTAGGGAGTAAATAACTCTTGAGGGGAGGAGGAGTTAGCTCACTAGCACATCCTGACTAACCTGTCTACCATCACCTCAGGGCTTCCTCCTTTCCTTTTAATATTCCCTCCCTCCTTTTCTTTCTCCCTCTCTCTCCACCTCCCTCCATCTCTCTTCCTCCCTCTCTTTTTCTATTCCTCCCTTTCTCTTTTCCTCCCTACATCCCTCCCTCTTCCCCTCTCTCTTTCCCTCCTTCTCTCCTTTTCTCTCTCCCTCTCCCTCCCCTCTCCGTATATATACAGAGCCATAATTTCTCTTCTGCACCCAGTCTTGCATCATTCTCTGTGAAACATCTCCACTTGTTGCCTACTGACCCTTAAACTCAATATATTCTAAATAGAATTTACTATCTTTCCCCACAAATCTTCCCAGTTTTCTTATTCAGACACCCACCTCCACAGTTTTAGAATCATTTTTTATTTTTCATACTCTGTCACTCCCACAGCCAAACGGTTGCCAAGTCTTTACTAATTCCAACTCTGAATTTTCTATTGACTATTTCTTTCTTTATACTTACACAGTCACCACCCTTATAAGGTTCAGGTTCGAAACACTTTTCTTTTGTATTATGGTAATAATATTTTAACAGGACTTCTGGCTTTTCACTCCTTCTCAATTTATCCGTTACATCAATATTCCCTAAACTGGGATTTCCATACCCTAGGGAATACACAAGATGATCCACTGGAATGAGGAGGAACATATTAGAACTATTTTATTTACTTTTATGTAAATGAAAATAAATTAAACTTTCCTAATATTTAGTAAATTAAGGTGGAGTATTAACAATTATCTTGATTTGGCTGGTAGTTTGGTCATGAGTTATGGATGGTTCAAGAGAGAACTGAGGGAAGTGGTTGTTACCTTCACACAATCATTCACTTTTAATGTAATTAGCTCATAATACAGTTTGCATGTGCTAGGTAAAATGAATTTATGGATTATATTACCTAGTTTTAACCAAACTAATCCTCACAAAATGTAAAAGTGGCTTGAAAGATTTCTATAAAGAAATCAAATTGAAAAAAAAATTATAATGCAAGCACAAGTGAACAAGAAAATGAGAGAGCTAACATTTCTCCTATACCAATGGTGGGGTCTTTACCATTCATATTATAAAGTAAAACATGTTGCGCTAACAAGATATGACAACCATTAGACCAAAAAAGAAACACACCAAGTGGTGCTTGAGTTGTGCTGGGCACATTAGGCTTTGGACTAATCTGTGGGGAGTGGAAGGGTAAAGGAACAAGCATTTATTATATACCCATTATGTGTCAGGAATTCACTTAGCCTTTATAGATATTATCTGCCAGGGCAGAGATGACTATAAAAACGGAGGCTCTGAGTGCCAGACTCACTCATCAAAAAAATAAGGATATGGTAGCCATCCTTCATAGTATCTATTTCATGAAACAAAGAAAAATTTTTAAAAATGATACTATTCAGAAGATTACAGCTGCTAGGTGGCTTAGTAGATTGAGAACCAGGCCTAGAGACAGGAGGTCCCGAATTAAAATATGACCTCAGATACTTTCTAGCTGTGTTACCCTGGGAAAGTCACCTAATCTCCATTATCCAGCCCTTATCACTATTCCTCCTTGGAATCAATTGGTTCCAAGATGGAAGGTTAAGATTAAAAAAAAAGATTGTGAGATTTTCAGCAACTTGTACACTTAAAAGTATCTTGAATTTCAATCTATTTTGGAAATTTCCAAGCTCAAATTTCCAGAAAATCTACTTTGGTCCATAGAGTGTACGGGCGTTCAAGGAGGAATAGCACCTCTCATGGGAGGGTTTCCCAAATCATTTTCAGGGTGACTCCTCCACCTTTGGTGTTTACCTGTCACCCAGCTCTCACTTGTGGCCCCAAGAAGCTATAGCATGTGATCAAACCCGGTAAACCATCTCAGCAGATGGGCTAAATCAGGTTGAGGATAAGGGATGGGCTGCAGACCCATTGGTCAGTTAAAGAGGTGTTTACCACAAACAGGTGACTTTCCCTGATGGGATGGGCAGATGAAAAACATTTGTTTCAACAGCCATGAAGGTGGCTAAAGCAGGCTTTACGGAATGCTCAGAGCTTGGTCATCCACTGTATCCCAGGCCATCCCCAGTCATCCTGACTCTTGTTTTGTCCCTGGATTTTGATGCCTCTGGAATAGAGTGGGACTAACGTCTTTGTGCCTCACTTCAATCCATTTCATTCACAAGTCAGGACATCAATATTCATTATCTGTGATGTCACTGGGGCTCTTCAAAAATTAAGGACAAGTGAAAACTGTGGCCCATCCTCTGATTCCTGCACAAGGCCATCATATTTTGGGGGGTGGCTAGATGGCCCAGTGGATTGAGAGCCAGGCTTAGATGGGCGGTTCTGGGCTCAATTCTGGCCTCACAAACTTCCCAGCTGTGTGATCCTGGGCAAGTCACTTAACCCTAATTGCCTAGCCTTTACCCCTCTTTTGCTTGGAACCAATACTTAGTATTGATTCCAAGATGGAAGGTAGGGGTGTATAAAAAAAAAATGTTTGGACAAGTTCCTAACAGATAATGAAGAAAATGTGCAGAATGAGACATTTTTAAAGACCTAGTCAATGTAGGAATTTATTTATTTGGTGGGGTCACAGCTGATAGAGCACCAGGTCTGGAGTCCAGAGGATCTGGGTTCCTATCTGAGTCCCTACCTGTGTGATCCTGAGCAAGTCACTTAACCCCAATTGCTTAGCCCTAGGGGCTCTTCTGTTTTAGAATGGACATTGAGACACAAGAGAAAGGTTTTAAAAAAGGTTGAGTGGCTATTTTAATGTATCTGGTTTTCTTTGTGAATCCAATGTATAATTTTATTTGATGCAATTAATAAGATGGTTCTGAGGAGGCCTCCAAAGGTTCCCCCAGACAGCTAAGAGGATTCAACAACAACAAAAAGGTTTAAGAGGCCCCTAAGGTAGCCTTGTGGACAGCTTAGGAGATGGAGTCTGTACCCTGAAGTCAAATCCTGCCTCTGACCTCTATCAGCTAGGTGACCCTGGCTTGCCTCAGCTGTAAACTACAGGAGATGACGGTGATAGCACCCACCTCTCAGGGTTGTTGTGAGGAGCCAGGGCGAGAACACACGGACGGAGGAATGAATGTGGGACTTCGAATCCGGTGACCTGGGGCCAATTTTTGACTGACCCTCAATGACCATTTCACAGTAGGTAAGACTCCGTGTCCTCATCTGTCAAACGGGCTTCGTCTTCCTGGCACCGACATAACAAAAGTTCCTGTTTCTAGAAGCTTCTGAAGTGAACCCAACGCTTTCTCCACAAACACGCTATTAGTGACAGTTGGGTGGTCAGTTCTATCCTCTGAGCCACCGTGCTGCCCTTCTGGCTTGTTCCAGGTCCCAGCTCAAATCCTGCCTTCTACACGAAGCCTTGTCCCAGCAGCCCTTAGTCCTTGCTCTGTTGTTCTCTCCAACTTCTGTCTGGGACTTGTTAGTCCGGAGCTGTTGGCAGGTGGCTCTCTGGGAGCAGCTGGAGGGTAGGGACTCTTTGTCCGTTTTGGGGTCCCCAGCACTTAGTAGTGTGCCTGGCACACAGTAGGCATCCAATGGATGTGCGCTGACAATGGAGTTCTCAGCCCTGTCATATGGTTCCAAAGCATCCAACTGCACCCCAAGGACCAAAGTGGGGTCCTTCTATGGTGTGTTCCATTTGGCTCTAAAAGAATTGATCTCTCAAGCTCTGTTCATTTCAGGCAAAACTTTTATTGGGGTTATCAAGAAGAGGTGGCTTTGTCTGGTGGTAATCAAGCTACTGGAGGGGGGAAGTGAGGTGGAGAGGGGAAGGTAGGATATGAATTTTTCTAGAGAAAAAGTTAAGGTCTCTTTGTCCCCCCCCCACTAGGCTAGGCTTATGGAGATAGACAAGGTGCCACCCCCAAGCCAGAATTTCCCATAATGGCTCTTCTTTGGAGGGGAGCTCAGGCTGATGTCATTTGTCGCTCAGGAGTTTCAGCCCCCATAAGCAACCCTTAGTCTCGGGTATGTGCAGCCCTAATCTGATCTCCTCTGGTGCCTGACTCCGGGGTCCCCGCTTCCATGGGTCTGTCAGTCCCTCTCCCACTGTAAGGGCCCAATCATAGTTAGAAGTGACTGCCCTTTAGGGCACCTTCTAAGCCTGGGATTCTGCTTGGTGGCACTCTTCAGGCTCCCTGGGGTCATTGGACAACGCATGCCAAAGTCTCAGTTGCCAGTGGCTGGCTACGTTTAAGGAACGTTTGCTCCTGGCTTGGGGATTCTGCACATGACCAGGTGCCCACAGTTGCGGTGTGCAGATCCTGTTCCAGTTGTGCTTTTGCCGAAGACGTGGGGCTCCAAGGCTCTATGGAGGCAAGGGAAGAGAGGCCTGCTTCTGGCAGGACCTGGGAGGCTGCTAGCCCGGCAGCTGCCCCTCTCACCCTGGAGCTGCTGTACCCCTTGAACAGCCAGCGGCTTCTTGTGGCTTTCCAGTATACCTGCTGGAACCTTCTTGACTTGGGATCTCTGGAATTTGGCTTTAATATTCCTGGGAGTTGTCATTTGGGGATTGTGGGTGATGAGTGAATTCTTTCGGTTTACATTTTACCCTCTTGTGTTAAGAGTATCAGGGCAGTTTTGACAGTTTTCAGGGCGGTATGGTCTGTGGGCTGAGAGCTCCAGAAGCTCCTCTCCCTGCTGATTCCGTCTCCCCCAGGGCCTGCACATGGCTTACAAGGCCCAGAGCATTGTGAACTACTTGTTGATGGAGGTCAGGGCCTCACTGCTGGTTTGTGTTGGGTCTTAGAACTTCGAAGAGTGGGTATGGGGGTGCCTTGATGTTTGCAGAGGCAGGTTTTTGAGTCTGATGTTGCTTTGGGCTTATGTTCAGAACCTCGAGCAAGGAGGGTTTGGGAGTGGTTGCCCATTGGCTTGGGCCCCAGGCTCCTTAAGGCAGCCTGTGGGCTATACCACCCCCTCTCACTTCAGTGAGAGACCCTCTCTGCTTACCTTCCACATTTTATTTAGGGAAATTGCATCATTCCACCCCCCCCCCCCCTTCTTGGTTCAGCCTCTCCAATATGTGTTTTGAAGTATTATTTTAAGGTTAGTTGGAAAGGATTCTTAGAGAGGTTGTAGCTTTTTTAATGTCTCTATTCTGCCATCTTGGCTCTACCTCCAATATTAAACTATTTCAATAGTTCAATGGATAGTGGATAGAATTCTAGTCCTGAAGCATTTGGGTTCAAATTCAGTCTTATATACTTAGCGGTATGACTTCTGGGAAAATAAAAGCATTTAAACCTTCTTGCCTCTGTTTCTCATTTGTAAAATGAGCCGGAGAAGGAAATAGCAAAGCACTATAGTATCTTTGCCAAGAAAACCCCCAAGGGAGTCAGTCAGATATGTGTAAACAACAAAAAATAGTTTTTTAGTCAATTTTTCCCCTATATTACCTATGTGATTGCTAGCTATCTTAAGTTTCTCAATACTCATGTTGGGTTTCTAATATTCTAGCTACTGCTGTCTATCCAGAGGCAGCTAGGCAACACAGAGGTTAGAAAATTGAGCTTGGAATCAGGAAGACCAGAGATCAAATATTGGACAATTCTTCTAAAATGGGGCTGAATGATTACTTTTCAGGTAAGTGGTGGGGGTTCTTTTTTAAGTATAGACCTATGGTCTTTCCTCCCAACTCAGATTCAATGAAAAAACAGGGTTCCTTCTTTTGGAGGAGCTGGTACTCTTGTCAGAGATGATTTAAAAAGAGAAGGATGGAAGAGTGATGTGGCTGGGGATAGCTGAGATCTCACTATGTCTGCCATTTTCAACTTTCAGAGCCTCCTGACAGTCATTTGGCTGCTTATATGTACCTGTGCATACATCTGTTCCTTAACTTCCAGTCTCTTGGACAAAAATAAAACTGGACTGTTGGGTATATTTTGGAAGTGTGCCAGAATCAATGAACGAGAGTCCCTATGTAGCAGTATGCTGTATAGTAATGGCTTTCAGCATCTTGTTCATCCTTAAGTTGAAAAATGCCAGAATTTAATTGCTGTCAGATTTCTATAGATAAAGGACTTGCCTACAGAAAACAATGAGAAGAGGGATTATTGATCCTTTCAGCTGAGTACCTTGACTGAAAGACTCCTGGCTGCTGTTCTCAATTATATGTGTTAATGGACTAAGGTTGTTCTCTATAAATTACTAAAATGCAACTGTTAATATGAGAATAGAGTAATATCTACATAATGATCCACCTTATTTACAGTTTTGCCACTACAATGACATTTTGTAAATGGCATTCTTTTGACGTACAGGAGGTATTTCTATTACATACAATAGAAAGCAAACTTGGTAAATGATTGCTCAAGTTCCTTTCTATGGGATTTGAAGGGAAAATTTTATCCTTATATAAAAAACATATTTCTATAACACATTTTTTAATTTGAGAAAAATGGTTGAATATTATGCAAATGTTAACAAAAATTGCATTTGTGTCTAATAAGGCTTTAAACATGTTTTCCCTGGCCAACTCAATTTGTACTGTTTTATCTGCAGCTTACTGTATTTTCTAACCTTATGAAGTCAGTCTATGCAGTACATAGACAGGAAAATTGTTAAGATTGTATATGCGAGCATGTATTGTATGAAAAAAGGATTGTTTTCAGATCCATTATAAAAGATATGAATTCTTACAGATTTTCTCAGTTAAAGCAAAAAACTATCAGGAAAGTTTATTAGGGTACTTTACATTTACATTTGGATCTATATATGTCTTAAGCATTTATTAAAAAACCTGCTACTCAAAAAGAAACATTTGAAAGATGAGGTGAACTAATTAGAACAACTGAAATGATGATTCTTATGTTTCATTGATTTGGACCTTAAGTTTCAAATGACAAAATATTTGTTTTCATTGCCAAAAATTCAAACTTGGAGGGGATTTTTTTTAAACCTTGGAAATAGATAAATTGACCCATATAAATGTTTTTTGTTTTTGACAACTTGGTCTGGTGTCTTTTGGTTATCTAAAGATATGTAACTGGTAAAGATATGTAAATACTGAGCTATACCAAATCCATTAATTTAATGTGCTCTATTTTTAAAAAATATCCAATACAAATTGCTCTAAGCTTGAACAAAAGAATAATTTCAGTAACTTTTAAAACAACAAAGTAAATCATAAAAAGGCAATTCATGCATTATCTGAGTGCAATTACTTTTTTGGGTCTTCAAGGAGAAGGCATAAAGGGAAATTCTCATGATTAGATATACTTAAAATTTCTTTATTTCAACAGAAATTCAGTCAGTTTCAAAATAGAGTTCAAAACTTGTGAGACATTTAGTTATTTTAATTGGGTTTCTTGTGCTGTCAGGCTCTAGAATAATTTAATAAAATTTATGCTCAGATGTTATGAACATATGTATATATGGATTCTTTGGGCATTTATCATCTTCCACTGTTTGAAACTTCAGTTGCCCAGTTATTTTGTCCAGATTTGTACTGTTTTCAAAGGAATCTAAGCATTCTGATAGAAATAATAAATTTGAAATCTGAGGACCTTACTTAAAAAGCATTTAAAGAACTTCATTTCTCATTTTGACTTAAAAGTTGGTGAGAATTGTATGAGAATACTTCTAAATTAAAATTTGTCTTCCTCCTAGCCTCTCTTTTCAGAAAAACTTCTTAAAATGGGAAAAAAACCATGTCATTCCCCCCCCCCCCCCTTTTGGATATATCCAGAAACAGTCTGAAATTTTATCATTTTTAGAACATTGTTTTGTTTTGCTTTCCATTTTTAAACTTAACTTTCAAGGGGGAAGAAAGTCATGGGAATAAAATCTTTTATTAAAAAAAACAAAAAGAGAAGGATGTTAGCATATTGAATGCCATAACCTGTACATTAACATAGACTGCAGAAATGTAGCAAATGTAGATAATACCATACTCTACAACAGCCTTAGGGAAAACCTAGTGGCAGGGAGTTGCTGGACTATAGGTTTTAGAGAATAGGTTAAGATTTTGACACTTGAAAAGGGAGCTCCAGGCCCTCCAAATAACAGCATACAGAGGTGTTAGGTGGTTCAGTAGAGAGCATGCCTGGAGACTGGGATTCTGGGTCAAATCGGGGCTCATGTATTTCCTAGCGGTGTGACTCTGCACAAGTCACTTGAACCCCACTGCCTAGCCCTTACTGCTCTTCTGTTTTGGAACCCATACCGATTTTAAGTTAGAGGTAAGGGTGTAAATAAACAAAACAAAAGGGCGTCATCAGCAAGGCTGGAGTCTGATAACAGATTCCTTTTGATGAGGTAATTAACCAACTAATATTAAGTATCAATTATGTTCTGTACACTTTGTGTGCAAATTCAAGCCTTCGGGATGCTTACGTTCTTTTGGGGGAAACAAATATCTGCCCACACATATTGAGTGGCATTAGCAGCTGAGAGGATCAGGAATATTGCAGGCAAAAAGAATCCCAAGACCTCAGTGTGCTATGGACCCGTTCGTGGCCAAGACTTGGGGGGGAGCGGGGAGGACGTGGGCTTCGGCCCTCCCGATGGAGGTGGATCAGAGAAGGGCTGCTGTTACCCCAGCTCACTGGGGGCGCAGCTCTAGGGCGCAGGATCGGGGGTGAGGCTCCTTCCGAGCTAACTTCTCTGGGCCGAGCCGCAAGGATGTTCTACCCTTCTCTCTCCCCTTCTTCGTCTTTACTCTTCCTTGCCGCGTCTTGATAGGTCTTTCTCCAGCAGTAAGAGGGGCGGTTAATGCAGGTCAGTTGGACGCCTGCGCACAGCCTTAGCCTCGCGGTCCGCGTGCGCCCCACCTCCCTGGTCGGGGGAGGGAGCGACTGCACTTGCCAGGCCCCGCCCCCTTTCCGTTCTCCTCCATATTCAGATCCCGCCCCAGTAGCATTTCCCTCCTGAAAGGAGGGTGGGAAGGAGAGAGGAAGGTCAGAAGCAAGAGCCAGACTAGAAGCGAGATTTTGTGGAATCTACTGTCCACCCCTCGCTGAGCTGTTTGGCTTTCTGGGGAGGGATATTTTCAGGTGGTTGTTTTTTGGCACACCTCTGTTAAGCCTGTTGCCTTTGGCCATACCCCTTGGGAAGTGGAATGTGCGGACCCAGCTGAGCGAGGCGGAGTCGGGGCCGGACAAGGGCATCATCCGGTGGGCTCTGGAGCTGCTCCCCGCCTGCCTCCCCTTTAGTCCCACACGTGCGAACCATCCCCACTCCTGAAGCTGCTCTGACCCCACCCCACCGTGTCTTCAGCTTAGCCCGATATGTATGACCGAGCACCTCGGGAGACTACGCTGGCTAATGTCACCAGCACTGACGTGCACGTGGGGCCTGGCTCCTATCAGGTGGCCAAGAAGCACGAAGTGGCAGGTAAGAGAGGAAGAAAGCAGTCCTGAAGCCTCGTGTTTGAAGTATGTCGCCCCACACTAATCTCCCTAGCAAGCATGGAGCATCTAGAACCATTTGATAAGGATAATGGCAAACAATGCAATCCCAGCCCATTAGGAGCCGAACTGCAGAAGGAAATGGCAAATCACTCCCGTAACTTTGCCAAGAAAACCCCAAATGGCATTGTGAAGAGTTGGACAGGATTGAACAACAAAATGCTGATACTTCTCAAACTCCTTATCCAGCCATAACCTCTCTGTTGACCTCAATTGCATCTCCAACTACTTATGAGACATCTCAAACTGGATGTTTTCTAGACATCTAAAACTTGAAATGTCCAAAATTGAATTTATACTATATGTAAAGTGCTGCACAGATCTTAAAATACCATATTATTGGTGATACTATTTTTTGGAGTATTAGAAATTGGTTCCCTCTCAAGATATGCCACTCTTAGGCAGGGACTCAGCAATCATTGATGGGTATCTTTAGGCACAAGATAGCTGCTGAAAAGATAGGAGAGTGAGCTGGGAGTAAAGTGAAGAGTATGGATGAATTAGTAATAAACACTACAATTCTTGGAAAAACACTTTTTAAAAGTTAGGTCTGAAGAGATAGTTAATAGCAAAATCTTTATATGTTCTACTGTTTACCATCTTTTTGGAAATCTTTATATGTTCTACTGTTTACCATCTTTTTGGTTAAGGGTAAATCTCAATCTTTTTGGGCCTCAAACTTCCCATTTGTGTGATATAATTACATTGATATAAGCCAAGCACAATATTTTCCCATCACATTTATATACTATAACTTGTATCCACTCCCTAATTTATGGGGATAATCTTGGATTCAATTTTTTTTTTGTCACTTCAAAAAGAGTTAGATATGTAGATATTTTTGTTCATATTTAGAATTTGCTTTCCTAAATACTAATTTACTTGATCATCAAGACCATTTCCTAAATACTAGTCCCTTCTTAATCTGTACCCCCTCTGATTCCTCTCTCCCCTTCTCCCCTTTCTCTCCTATTCTTTGCTGAGTGAAATGTATTTCTGTACACAACTGTCTATATATATTCTTTCTTCTTTTGACCAATTGAGAATGAGGTTTAAGTGTCTGTCAACATCCTTCACCCTCTTCCTTGTCTGTATAGATGTCTACTTATACACTTTGATTATGTAAGATGGTGTCCTCTAAGCTGCCTTTCTCCTTTCCCCCTTCAATTCTCCCCTCCCCCATTGTATTCTTTCCCTTTTTCTTTTTATTCTTTTCCCCAGATCAAGACTTTACAAAACCACCCTTTCCTACCTGGTTTCATTATACTCACTTTTGATTGGTAGATTATTTTTGACTAGAATCCCATATCTATTGCCTTCTGGAGTATTGTATTCTAAGTACTCCATTATAGTGGGTAACCACTAAAACTTGTGATCTTAACTTTGATTCTGCAGTACTTGAACTTTTTCTTTGTCCTGGAAATTCTGAATTTTGGCTCTTGATATTCCTAGGGAGGAGTCTTCATTTTTAGGTTTCTTTCAGGAAGTAACTAATTGATTCTTTCTATTTCTATCTTACCCTCTGGTTCTAAGAGATTTGAGCAGTTTTCTTTTAAGATTTATTGAAATAAGATATCTAGGCTCTCCCTCCCCCCTTTTTTTTGCTTATGACTTTCATAGTTCAATATTCTTCCCTACCTTCTTTCCTCCTTACTTTCCATCTTAGAATCAATACTAGATATTTGATTCTTCTCTAAAATTAAAATAAATTTTTATTTTTTCTAGATTACATATCAATATGATTTAAAAATATTTGTTTTCTGATATGTTGCAACCCATGTTCTCTCTCTCCTTCCCATTTCTCCTCCCCAAGAAGGTAGGTATAATGATATAGGTGATATATATGTGTGTGTGTATATATATATATATATATATATATATATATATATAATCATATAGTACAGATTTCCATATTCATCATGGTTTGGAAGAAAGCAAATATTGCTTATACTGGTGAAAAATTTATGGAGGAAATAAAGTAAAAAATGGTATGCTTCAAGTTGCTTCCAGTTTCCATCTTTTGTCTCTTTCTTCTATGACAGTAGATAACCTATTTTTGTCTTGAGCCCCTTGGAGTTGTCCTGTATCCCTACTTTATTGATTAGCCATTCCCAGCTGATCATCATGCATTATTGCGATAGTGACAATGTGTACAATGTTCTCCTTGCTCACCTCACTTCACTTTGCATCACTTCATATACCTCTTTACAGTTTTTTTTTTTGGGTGATCTTCTTGTTTGTCATTTCTTATGGCATAATAGTATTCCATTACAAGCATATACCACAACTTGTTCAGCCATTCTCCAATTGATGGACATCCCTTCAGTTTCTAGTTCTTTGCTATGACAAAAAAGCTGCTATAGTATTTTTGTACAGGTAGGTTCTTTTCCCTCATTTATAATCTTGCTGGGATACAAATCAAGTATTGGTTTTGCTGGATCAAAAGGTATGCAGAGTTTGATGGCCTATTGGACATGGTTCCAGGTAATTCTCCAGAATGGTTGTATCAGTTCACAACTCCATTAGCAGTGTATTAATGTTCTGATCCTATGTATTAGTACTACTAAGGAAGAAGAGTAGTAAGGGCTTGACAACAGGGTTTAAGTAAACTAATAGGGGTCACACAGCTAGGAAGTGTCTGTGGCCGCATTTGAACCTTATGATTCTGGTGGAGCTTCTGTCTCCAGGCCTAGCTGTATATCCACTGAGTTAACTGGCTACTCCTTAATTCAATGTTTCTTAATTTCCCCCTCTTTGAATTGTTTTCAAAGGCAATTATTTTTGTTTTAAGATACCTTACATTTTATTCTATATTTTCAATATTTTGACTTTGTTTTAATAATTTTTGTTGCCTCATGGAACCATTGGCTTCAGTTTGATTAATTCTAATTTTTAGGAAGTTTGTTCCTTTGGTAAAGTTTTATCCTTCTTGTGCCAAGCTATCTAGTCCCTTTTTAATTCTTTTTCCAAGCCATCATGATCTTTTCTTAAAAAATTTAAAGAAATATTATTTTCCCTGATGACATGTAAAAACAATTTCCAACATTTTTCAAAGAATATTAAGCCCCAAATTCTCCTTAATCTCCTTCCCCTCCTTGAGATGGCAAGCAATGTCATATAGATTTTACATGTCAACCATGTAAAACATTTCCCCAAATTGATATTTTTTTTTGAAAGGAAACTCAAATAGAAAAAAAGTAAGAAAATGAAAAAAGTTTTCTTTGGTTTGGATTCTCAGTTCTTTTTCTCGGGAAGTAGATGGCATTTTTTATCATGAGTACTTTGGGATAGTTTTGGATCATCATATTGCTGAGAATAGCTGTTATTCAGAATAAAGTACTCCTGCCATTGTCCATTGCCCTGTTGGTTCTGCTTATTTCATGCTGCTTCAGTTTGTATAAATCTTTCCAGGTTTTTCTGAGCTCTTGCTGCTTGTCATTTCTTACAGCACAATAATATTCAATTATAATCATAGACTATAACTTATTCAACCTTTCCCCAATTAATGTGTATCACTTCACTTTCCAAACCTTTATACCTCCCATCACCCCCCCCCCAAAGAGCTGATTTAAATATTTCTGGATACATAGATCCTTCTCACCCTTTTTTTTTTCTTTTTGGGATATAAACCTAGTAATGACATTGCCCTTTGGACATAGATCAAATTATTCCCCCAATGATTGAATCAGTTCACAACTCCCCCCACAATGCATTCATGTTCCATATCCCCCTTTTAAAATCAAATTAACCAATACTGTATATTTTGTTTGTTCATAGAACCAACTCTTATTCTTATTTATTAGTTCAATGGTTCCTTTACATTCAATTTTATTAATTTTTCCTTTAATTTTTAGCATTTCCAATTTAATCTTTAATTGAGGATTTTAAATTTGTTCTTTTTCTAATATTTTAGTTACATGACCAATTCATTGATCTCCATTTTCTCTATGTTATTAATGTAAGTGTTTAGAGATATGTTTTCTTCTAAGTACTGCTTTGGCTGTTTTCCATAAATTTTGATATGTCGTGTCTTCATTGTTATTTTCATTAATAAAAGTATTGATTGTTTCTATACTTTGTTCTTTGACCCACTCCTTTTTAGAATTAGATTATTTAGTTTCCAATAAATTTTTTTATTTCCCTTTCCATGGAGCGTTATTGATTATAATTTTTATTGGATTATGATCTGAAAATGATGCATTTCTACTTTTACGTCTTTGGTTTTGAAGTTTTTATGCCCTAATACATGGTCAATTTTTGTGTAGGAGCCATGAAAAAGAAGGTATATTGTCATGGGTCAGGGTCCAGCCCTGCTTGCGGCTCCAGGGGGTTCTTGGGAGGTGTGGTGGATAGGTGGAAATGAGAGATGGAAGGCAGCTCTGTGTAAATGTTTCTGTCTGGGGCATGCTCTGCATGAAGTGGCTGCTTCACCATGCCCAGGTTTAGCCTTTATTTTTACCTATTTTCTTGGCACACAGTTGCTTTATTCAACATACATATTCTAGTAAAGAAAATTGAATAAGTTATACATTAACTTTCAACAAATTGTTTGATTAACATTCTGACATTGTAAACATTTGTATGGTAACCATTGGTTATGACAGGAAACACAAAGGTTCTATACAAGATAAATTATTTTGTCACAGGTGGCTTAGTTTTCTCATTAACCTCTGAGGAACTTTGAGCTTACAGACAATTAAGGAAAAATCACTTATTTCCTTTAATAAAAATAGATAATCAGAAATTCTAGAGACAATTCAACAATCATAGCAGTGAGGTTAAGAGATCAGAGTGGCACTGAGAACACAATTCAGATTTAATATTAGGCTGATCATTTTTAAGGGTTTGTTAGGGAGTTTTCCAAGGAGGGTTGTGGTTGGTAGAATTAAGTCACTGATGAAGCATGGTGTACCAAAACATTTTGTATAGGTCTTTATGATTGATGTCCTGGCTTTAGGAGAATAAATTTTTGTACAGGGGATTAGGGAATTTTATGGGCTTGGCCTAGATGGGCACAGCTTTTTCTGGGAATTATATACCTAAGCAAAAGTTAACCTATGATGGTCTTTTGGGTTTGGATTTGAGAGTCTGATCTTTTGGTGATATTTTAGGGAAATGTGTACAAGCATTTTGCTCTTATATTACTTTTTCTGAGACTAGAGAGAGGACAATAATCATGTCAGTTCCATTAGTATAGGATGTTGATGAGAGAAGTCATATAGAGGGGGCTGAGTGGGCAATTCCATCCTTTTAAGAACTCACTTTGTGACCTCCTGGCTTCCACGAGTGACCTTGTCAAGACATTGTGGCTTGATTGCTCCTAGCAGTATATTCCTTTCTATTCCCATTCAGTTCTCTCCAGAGCTCTAGTAGTTCTAGCATTTCTTAAATTTTATTTACTTCCTTTATATCTTTCTTGTGCATTTTCTTTATTTAACTAGATCTGAAAGGGGTGGGGTGTTGGGGCTCCTCACTAGTATAGTTTTACTGTCTCCTCCTGAAGTTAATTTAATTTTTCCTTTAAAAATTTAGAAGTTATACACCATTTGGTGCATATATGTTTATGTATTGATTATTATTATATCAAAGTATTGATATTTCTTCATTATTTATAGTATCTTTTAGTAATATGTAATTTCCATCATCTCTCTTAATTAGGTCTATTTTTAGCTTCGAGATCATGATTGCTACTCCTGCTTTTTTTTTACTTAAGATGATGCACAATAAATTCTGCTCCAGCCCCTTACCTTTACTCTCTGTATGTCTACCTGCCTCAGATCTGTTTCTGATAAACACCATATAGTAGGATTCTTGTTTTTAATCCATTCTGCTTTCTGCTTCCATTTTATGGATGAATTTATTCATACAGTTATGATTACTAACTGTACCCCTCCTCTCTGTTGTTTTGTTTTTTATCACCCTTTCCCTACATGCCCCTCCCTCCTATTATCACTCCCCTGTCCTTGTCTTATTCCCCTTCTAATTCTCTATAGGGTAAGGTAGCATCCTATACCCCATTGAGTATGGTTCCTCTCTGAGCCAGTTACTATGAGAGTAAGATTTAATCTTTGCCCATCACCACACTCATCCTCCCTTCCACTGTAATAGTTTTTCACACCTCTTTAGGTGAGATAATTTACCCCATTCCATCACTTCCTTCCCTTTTCTCTCAGTGCAATCCTCATTTTCATCCCTTAATTATTTTTTTGCATATCATGCCATCCTAATCAGCTTATTTCCATACTCTCAGTCTATGTATACTCTTAACTACTACTAATAAAAATTTTTAAGAACTACAAATATTCTTTTTTCATTTAGGAATTACATATAGTTTGGCCTTATTTAGTCCCATAAGTTTTCCCTTTCTTATTTACTTTTTTAGGCTTCTGTTGGGTCTTGTGTTTGAACATCAGATTTTCTGTTTAGGCCTAGTATTTTCATCAGGAATGCTTGGAAATCTTCTATTTTATTAAATGACCACTTTTCTCCCTGAAAGAATATATTCAGTATTGCTGGACAGGTGATTCTGAGTTGTAAACCTAGGTGTTTTGCCTTCTGGAATATCATATTTCACGCACACCTTCCAATCCTTTTATGGTGGAGGCTGCCAAGTCCTGTGTAATCCTGACTGTAGCTCCATGGTATTTGAATTGTTTCTTTCTGACTGCTTTCAGTATTTTCTAGGGAGCTTGGGGGCTCTGGAATTTAGCTATAATATTCCTGGGAGTTGTTATTTGGGGATTTCTTTCTAGAGGTAATTTGTAGATTCTTTTAATTTCTATTTTACTCTCTTGTTCAAGACTACCAGGGTAGTTTTCTTTCTTTCTTTCTTTTTTTAACATTATTTTATTTGGTCATTTACAAACATTATTCATTGGAAACAATGATCATTTTCTTTTCCTCCCCCACCCCCTCCCATCACCTCTCCCATAGCCAACTCATGATTCCACTGGGTTTCACATGTGTTCTTGATTTGAACCCATTTCCATGTTGTTGGTATTTGCACTAGAGTGTTCATTTAGAGTCTCTCCTCAGTAATTTCCCCTTAGCCCTGTCAAGTCAAGAAGTTGCTTTTCATCAGTGTTTTTACTCCCACAGTTTATCCTCTGCTTGTGGATAGTGTTTTTTAGATCCCTGCATGTTGTTCTGGGACATTGCATTGACCCTAATGGAGAAGTCCATTACATTCGATTGTACCACAGTGTATTAGTCTCTGTGTACAATGTTTTCCTGGTTCTGCTCCTTTCGCTCTGTATCACTTCCTAGAGGTTGTTCTAATCTCCATGGAATTCCTCCATTTTATTACTCCTTTTAGCACAATAATATTCCATCACAAACATATACCACAATTTGTTCAGCAATTCTCCAACTGAGGGCATCCCCTCATTTTCCAATTTTTGGCCACCACAAAGAGCGCAGGTATGAATATTCTTGTACGTGTATTTTTCTTTATTATCTCTTTGGGGTACAAACCCAGCAGTGCTATGGCTGGGTCAAAGGGCAGACAATCTTTTATCACCTTTTGGGCATAGTTCCAAATTGCCCTCCAGAATGGTTGGATCAATTCACAACTCCACCAGCAATGAATTAATGTCCCTACTTTGCCACATCCCCTCCAGCATTCACTACTTTCCTCTGCTTTCATGTTGGCCAATCTGCTAGGTGTGAGGTGATAACTCAGAGTTGTTTTGATTTGCATCTCTCTGATTATAAGAGATTTAGAACACTTTTTCATGTGCTTATTAATAGTTTTGATTTCTTTATCTGAAACTGCCTATTCATGTCCCTTCCCCATTTATCAATTGGAGTATGGCTTGATTTTTTGTACAATTTATTTAACTCTTTGTAAATTTGAGTAATTAAACCTTTGTCAGAGGTTTTTATGAAGATTGTTTCCCAATTTGTTCCTTCCCTTCTGATTTTAGTTATATTGGTTTTGTTTGTACAAAAGGTTTTTAATTTGATGTAGTCGAAATTATTTATTTTACATTTTGTGACTCTTGCTTGGTTTTAAAGTCTTTCCCTTCCCAAAAGTCTGACATGTATACTATTCTGTGTTTGTCTAATTTACTTATAGTTTCCTTCTTTATGTTCAGGCCATTCACCCATTTTGAATTTATCTTGGTGTAGGGTGTGAGGTGTTGATCCAAACCTACTCTCTCCCACACTGTCTTCCAATTTTCCCAGCAGTTTTTATGAAATAATGGATTTTTGACCCAAAAACTGGGATCTTTGGGTTTATCATATACTGTCTTGCTGAGGTCACTTGCTCCAAGTCTATTCCACTGATCCTCCTTTCTGTCTCTTAGCCAGTACCAAATTGTTTTGATGACTGCTGCTTTGTAATATAGTTTGAGATCTGGGACTGCAAGGCCCTCTTCCTTTGTATTTTTTTCATTATTTCCCTGGATAGCCTTGATCCTTTGTTATTCCAAATGAACTTTGTTATGGTTTTTTCTAAATCAGTAAAAAAATTTTTTGGAAGTTCAATGGGTATGGCACTAAATAGATAGATGAGTTTGGGTAGGATGGTCATTTTTATTATATTGGCTCGTCCTACCCATGAGCAGTTAATGTTCTTCCAATTGTTCAAGTCTAGTTTTAGTTGTGTGGAAAGTGTTTTGTAGTTGTGTTCATATAGTTCCTGTGTTTGTCCCGGGAGATAGATTCCTAAGTATTTTATTTTGTCTAAGGTGATTTTGAATGGGATTTCTCTTTCTAGTTTTTGCTGCTGAGCTGTTTTGGAGATGTATAGAAATGCTGATGACTTATGCAGGTTTATTTTGTATCCTGCAACTTTGCTAAAGTTGTTGATTATTTCAATTAGCTTTTTGGTTGAATCTCTAGGATTCTTTAAGTAGACCATCATGTCATCTGCAAAGAGAGATAACTTGGTCTTCTCCTTGCCTATTTTGATGCCTTCAATTTCTTTTTCTTCTCTAATTGCTACAGCTAGTGTTTCTAGTACAATGTCAAATAGTAGAGGTGATAATGGGCATCCTTGTTTCACTCCTGATCTTATTGGGAATGCATCTAGTTTATCCCCATTGCAAATGATATTAGCTGATGGTTATAGATATATACTGTTTATTATTTTTAGGAACGACCCTTCTATTCCTATGCTTTCTAGTGTTTTTAATAGGAATGGGTGTTGTATTTTATCAAAGGATTTTTCTGCGTCTATTGAAATAATCATGTGATTTTTGTTGGTTTGCTTGTTGATATGGTCAATTATGTGGATAGTTTTCCTAATGTTGAACCAGCCCTGCATCCCTGGTATAAATTCTACTTGATCATGGTGGATAACCCTTCTGATCACTTGCTGGAGTCTTTTTGCTAGTATCCTATTTAAGATTTTTGCATCTATATTCATTAGGGAGATTGGTCTATAATTTTCTTTCTCTGTTTTTGACCTGCCTGGTTTTGGAATCAGTACCATGTTTGTGTCATAAAAGGAGTTTGGTAGAACTCCCTCTTTGCTTATTATGTCAAATAGTTTGTATAGTATTGGGGTTAGTTGTTCTTTGAATGTTTGATAGAATTCACTGGTGAATCCGTCAGGTCCTGGGGATTTTTTCTTAGTGAGTTCTTTGATGGCTTGTTGGTTTTCATTTTCTCATATGGGATTATTTAAGAATTCTATTTCTTCTTCTGTTAGTCTAGGCAGTTTGTATTTTTGTATATATTCATCCATATTGCCTAGATTGGTATATTTATTGCCATATAATTGGGCAAAGTAATTTTTAATGATTGCCTTGATTTCCTCTTCATTGGAGGTGATGTCCCCCTTTCATCTTTGATGATGTTAATTTGCTTTTCTTCTTTCCTTTTTTAATTAGATTGACTAGTACTTTGTCTATTTTGTTTGTTTTTTCAAAGTACCAGCTTCTTGTCTTATTTATTAAATCAATAGTTCTATCACTTTCGATTTTATTAATTTCTCCCTTAAATTTTAGTATCTCTAGCTTGGTTTTCTTTTGGGGGTTTTTAATTTGTTCGCTTTTGAGTTTTTTTATTTGCATTTCCAATTGATTGGTCTCTGCTCTCCCTAGTTTGTTAATATATGCACGCAGGGATATGAATTTACCTCTGATTACTTCTTTGGCTGCATCCCAAATGGTTTGAAAGGATGTCTCGCCGTTGTCATTTTCCTCAATGAAATTATTAATTGTTTTTGTGATTTCTTCTCTAACTAAATGATTTTAGAGTATCATATTGTTTAATTTCCAATTAATTTTTTATTTGGTTTTCCATGTACTGTTACTGATCATTATTTTTATTGCCTTGTGATCTGAAAAGGCTGCATTTATTATTTCTGTTTTTCTGCATTTGTATGCCATGTTTCTGTGACCTAGTGTATGGTCAATCTTTGTGCTATGTGGTGCTGAGAAGAAGGTCCTTGTCCCTATTTATTTTTCTCCATATGTCTATTAACTCTAATTTTTCTAAGATTTCATTCACTTCTTTTACCTCTTTCTTATTAATTTTTTATTTGATTTATCTAAATTTGGTAATGGTTGGTTCAAATCTCCCACTAATATTGTTTTGCTGTCTATTTCTTCCTTCAATTCTCCTAGTTTCTCCATTAGAAATTTGGGTGCTATATTATTTGGTGCATACATGTTGATTAGTGATATTTCCTCATTATCTAAAGTCCCTTTTAACAAAATATAATTACCTTCCCTATCCCTTTTAATCAGGTCTATTTTTGCTTTGGCTTTATCAGATATCATGATTGCAACTCCTGCCTTCTTTCTATCAGTTGAGGCCCAGAAGGTCTTACTCCATCTTTTAATTCTGACCTTGTGGGTGTCTACCCACCTCATGTGTGTTTCTTGAAGACAATATATGGTAGGATTTTGGATTCTAACCCATTCTGCTATTCGTCTACGTTTTATGGGTGAGTTCATTCCATTCACGTTCAAAGTTATGACTGTCACTTGTGGACTCCCTGTCATTTTGATATCCTTCCCTAATTCTAACCTTTCTTCTTTAGCTCTAACCTTTTAATCCAGTGATTTACTTTAAATCAGTCCCCCTTGTCCCCTCCCTTGATATGTTTCCCTTTCTAGCCCCTCCCTTTTTGTTCCCTCCCCCTCCCCTCTCTCCTTCCTTCCCTTTTTGTGTTCCCTTTCCCCCTCCCCCCATTGGTTTTCCCTTCTCCCTACCCTTGTTGGGTAAGATAGAATTCAAGATCCCAATGGATCTGGATGTTCTTCCCTCTCAGAGTTGATTTCCCTGAGAGTAAGGTTTAAATAAAAACTCTCTTCCTCTCCTTCTTATAGGAGTTTTCTTCCCCTCCCCTTCCTGTGTAAATCTTTGTGTGAGAAAGATTATTCTATTTGATTTTTCTTTTCCCCCTATTTACACATTACATTTTCCATATATTGATATATATAGATTGATATAAATGTAGTCCTTATAGAAGAGAGTTTGAATAAAAGAAAAGATAACAATTTTCTCCTTTTCCCTTTCCTTCATATTTACCTTTTCAGGTATTCCATGCTCTTTGTTTTTCGATATCGAACTTTCCACAGAGCTCTGGTCTTTTCTTTGCAAAAACTTAGAAATCTTCTATTTTGTTGAATGCCCATACTTTCCCTTGGAAGTATATAGTCAGTTTTGCTGGATAGCTGATTCTTGGTTGAAGACCCAGCTCTCTTGCCTTTCTAAAAATCATGTTCCATGCCTTGCGATCATTCAGAGTGGAACTTGCAAGGTCTTGTGTGACCCTGATTGGCATTCTTTTATATCTAAATTGTCTTTTTCTGGCTTCTTGCAGGATTTTTTCTTTTGCTTGAAAGCTTTGGAATTTGGCAATTACATTCCTGGGAGTTGTCTTTTGGGGATTTAGTGTAGAGGATGTTCTGTGAGCTCTTCCAATGCCTGTATTGCCCCCTTGTTCTAGAATCTCTGGGCAATTTTCTTTGATTATATCTTGTATTATGATGTCGAGTTTGATGTTTATTTCTGGCTTTTCTGGAAGTCCCATTATTCTTAAATTATCTCTTCTTCCTCTATTTTCCAAGTCTGTCACCTTGTCAGTGAGATATTTTATGTTCTCCTCTAATTTCTTGATCTTTTGGCTTTGCTTTATTGATTCTTGCTCTTTTTCAAGGTCATTGTCTTCCAGTTGCCCGATTCTGACCTTTAAAGCCTGGTTTTCCTTTTAAGTTTGGTCAAACCAATTTTGTAGTTGCATGAAATTCTTTCGCATTATTTCCCACTTTCCCTGCCAGAAGGCTTACATCTTTTTGATCATTTCTGATTCAAATTCTTCAAGAGTTTGTGGAGAGTTTCCATTTCCTTTGGAAGGTTTTGGAGCATTTGCTTGTGTTTCCTCTTCTATCTCCTCTGTATTTTGTATTTTTGCTCCATAAAATGTGTCCAAAGTTGCCCCCTTCTTCTTGTTTTTCTTTTTGTTTTGAGGCTTTTGTGCTTCTGTGCTGTTTGCCATCTCTAGCTGAGTGGGGAGGACTAGCTCTTCTTATATCTGTCTGGTGTTCAGAGGCTTTAGCCCCAGGCAAATTGTCTGTTCTCCTCAGTTGTTCTGTCTTCCCGGGGAAGAAAGGAATTTGCTGGTGTTTTGGTGTTACTGCCCTCCTCAATTCCCTCCAGATGCTTCTCCATTGCCTTACTTCCACGCTCTGAGCCTGGCTTGGTACTCTCCGCAAGGTATTTCGGTGCCTTTGCTGGCCAGATGACCCTGCACTCTGAGGGGGAGGGGCCTTGGCTTCCCGGAGCTCCAAGGGCTCCTGATAGGATTAACTTCAGCTGGGTTGGACTGAGTATGCCCTGAGGCAGGGACCTTCCATGAGACTCAGATGGAAGGATTCAGCCAGGGGGCTACAGGCTCCCCCCCCCCCCCCGGTCTCTCTCTGTTTCCCTGCTGTCTGTGTTGGGTGCCCCCATGACTGAGTCAGGTTGTTTTCAGGATGTGGCCTTCAGAATAGCTGGCCCTGAGGTCCTTTTGCCAGCTCTGAGTTTCCCGCTGCTGCCTGGGACTCAGCACTCTGGGGGGGGGGGTGGGTCCTGGGACTTGCCTTCTGCCTACTCCTTAGATCTGAGTGATCTAGGGTCCTGGCTTTTGGGGGGCTGTACCTTTTGATCCAGGTCCAGGAGGAGGGTTCCTGGGGTCTATCCTGTTGTTTGTTTTGAATTTTGGTGCCCTAGGAGCATACAGTTTGAGATCGGTAAGGAAGGGTTTTTGGAGATCTGAACTGTCTAAGCCACCATCTTGACCGGAAGTCCCGGGGTAGTTTTCTTTGATAATGTTTTTATTATGATTCGGCTTTGTAAAAAAATTATTGTAGGCTTAGGGTGAAGGATTTCAGATATAACCAATCATGGGAATGATAAAGATGTATTCAAAAGCTGATGCCAATGAGCAAGGAGTTCATGGTCAGACTTCTGTGTATATTTTACTGGTCCAGTTCTAATTTTTAAGAAATGATTTTCTTCTGTGAGCTTTTGAGCCTCCTTTTCCATTTGGCCCATTCTTTTTGCATTGCTTTCATGGCTTTTTCCCATTTTTCCTTTGCCTCTCTTAATTGATTTTTGAAATCCTTTTTGAGCTCTTCTGGAATCTGAGACCAATTCATATTTTCTTTGAAGCTTTGAGTGTATTTGTTTTGCTCTCATTGTTTTCTTTTGTGTCTGTTCCTTATGCTGTATCCATAAAAATTTTCTGTTAGGGTTTTTTTTTTTTTTGATGGTTGCTTATTTTTCTCAGCCTTTTTCTTGACTTTCACTTTTATTTTAAAGGTAGGCTCTGTTCTCATGCAGGATAAGGTACTCTCTAGGGCCCTAGCTCTGAGTCTGCACCTACCCAGAGTGATGCACACACTGCCCTGAACTGGGATTCAGTTCCTCACCATAAACACAAACTGGGACTCTTGGCCTTGTGGGCCCACACAGATTGGGCTATGCAACAGAGACTGCCCTGGGCTGGAATTTCTAACCTCATTGCAGGTTTGCTTGGAACTTTGCTAGATTTGTGTTGGGTTGAACTGCTATTGGCCCAGGCAGGGTCTCAGGGTCTAGATATTGACGTGGGCTCAGGTTCAGAAGCTGTAAAAGTACATGTGGGGTGGGAAGGGGACTTGCTGTTGGCTTGCTCCTTACTCCTTATTGCAGTCTCCTGTGGATTGTGCTCCCCCTTCCCATCCCAGTGTCCCAGACTCACTCTGCCTTCCTTTCAAGTTGTTCTCTGCCTGAAAGTTGTTTTACTCTGTCTTCTTGTTGGTTCTTTCACTCCTGTATTTGTTTTGTGGTGTTATTTTAAGATTGGTTGGAGAGGCTTCTCATGATAATTTCAAGCTTCCCTGCTTCTACTTCACCATCTTGGCTCCACCTTCTGTACCTCTTTTTCCAAAGGGCCAATTGTGTCTTTCAAGAAGTTTTTCTCTTCAGTGCATTTTTATATATCTTTTTCCATTTGGCCAATTCTACTTTTTAAGAAATTCTTCTCTTTTGATTTTTGTACCTCATTTACCAATTGGCCTATTCTGTTTTTTTAGGATAATAATTTCTTCATTATTTTTTGTGCCTCCTTTACCAAACTATTGATTGTCTGTATCATTCTCATTCTTTTCCCAATTTTTCTTCTACTTCTTTTAATCAATTTTTGAAACCCTTTTTGATCTCCTCTATTAATTCTTGGGCTTGAGAACAATTCCTATTTTTCTTGGAGACTTTGGATACAGCAGTATTGACTTTGTTGTCTTCTTCTGAATTTGAGTTTATCCTTTCACCAATATAACTTTCAATGTTTTTGTTAGGTGAATGTTTTCTTACCTTTTTCTTTTCTTATTAGTTAAAAAAAACTGTTAAAGTTGGGGTCTGTAGCTGTGGTAAAAGGAACACTGTTCTAGACTTTAGGGTTGGCACTGGAGATCTAAATGCTTTTACTTTTTCCAAGGGGATATGGTGTAAGGATACATGTGTTTAATACTTTTGTACTCTTACTCCTTGGGACTTTCACTAGGGTCCCCTGCTCCTCTGTGGCTGTAAGTGCTGTTGGGTGCTGGTGTTCCTCCTCACCCTGTGTCAGTACCTCAGGATTGTACCCTATTTCTGTGTTTGGGCAATGTTATAAGAATCTTACATCCAGAGCCAGCAAGTGAACTCCTGTAATCTCCTTATGAGTAGTTGTCTGACCTCCCTTACCATCTGTGACTGAAAATTTTCTGGAAGCCTTGAATGATGCTTTGGTTGTGCCCAAAGCCTACCTTGGTGCTCTAGTCTCCACCTCCACCCTGATGTACTTGATTTCTCTTGTTGGCCTTCTAAGTTGTTTTGGAAGTGCACTTTGCACAATGCCTAGGATGTTGAAAGGACTTGACAAATGTTTATTGACTGATAGTAGTACAATCTATTGTATAATTGGTGCATTAGAGCCTCTGATATACTAATTGATATTAAGGGAGAGATAAGATTTGGGATTTTGTAGTTATCTTGGCAAATGTGATAACCTTTTCTTTAAATGATAGGGCCTTTTCAAAACATGTAATTTATGTAATTATAAATGCTATCAATATTATATAGGCTCAGCAGGTTAGAGTGAAAATTAATCTGTTTAACTTCTTAGATTTTAAACTGTTTTAATAATACTTTTTAAAAACTTTTTTTTTCAGGCATTGATTTTTTTCTTTTCCTTCCTCCCCCTCCCCCTTTTTAGATGGCTATGCTCCATTTCTTTCTTTGGCAGCTCGAGAAAGTACTTCTCTTGAGGAGGATGCCCCAGGACCAGCTCACTACAATATTGCAAAGATAAAGGTAAATTTGTAATTCTTGCTTCTAAATATTTTTTTAAAATTGAGAAATATCTTGTTGTCATTTTTAAATATTGTAATCATTTCTTAAAATATCTAACCTTTTAAGGAAAACTGACCAACAAAGCAGCATTCTACATCCTATTGTATTCCCTTTTCCTTCCAACACATGGGAGAATGTGTTTCATTACTTTTTCTCTGGAATCAAGATTGTTCATTCAAAGTAATTTAACTGATGCATTTTTTTTCCTAAAAACATGTTTTACACCCAGTGGAATTGCATGCTGGTTACGAGAAGGGGTGGGGGAGAGGAAGGAAAGAACATAATTCTTGTAACCATGGAAAATATTTTAAATTGATTAATAAAATAAAATAAAAACATGTTTTATGGTACTCTGATTTAAAAAGTTTTAAAATAAGTTATCTGAATTATTTTAGGACTTGGCAAACATGAGAAAACTAAGTTTTATGCTGTTTTTGGTACTATGCAGTCTTGTGTTAACTGAACTAAAATTTTAGCATGCAAATTATTTGTCATATCACAAAACTAGAACTGATTTATGTCTCCTCATTGCTGAGTGAATTCAGGGGAAGGGCAAAGAAGGATGTAAATAAAAAGATATTTGGGACATTGGTGCATTAGAGCTTCCAAAATACTAATTGATCATTCTTAGAAATGTTTACATTCTGGCTTCTGACCTTATTCAACTGAAACTATTCTCTCTACTGTGACCAATGATATCTTAATTGTCAAGTCTAATGTTTTCTCCTCAGTTTTTGTCTTCCTACCCTCTCTGCAGCTGTTGACATTACCAATCACCCTCTCCTCCATGATATTCTCTTCTTTAGAGGTTTTCATGGCACTACACTCTCTTTGTTTTCTGCCCTTCTTGGGCTCCTTTGTTGAATCTTCATCCAGGTCATATTGGCCAACCATCAGTGTCCCCCACCTCTGCCCAGTCATGTTTACCTTTCTCTCTCTCTCTCCTTTTTCATTTGGTGATTCATCAGCTTCTATGGATTCAGTGATCATCTCAGATCTCCTTATCCAGCCATAACCTCTCTGCCTGCTATCCCACTGCCTACTTAGGCGTTTGGAACTTGCTGTCCTGTAGACTCGGCATATCCCAGACTGGACTGATTCTCTTCACTCCCAGATGTCTTCCTTGCAGACTTCATGTTATCATTGAGGGTAACAACGTTATTTTAGGGCCCAAGCTTGCCACTTAGCATGCACCGTTGGCTCCTCACTTTCTCTCACCTGTCAGATCCAGTCTGTTGCTCAGGCCTCTCAGTTTCACCTTAACATCTTTCAAATGCACCTCCTTCTCTCCACTGCTATCACCGCCACTCTGGTGCAAGCCCTCATCTCCTCATGCCTGGGCTCTTGCCAGTCACAAGTCTTTCCCACTCCTGTCCACCCTCTATACAGATGCCAAAATGAATTTTTTTGAAGCACAGAATACCCATGTTATTCCCCTACTTAATAAATAAACTGCACTGGCTCCCCATCACCTCTCAGATGAGATATAAAATCCTTTTTATCATTCAAAGCCCTTTCTAATCTATTCCCATCCCCATCTCCATCCCTATTTCCAGGCTTTTTAGACCTTATTCCTCAACACATACTCCTGGGCCCAGTGACACTGGCCTTCTAGTTCTTTGAACAAAATAATCTATCTTCTGCCTCTAGGCATTTTCAATGGTTATCCCTCCCTAACTTTAATGCACTTTCTTTTTCATCTCTGGCCTCTCTGGCTTTCTTCAGTTTGCAGCTAAAATACTATCTTCAATGAGAAATGTTTCCCAAATCCTCTAATTGTAGTGCCTTCGCTTTGATGATTGTTTCCTATGTATCTTTTATATAGCTTGTTTGTACATAGTTATTTGTTGTCTTCTTCATTGGCCTTTGAGCTCTTTGTTGTCAAGGATTATCTTTTGCCTTTCTTTATATCCCTAACTTTTATTTATTTATTAAAATTTTCCTTCAGTAACATTTTTATTGCATTTTCCCCCAATTATGAGTAGAAAAAATTTTAACATTTGTTTTCTTGACATTTTTCCATCTAAATTCTCTCCTTCCCAAGATGGCAAGTAATCTGATATATTATATATGTGCTATTATACAATACACATTTACATATTTGTCATGTTATGAAAGAAGACACATATCACAAATATAATAGAAAAAACTCATGAAGGGAATAAAGTGAGAAATAAGGTATGTTTCATTCTGCATTCATATCCCATCCACTTTTTTCTTTGGCAATGGATAGCATTTTTCATCATGAGTTGTCTTGAAGCTTTGCATTGCTGATAATAGTTAAGTCACTCACATTTGATCATTGAACAATAATTGCCATTACTGTGCAGGGTGTTTCCTGGTTCTTCTCACTTCACTTTGTGTCAGTTCATATAAATCTTTACAGGTTTTTCTGACCTCATCTTGTTCATCATTTCTTATGGTACAATAGTATTACATTACAAACATATATCATAACTTGTTGAGTAATTCCCCAATTGATGGACATCTCTTTATTTTCCAATTCTTAGCCACCACAAAAAGAACTACTTCAAATACTTTTTTACAAATAGGGTCCCCCCTTTTAGATTTCTTTAGGTTACAGGTCTAGTAGTAGTGATATTGCTGGGTCAAAAGGGATGCACAGTTTTTATAGTCCTTTGGGCATGGTTCCAGATTGTTCTTCAGAATGATTGGATCAGTTCACAACTCAACTCAGTATATTATTGTCTTAATTTTCCCACATCCCTTTCGACAGTATCATTTTCCTTTTTTTGTCATGTTAGCCATTCTGATAGGGGTGAGGTAGTACCTCAGACATGTTTTCATTTGCATTTCTCTAATCAATAGTGATTCAAAACATTTTTTAATATAACTATCGATAGTTTAAATGTCTTCATCTAATAATATGCCTGTTTATATCAATTGGGGAATGAATTGTGTTCTTATAAATTTGACTTTGTTCTCTATATATTTGAAAAATGTTAGACTTGTTATATGTCAAAAATGTCAGACACTTGTTATAAAATATTTTCCACAATTTTTTGTTTCTCTTCTAATCTTTATTTAGTTTTGTTGGTGCAAAAACTTTTACTTTAAACTTGAAGTTTAAAGTAATCAAAATTATCCATTCTATATCTCATAATGTTTTTTATGTCTTGTTTTGTCTTAAATTCTAACTTATAGATCTGACAGGTAAACTATTCTGTGCTTTCCTAATTTGCTTATGGCACCACCCTTTATTCTTAAGTCATGTATCCACTTTGACTTTTGTAAGGGAGAAAAAGGAGTTATTTTATTAAAAAAGGTTGGACTGGATTTTTAAGAATAGGGTCGCCAGGAATTTAATTTATTCCAAAGAGATTTACTTATAATTTATTTACAAAATATAGAAAGAATGAAGTAGGAAATCAGAGAGAGGATAGGGTAAGCTATCTAGCCTAAGCACTAAGTAATTTACTCCTGTCCCCTGGCTCAACCCAGGAAGGGAGAGTTAGTTCTTAGTTGGCCTCAGCAAAGCTGAGGACCTGGGGAAGTCTCTCTGAAGACATAGGTCTCTCCTGAGGCTAGTTTTTTTTCCCAGAAAATCCAGGAAAGGAGCCAGCTTTTTCACTCACCATGTGTCAGTCCAAAGGAAGAGTTTTAAGAACAGCCTCACCAGGAACACGGTCTTAGGTCCAGTCAGCAGATTCTTCTCCAATCTCAGCTCCAAAGAATGAAGAACTGTCTTTCACAGGAAGTTGTAATTCCTTTTAAAGACACTTTCTTTTGCATCCCTTCCTGTGCCTTCCTCCACTTCTTACATAGACAAATCATAGTCTAAAGCCTTGTTTGGGATTGTCCAGTCAGTTGATTCTGATTTGTGACACACTATTGCACACATGGGTCACAGACCTCCCACTTAATGATTAAATGGGATGTTTACACTTTTGGTGATTAGATCTAAAAATGGGCAGGGGTTACAATTTCATCTTCACAATCAGGGGAGATGTTGGTCTGTGCCTAGTTTATGCATTATTTTCTAGTTTTCCCTGCAGTTTTAAAAATCAAATAGTGATTTCTTCTCCCCAAAATTTGGATCCTTGGGTTTATCAAACACTAGGTTACTATCGTCATTTACCACTATATATTTAGTACTTAATTTTTTTCCATTGATCCACTGTATTTTTAGCTAGTATCAGATTGCTTTGATGATTATTGCTTTATAATACAGTTTGAGGTCTGGTATAGATCACTAGCACTTTTAGCCTGCTATCTGACACATAGTAGACCCTACATAATTGTTTATTGACTGACTGAATGGTATTAACTATATGATGAGAATTGATTGGGTTCATGGACTCAAAGAATTATTGATGCAGTGTTTGGCACACTAGTCACTTTTTTCTTAATTTGGAAAATTTTATTTAATTAATTAATTTAGAATAATTTTCCATGGTTACAAGATTCATGTTGTTTCCCTCCCCTTCCCCTAACCCCCCCCCCCCCATAGCTGACACACAATTTCACTGGGTTTTATATGTGTCTTTGATCAAGACCTGTTTCCATATTATTAGTATTTGCACTAGGGTGATTGCTTAGAGTCTACATCCCTAATCATATCCCCGTCAACCCATGTGATCAAGCAGTTGTTGTTTTTTTTTCTTTGTTTGTACTCTCACAGTTCTTTTTCTGAATGTGGATAGTGTTCTTTTTCATAAGTCCCTCAGAATTGTCCTGGGTCATTGCATTGCTGCTAGTTGAGCAGCAATGTTAGTTACATTCGATTGTACCACAGTGTATCAGTCTCTGTGTACAATGTTCTCCTGGTTCTGCTCCTCTCATTCTGTATCACTTCCTGGAGGTCGTTCCAATCCCCATGGAGTTCCTCCACTTTATTATTCCTTTGAGCACAATAGTATTCCATCACCAACATATACCACAATTTGTTCAGCCATTCCCCAATTGAAGGGCATCCCCTCATTTTCCAATTTTTTGCCACCACAAAGAGCACAGATATGAATATTCTTGTACATGTCTTTTTCCTTATTATCACTTTGGGGTACAAACCCAGCAGTGCTATGGCTGCATCAAAGGGCAGACAATCTTTTAACGCCCTTTGGGCATAGTTCCAAATTGCCCTACAGAATCAATGCATTAATGTCCCAATTTTGCCACATCCCCTCCCACATTTATTACTTTCTTTACTAGTTACTTAACAGAAAACCAGAGAAGCACCTGGACACAGTTAATGAAATGGTAGAAGAAACATTGTTTAATTTGAGTTTATGGATTGTTTTCAAGATTATGTTGTAATTAAAAAAAAACCAAATGAATTTTAAACAATATTAGGTTCTGCAAATGGTTGTTATAGCTTCCAGTCAAGGAATGAACTACAAGGATTAAGGAATCTTGGTATTTTTGTTCTTTCTACTTTCAATTTTAACCACAAACTGCATTTGCTGTCTCTTTTGTCCTCTTTGAATATGATTGAAATATAGTTCTTTCTGCATCCTAACTTTGAAGTGAAGAAGTGTAGTAAATTAGAGGGAAGAAGAAGATAAGAAAAGTAGGAGGTGCTAAGTATCTGAGGTGGAGTTAAACCTTGAGAGGAGATTTCTGGGAATGAGCTGATCCTAGAATGGGCATCGATGCAAAATGGAAACCTTTTTCTATTTGCTCTGTAAAATCACTGGACATAAATTTTTGCCTTCACTCTAATGACTGAGGCCCACTGGTGACATGAACAGTGATTCCTTTTTAAAACTAATATCTGAAGAGGGATTTAAGGACTCTCATGTGCTGATTCTTTCCCCTCTTTTCTTCTAACCCCCATTCACACTCTTATAGCATTTGGAGTTGCCCAAGAGCTTTGAGTTTAGTGGGCCCAGTTCCCTCCTTTTACAGATGTGAAAACTGAAGCTCAGAGAAGTTGAACGTTTCAAGGTTAAATGGGGTGGCCCATATTAAAACTTTAATCCTAGATTTTCTTTCAGTTTTATACAGCAACATCATAAAATAAACTTAATATGGTAACAAGAGTGTGCATATAATGCTAATTCTTACTTATCTCATATTTTTTTTCCTATTCAGTACAATATAAAAGGAGGCCTGAGTCTGAAAAACAGAGAGGCACGGTTTAAGAAGTTTCGTTCAGATAATCCAGGACCTGGAACCTATAATCAGGCTTGTTTTGGAGCCTTGCAGATAATAAATAGGACAATGAAGGATGTTAAACAGCGCTGTCTTTTGGTATGTTCCTTTTTAAGACTGTGATTTTTAAGACAAATCCAATAACATTGTTAAAAAGATTTAACACATATACTTTGATTTGTGTTTCTGAGTTACAAAGTAAAATTGGATATTCCCTAGAGATCATATTGTTAAATTATGATTATAAAAATTAAAATATCAAATGAAGTAAAAAGGTCACTTGTGTAGAGGTCATATAAGAGATCATATTGTTAAATTATGATTATAAAAATTAAAATATCAAATGAAGTAAAAAGGTCACTTGTGTAGAGGTCATATAAGAGATCATATTGTTAAATTATGATTATAAAAATTAAAATATCAAATGAAGTAAAAAGGTCACTTGTGTAGAGGTCATTATGCCATATAAGCATAATATTTCTAACCTCTTATCTGTCTATCTGGCATCTGTTTATCAATTTTGCATTTGGGATAGCCACTATTTTTTTTCCCTTAGTCTTGGACTATAATGCAACCCAGTGACTGGTAATGCAAAATGCAAATGTGAAAAACTTATAAACTTTGAAGCAGATCTCCTTTTTGGGAGGGAGAGGAAAAGGGAGAAGAGGAAGTGCTAATATCACTATTTTCAGTAATGAAGATGACTGTAGGCTTTTAGAAATCAACTCTGCTGGCTTCCACATAGTTCATTACCTTGGTGGTAGCAGAATGGCAGCAGGGGCTGTAACATCAGCAGTGGCAGCACTGATCCCCTTGGCACTCCTATTTTTTTTCATGTAGGAACTCATACCTAAACACATTGCTCATTTATCCCTTCATAAAAGATTTTGGATCCCTCCTCTTTCTAGGATGAAAGAAGAGAGCTTCTGTCTTTTCAGGTTCTCTGGGGCCAGCAGACATTGTCTTCAGTGACTTTGCTACCTGTGCTTTGTTTGGAATTTTGCCAGATGATTTTTGAAGTTCCACCAATTTATTCTTATTTTTAAGCTTTTGAATTTTTTAACTTTACTTTTATTTTTACATCACTTATATTTTCCATGCATTTTTATCCCCTCTCAGAATTCATCTCTTATAATAATTTTTAAAAAGGAGTAAGAAAAAAGGCTTCTGTAAAATTAATATATCAAAAAAGTCTGATATGTGGAATATTTAACAACCATGGTATACTTCTTTTCTTAGATACATGAATTTTGTTCATGTCAAAGCTTTTCAATTTCATATAATCATAATTATGTCTTATCTTTTGTAATTATTTCTATTGCTTGCTTAGTTAAGAATTCCCTCCAAGCTATACTTGTAAAAGTTATGTGATCTCTTTTTTATGGTATAATTTTGAATATTCAGTTGTGCTCAATTTGAATTCATTGAGGATATAGTGTAAAATTTTGGTCTAAACTTAATTTCTGCCAGACTGCTTTTTACTTTTCCCTATCAGTTCTTTTCAAGTAGAGAGTTGTTGCCTGGATAATTTTGTTTTGGGGCTTATTGAAAAATGGGTTGTTCATTCAAATTATTCTTTATCTAGGCTTTCTTATTGTTTTCTTTTTCTTTTTTTTTTAAATCAGTTCCAAATGGTAACTATTACTTTTTAATGATAAAAGCCTTTTAAGACATGAGACTGATAGTATCTAATTTTCATTTTCACATATAGTAAGTCATTTCATTTTGCAGTTTCATGATGACAAAGGCCACAGTGGAGTTAATCATAGCTGATGTACCAACATCTTTTTCAGAAGATAAAGTAAGAAAATTGTGCAAATAAATCAATGAGAGCCTTCATATTAAATCAATACATGGTAAAAAAATACATTGGGAAGTGTGACTCAGGAGGAAGTAAAAATAAATCTAAATCTCTATGTTACATGGAAACTTCATGCATTTTTCAGGAATACTTTCATTAAAAATTTATGATTATTTTATTTTTAATTAATTATGTGAAAAACATTTTTAACCTTTTCTTTAAATTTGAGCCAAATTCTTACCTTTCTTCTCTCTGTCTACCTCCATAAGACAGCAAGCAATCGATATAGATTTTACATATGTAATAGTATAAAATATCTTTTCATATTAGTCCTTTTGTGAAAGAGAACTCTAACAAACAAAAGAAATGTGAATATTAATAGCTATTCAATAAATAGCCTTGTATTTAGGTGCTGGGGATACAAAACCAAAAATGAAACCATGTCTGCTTTCAAGGAGCTTTCATTCTTTTCAGGGAGTATATCATCTACACAAATAAATGTAGTGTCTATATACTAAAAAAGTAATTTTAAAAGGAAGAAAGTGCGAAAACTTGAGAAGAGCAGGATATTCTTATTTTTTAATCTCTATAAACTCCTTGAGAGACATAATAACTGTCCTTATGGCAGAAAAAACCTTAGATCAGTACCTAATAACTGTCTTTATGAGTAAGTTCCTTATCCTTACAATGCCGTAGGCAGCTCCCTACGTTACAGAGGAGAAGTACTCACATTGATGGCATCACTTTTCACTTGAGGGATTTAAGAAATATAATCACTTCTTGAACCCAAAATGTACAGAATGTATTAATGGAAAACAAAAGTCAGTTGATTTTCCTTCTTAGTTTTTTAGCCCCAAATCAAATAGAGTGTTTATATCTGAGTTCTAGAGTTGTGGACTCCAGATTTCTAGGGAGTTAGGATGTGCCTAGAAAGTGTTGCCTCTTCAAGAGAGAATAAGGTCATGTACTTCAAATTGGAGGTGTGGCAGGACATGATATGGGGGAGAAAAATTTGGAACTTAGAAACCATATCTAAGAATTGGGAAGAATTAGAATCTATAACCTCAGATTTCCATACACAAATAAAGAAAGCATGGATATTAGACAAAGTGAACTATAGATTTTTATTAAAGAAGCTAATTTGTTTTTTCAGAAACCCTTACCTTTCATCTTAGAATCAATACTGGGTATTAATTCTAAGGAAGAAGACTGGTAAGGGCTAGGCAATGGGGGTGAAGTGACTTGCCCAGGGTCACACAGCTGGGACGTGTCAGAGGTCAGAATTGAACCCAGGACCTCCCTTCTCTGGGCCTGACTCTCAATCCACTGAGCCACCCAGCTGCCCCCAAAGAAGCTAATTTGTTGAAATAGGTATCAGTGAGATTTTTTGGTGTGTGAATTTTGATAAGAATAGGGTATCTCTTTATAAAATAATGTGGCTAGCAGTGCATATTAAGAACAAAAATTTATGAGGAAATCCAAAGGCTGTTGGCTGAGAACATGTGAATGAGAATCAATGGAGGGAAACACAGAACCAATACTGAGGAGGGAGTGTACCACATGTTGCGACCAGAAGGAGGAAATGGATGGTGAATTTTGAAATGGATCACAGACTTGACAGGGAAGTGTGATATTGTAGTTGTAGGAAATCTGGCTATCAAAATTGCTGGAGGAAATGCATTTTTGCCATGTCCTAATAATAATAATTTTATTTTACAAAAGGTGGCTAAAATGATGAGGGAGTCTACTATTTTGGACTTCTTTATGACTAACCTAAGGAACAGGTTATTGCAGAATACATGGTGGTGTGAAAGATAGGACCCATGTAAGATTCCCTACCAGTCTAGTAGGACTAGTCTAATTTTCCTCTAAAAGTCAAAGAAATTATCTTAGAGACATGATTGACCCAGGATTTTATTGCCTGAGCTTTTAATGCTACTTCCAAGTATCTAAAGGCATAAATGAATCAGTGACCATCAGACTTTTTGGATATCTTATTCTTATTAGCCTTTGCCTTCCCAGATGCATGTGATATACATGACATCCTGGGTCATGTATAGGGCAGCAGGGGCATCTATGCAATGTATGGAATACGGTCCCGTATTCTACTTAGATTTGTTTCCCATGACTTTGTGGTGAGATCCAGTGTCGGGGACAGAGTGATCAGATGGCTGGGGGTGTGACAGGATGCCACCCTGGGGCAGGGGCTCTCCTTGGGCCATATGGAAAGTCTTCTGAATAGAAAGAAGGCCTCTACTGAAGGGAAGCTTTTGGCAAGGCAGACACTAATGGAGTCTGTTGGGAAGGTAAAAGAAAGTACTAGGTTGAACATTTCCTGATTATTGATAATGTTCCAAAAGAAGCAGAGGGACCAGCATAAGGAAAATGAAACTGACCAAGCATATTGAGTGACTTAGAAACAGAGAACTTGGTTTAAAAAAGATTGTTAAAAAGCTTCAATACTATTTAACAAAGAATTTGCCTAGTCTTCTGGGAGTAATGCCTTGGGAAAAGCTGGCCTCATGTTGAGAGCAGAACCCTACGAGATGCAGCTCTTACCACACATCCCCGAAAGATCCTATCCTACTCCCATTTTTTTGCATATACACTTGAGGGATGAGATTGGTTCATCTGAGGTTATTCTAGCTTTGGGCTTATGAAATATACTCCTGACACAGTGATCAGGACATTGGGGGTAGGGAGGTGATGAGGCCACACCTGCAGCCAGATTGCTGTCCTACTGGGAGAACCCCATGGGATCCCTACCAGGTACCAGAAGTATTCCAATTTGAAATATGGATGAGAGAAAGGGCATCCTTGCTCAGGTGAGAGTGGATGGAAAAGAAAACTCCCTGTTTAGGTCATAATTATGGTGTCTAATCAGGGTGAATGTATGGTGGGAATACACATTACCAGGTTTTGACATTCTCTATACCCATTTTATTGGTTAGAGGTAAATGGAAATCCTTGAAGTGATCTAAGCTATCTTGCATTATTAATACCAAATAGTATCAGGTATTTGAAGGTATGGGTGGATGAAGGAGGGTAGGATACTTCTCTTTACTAACTCCCTTTTCAACAATACTGTTTGACCTATCAGGACCCGGCACCTTACCCGGGACTGTTGAGAGCTGGAAAAAGTCATGATGCCTCTTACTGCAATTGTCTCTGCCTTTATCGTTGTTGGTGGAACAGATCATTCAAGCCCAGGGTGATGTTATTGACCTTGAAAATGATTTTTTAAAATTCACACAGCTGAAATCTGGGCAGATACTTAAAAGAAGTTCCTCTTCTGTAAGGCATTAAATGTACACCAAATGGCCAGTATAATGTTGAGAAGAATGGTAGAGGTCACAGTGGCAGAGACCTGAGATCAGATAGTGACTTATATGAAGGATGAAGGTTAGGAAATCAAACCTAAGAAAATCCAGAAACCAGGCTGTTTAGTCAATTTGGCAATATAGAAGATGAGGAGAACCTTAGTGAATCTGGACAGAACCTGAAATAAGCTACTGAGAGCCAGTTTTAAAAAGAAGGTCCAAGGTTTATTATAGGTTTTGTGTGAGTCATCTGGGTATCATGAAGACTTTCATTGACTGAGGCATCCCTTTTGAGTGGGGTTCAGAACAGATTATGGTCTTGGAGGTTCTAAATTGGGCCTGGGTGTCTAAAAGTCCTTATGACCTTTTAGGGCCCATATTTTTCAAGATCTCTGTCCATAAAGATTAGACTGAGAAGAGTCTTTGAGCTTCAAGTTCCCCAAAGCAACTATCTGCTGTACTATTTTTAAAAGCATTTTTACCTTATAATATAAATTTTATCTAATAATATAAAAAAATTTACTTGAGAGAGGTGGAGTCAAGATGGTGGCGTGGAGGCAGTGAAAGTTCAGACATCTGAAAACCCTTCCTCACCAATTACAAACTAAATGCTCCTACGGGACTGAAAATCAAATCAAACCTAACAACAAGACAGAGCAAAGGAACCCTCCTGCTGGACTCAACTTAAAAGGTATGACCCCCCCAAAGCCAGAATTTGAGAACATCCCTATTTAAGGGGAAGGAAGAAGGAAGGTCTCAGGACCCCTCCCCCACCTAGAGAGCTAAGCCTTCAGTGGCAACTGGAACCTCTGGGCAGGCAAAGGAGTTGGTCTGGGGGAAGTACCTTGTGGGTAAAGCTGTGCCAGGCTCAGAGCATCCAACACAGACAGTGGGGAAGCAGATAGAGGAGAAACACAGAACACAGAGTGGGAGGCATAGTTGCAGGAGTGGAGACACTACATATTGCGCCCCGCCCCCCACCTTCCTGAGGTTTTGGCCGCAGGGCATAAGTAGCAACCCAGGCAGATGTAACTCTTTCAGAGGGCAGGGAAGCTCAAGCTCCAACACCCCTACCCCACAGACTGCACTGAGAGATTTACTGACAAAACTCCAAGGGTGAAGGTAGAAAGAAAATCCCCAAACCACAAAACAGAGAGGAGCAAGAGCTCAGGCAACTGCAGGGAGTAAAGAAGGGGTAAATATGAGCAAACAACAGAAAAAGAAAAAGGGAAATTACTTTTGACAGTTTCAATATAGGCAATGAACAAAGAGCAAATGGAACAGAGAAGGATGAGGGAACACCAAGCAAAAAACCAAAAAAACCCAGCGAATTGGATACAGACTCTAGAAGAACTCAAAATACAATTCAAAACACAATTAAGAGAGGTTGAATACAACTGGGAAAAGAACTTAACAGCTAGATAAGTCATCTGGAAACAGAGGCACTTGAACTAAAACAAGAAAATAATGTCTTGAAAGCCAAAACCAACCAGCTGGAAAATGAGGCAAAAGAGATGAAAGATGAGGCAAAGAGGATGAAAGATGACCTCCAGACCATAAGGAGAAGGATGACCAAAAAGCCAGGGATGAAATCCAGTCTTTAAGAACTAGAATACATCAACTAGAATCAAGTAACTTCACAAGGTAGCAGGACACTATAAAATAAAACCAAAAGAATGAAAAAACTGAGGAAAATATGAAGCATCTCATTCACAAAACAGAAGATTTAGAAAATTGTTCCAGGAGAGACAACTTAAGAATCATTCATCTACCAGAAGACCAGGACAAAAGGAAAAGCCTGGACATCATAATACAGGAAATTATGCAAGAAAACTTCCCCGATATTCTAGAACAAGAGGGAAAAGTGGAGATTGAAAGAATCCACAGATCATCTCCTGTACTTAATCCCCAACTGACAACACCCAGGAATGTTATAGCCAAACTCAAGAACTATCAGACCAAGGAAAAATATTAGAAGCTGCTAAGAAGAAGTCATTCAGATACCATGGAACCACAGTGAGGATGACACAAGATCTGGCTGCATCTACACTGAAGGACCAAAAGGCATGGAATACGATATTACAGCAAGCAAGGGAACTAGGTCTACAACCAAGAATCAATTACCCAGCAAAACTGACTATATTCTTACAAGGGAAAGTATGGTCATTTAACAAAATAGAATTCCAAGCATTAGTAAAGAAAAGACCAGACCTGAACAGAAAATTTGATGCCCAAGCACAGAACTCAAGAGAATCATCAAAAGATAATTAAAAAAGAGGGAAAAAAGAAAAACAAAACAAATAAAAAACCAAACCTTTTCTTTTAGAGACCCAATAAGTTAAAATGATATGTATCCCTATAAGAAAAGAGGTCATTGGTAACTTATAAAAATTGTTATCACCTGGGCAACTAGAAGAATTACACTTAGAGGGAACAGTGACAAACTGTATAGGATGAAATGCCAAGACACAAATATGTATATAGATATATGCATGCATAAATACATATATATGTATATACACACAACTAGAGGTAAAAAAGAGGTTAATATTAAAGGAAATGGGAAAAGAAACAAAAGGAGGTAAATTTATACGTCACAAAGAAGCTCATGGCGGGAGGAGGGAGAACATCAATACACTGGAAAAGTAAAGAGGTTGGAGATAGGAAATATTCAACTCTTACATGCATTGAAATTGACTCAAAGAGGGAAGAACAATCCAATCCATTGGGGCAGAGAATTGATTTGTGCCCTATAGGGGAGTATAAGGGTAAAAAACAGACTGCTGGGGAGGGAAGCGCAGTATTAGGGAGGGAGAGGGTGGGGGTAGTTTAAAAAGATTGTAAAGAAAACAAGGGGGGGAACAAGAAGGGAGGGGGGTAGAAAGGGAAATAAAATAACGGTAGGAATTAGGGGGGCTAATTAAAAACAAAACATTGGTGTAGAAGGAGATAGTGAAAGAAGAAAAGGCAGGACTAGGAGTAGAAATCAAAATGGTGGGAAATACACAGCTGGTAATCATAACTATGAATGTGAATGGAATGAACTCACCCATAAAACTCAAGTGAATAGCAGAGTGGATTAGAATCCAAAACCCTACCATATGCTGTCTACAAGAAACACACATGAGGAAGGTAGACACACATAGGGTCAAAGGAAGAGGATGGAGGCAAATCTATTGGGCATCAACTGATAAAAAGAAGGCAGGAATCACAATCATGATATCTGACAAAGCCAAAGTAAAAATAAGTCTAGTTAAAAGAGGTAGGTAAGGTAATTACATCCTGATAAATGGCAGTGTAGACAATGAGGAAATATCAGTACTCAATATGTATGCACCAAATGGCATAGCATCCAAATTTCTAAAGAAGAAACTAGTGGAGCTCAAGAATGAAATAGATAGAAAAACTATACTAGTGGGAGACCTGAACCTTCCTCTATCAGAACTAGAAAAATCAAACCAAAAAATAAATAAGAAAGAGATAAGAGAAGTGAATGAAATCTTAAAAAAATTAGAGTGAGTAGATACGTGGAGAAAAATGAATAGGGACAAAAAGGAATTCACCTTCTTTTCAGCAGCACATGGTACATTCCCAAAGATTGACCATATATTAGGGCATAAAAAGAATGCAAACAAGTGCAAAAGAGCAGAAATAATAAATGTAACCTCAGATCACAATGCAATGAAAAATAATAATTAGTAAGGGTACATGGAGAGGTAAATCAAAAGTTAATTATAAATTAAACAATACGATTCTCCAAAATCAGTTAGTTAAAGAACAAATCATAGAAACAATAATTTTATTGAAGACAATGACAATGATGAGAGAAACTTTCAGAATCTATTGGATGCAGGGGGAAATCCATATCCTTGAATTCATATCTTAACAAATTAGAGAAGGCAGAGGTCAATGAATTGGGCATGCAAATTAAAAAACTAGGAAGTGAACAAATTAAAAATCCTCAGATGAAGACTAAATTAGAGATCCTAAAAATCAAAGGAGAAATTAATAAAATTGAAAGTCAAAGAAGTATTGATTTAATAACTAAGACTAGAAGCTGGTACTTTGAAAAAACAGACATAGTGCTGGTCAATCTAATTAAAAAAAGGAAAGAAAACCAAATTAACAGTATCCAAAATGAAAAGGTAGACCTCACCGCTAATGAAGAGGAAATTAAGGCAATCATTAAAAATTATTATACTCAATTATATGGCAATAAATATGGCAATATAGGTATTATGATTGAATATTTACAAAAATATAAATTGCCTAGACTAACAGAGGAAGAAATAGACTACCTAACCAACCCCATATCAGAAAAAGAAATTGAACAAGTCATCAAAGAAGAAAACATCCCCATGTCCAGATGGATTCACAAATGAATTCTATCAAACATTCAAAGAACAACTAATTTCAATATTATACAAACTATTTGACAGAATAAGCAAAGAAGGAGTTCTACCAAATTCCTTTTATGACAGAAATATGGTTCTGATTCCAAAGCCAGGCATGTCAGAAACAGAGAAAGGAAACTAAAGACCAATCTCCTTAATGAATATAGATGCAAAAATCTTAAATAGGATACTAGCAAAAAGACTCCAGCAAGTGATCCTGAGGGTTATTCACTATGACCAGGTAGGATTCATACCAGGAATGCAAGGATGGTTCAATAGTAGGAAAACCATCCACATAATTGACCATATTAACAAGCAAACCAACAAAAATCATGTGATTATCTCAATAGATGCAGAAAAAGCCTTTGACAAAATACAACACCTATTCTTATTGAAAACACTAGAAAGCATAGGAATAGAAGGGCCTTTCCTAAAAATAATAAACAGTCTGTATCTAAAACCATCAGCAAACATCATCTGCAATGGGAATAAATTAGAAGCCTTCCCAATAAGATCAGGAGTGAAACAAGGATGCCTATTATCACCTCTATTATTTAACATTGTACTAGAAACACTAGTAGTAGCAATTAGAGGTATTAAAATAGCAACGAGGAGACCAAGCTATCACTCTTTGAAGATGATATGATTGTCTACTGAAAGAACCCCATTGAATTAACCAAAAAGCTAGTTGAAATAACAACTTTAGCAAAGTTGCAGGATACAAAATAAACCCACATAAGCCATCAGCATTTCTATATATCTCCAACACATCTCAGGAGCAAGAATTAGAAAGAGAAATTCCATTTAAAATCACCCTAGACAATATAAAATACTTACGAATCTATCTGCCAAGACAAACATAGGAACTATATGAACACAACTTCAAAACACTCTCCACCCAATTAAAACTAGATCTAAACAATTGGAAAAGCATTGACTGCCCATGGGTAGGACAAGCTAACATAAAAATGACAATCCTACCCAAATTAATTTACTTATTTAGTGCCATACTCATTGAACTACCAAAAAACTTTTTTACTGAATTAGAAAAAAAACATAACAAAGTTCATTTGGAAGAACAAAAGACCAAGGATATCCAGGGAAATCATGAAAAAAAAATGCAAAGGAAGGAGGACTTGCAGTCCCATATCTCAAACTATACTATAAAGCAGTGGTCATCAAAATAATTTGGTACTGGCTAAGAGACAGAAAGGAGGATCAGTGGAACAGACTTGGGGTAGATCAGTGGAACAGACTTGGGGTAAGTGACTTCAGCAAGACAGTCTATGACAAACCCAAAGATCCCAGCTTTTGGGACCAAAACCCAGTATTTGATAAAAACTGCTGGGAAAATTGGAAGACAGTATGGGAGAGATTAGGTTTGGATCAACATCTCATACCCTATACCAAGATAAACTCAGAATGGGTGAATGACCTGAATATAAAGAAGGAAACTATAAGCAGATTAGGCGAACACAGAAGAGTATACTTGTCAGTTCTTTGGGAAAGGAAAGACTTTAAAACCAAGCTAGAGCTAGGAAAAAAATAACAAAATATAAAATCAATAATTTTGATTACATCAAATTAAAGTTTTTATACAAACAAAACCAATGCAACCAAAATTAGAAGGGAAGCAACAAATTGGGAACCAATCTTCATAACAAAAATCTCTGACAAAGGTCTAATTACTCAGATTTATAAAGAGCTAAATCAATTGTACAAAAAATCAAGCCATTTTCCAATCAAGAAATGGGCAAGGGTCATGATTAGGCAATTTTCAGTTAAAGAAATCAAAACTATTAATAAGCACATGAAAAAGTGTTCTAAATCTCTTATAATCAGAGAAATGAAAATCAAAACCACTCTGAGGTATCACCTCACACCTAGCAGATTGGCTAACATGACAGCAAAGGAAAGTAATGAATGCTGGAGGGGATGTGGCAAAGTAGGGACATTAATGCATTGCTGGTGGAGTTGTGAATTGATCCAACCATTCTGGAGGGCAATTTTGTACTACGCGAAAAAGGCATTAAAAGACTCTCTGCTCTTTGATCAAGCCATAGCACTGCTTGGTTTGTACCCCAAAGTGGTAATAAGGAAAAAGACACATACAAAAATATTCATAGCTGCGCTTTTTGTGGTGGCAAAAAATTGGAAAATTGGATGCCCCTCAGTTGGGCAATTGCTGAACAAATTGTGGTATTTGTTGGTGATGGAATACTATTGTGCTAAAAGGAATAATAAAGTGGAGAAGTTCCATGGAGACTGGAACAACCTCCAGGAAGTAATGCAGAGCGAGAGGAGCAGAACCAGGAAAACACTGTACACAGAGACTGATACAGTGTGGTACAATTGAATGTAGTGGACTTCTCCATTAGTGGATCCTGAACAGCTTGGAGCAATCTATGAGAAAAAACATTATCCACAGTCAGAGAAAAAACTGTGGGAGTAGAAACACAGAAAAAAAAAACAAACAACAGCTTGAATACATTGGTCGAGGGGATATGGCTGGGAATGTAGACTCTAATATAGACATACTAATGCAAACACCAACAACATGGAAATAGGTTCTGATCAAGGACACATGTAATACCCAATGAAATTGCACGATGGCTGAAGGGTGGGTAAAGGGGAGTGAGGGAAATGATGTGATTCTTGTAACCAAGAAATAATGTTCTAAATTGGCTAAATAAATTAATTAAAAAATTTACTTGATAATGAGCTTTAGTTGTTACTGGACAAATTATGTCATAATCCTTCATCTAATGTGAGTGGGACGATGCAAGATGATCTGTCTCACTAGAAGGATAGGGTGCAGGAGGCTTCTATTGTTAAATGGAAATAGCACCTTCAGGATCACAATAATCCAGCTCCCTTTAGTATTAAGACCCCAGGTCTTGGTCAAGTGTTCTATAGTCTGGTCAGAACTGGACTAGAAAATTCTGGTGTCAGGACCACTGGAAGAATTATTCAGATGCCTCTTTCCTCCTCCTACTCTATGGGACGTATGAGCATCTATTAGATATCACATGCCCTCTACCGAACTGAAGGACCAGGATGAAAACAGCAGTGATTGCAGAGGGGGTTTCTATCCAATCTGGTTATGGGGTCATAATGCCATATTGTGTGGCATATTGTGTAAGACTGTATGATTCTCCAGCCAGGATGAGGCAGCTACTTCTGCTCAGTAGAGCACTTCATGCCAGTTGAAGTGCCCGGCATGGCATGAAATCTCATGGTTCTTGATCTGCCCTCTGATTGAGAAAAGAATTATATAGGACTTTCTCTCTTATACCAGGGCAAGTGATTACCCTTTATGACAGTTTTATACCTATTCAGAATATGGATAACTTTGTTGGTCTACTGAGGCAACCACTCTTGGTGTTCTCAGAGAACATATCCTTCTTTCTCATTTCCTCCCTCTTCCCCTCTTCCTCCATAGACCCTTGTATCTTAGGATCAGGGAAGTTTCATGATTGAACATTATCACATGATCAACTCCTCTGGGTTTCTACCTCCAATGCACTTTTAGGCAACTGGCATTGTTGAATGTTAGAAAAGACTCTTGAAACAAGAGATTTGCCATCATGCCCCTGATTGTTATGGTTGGGCATCCTGCCTCCCAGAGCTGTCTCTTTAATAAATACTTGCTACCCAGAAAGGGAGAGAGCTTTCCAGTCCAACCCTTTCTTGGTTCTGGTCTTCAAAAATCTTTACCCAATAAAGATTGGACACAGTCATAGTTGATTCTCTCAGGCTCTTTTTCTGTTGCCTTAAACTCTGGAGAAATGATTCTGGACAATCTTTCTGTAGAGCCTTCCAGCCCAGGGAGAAGCCATGCACCAGAATAAGAAAAGACCTGACTTTGTGTAGGATACAAGAGTATGGTGCCAAGTGACAACTCAAAAGTTCATTACTGAGTTCTGAGTCAGCAGTCTAGGGTGGAATGAGGAGGGACCTGTGCTTAGGGCTGGCATTGTGGGGCAATGCTGTGGGGAAAAAATAGAAGAAAATATATGAATCTCATAGCAAAAATAACTGACTTAGAAAACAGAGGAGAGAGAATTTAAGAATTATTGGATGATCTCAAAGCCATGACCAATAAAGGAGCCTATACATAGTATTTTAAGAAATAAAAGAAAACTATACAGATCTCTTAGAACCAGAGGGAAAAGTGAAAGGAGAAAGAATCCACAAAGTATCTCCTGAAAAAAAATCCTCAAATGGAAACTTCCAGGAATGTCAGGTCAAAACCCAGAGTTCCCAGATCAGAAAAAAATGCTATAAGTCAGAAAGAGAATTCAGGTCCTGAAGAGTCATAGACTCACATGTGGTCTAGCATGGAGAACTAGAAATATGATGTCATGCAAGGGAAAAATATGCTAAGCAATGTTCAAGACACAAAGCAAGAAGAGAATGACTCCAAAGTCATAAGCAAAATCTCAAGATTTCCTTTAAAGGAAAACACAGCTTGAGTTCATGTCTAACTAGAATTCTTATATATATATATATATATAGGCTTATATATATATATATATATATAGGCTTACAACCAAGAATAATTTGCTCAGCAAAACTGAATATAATCTTATGGGGGGAGAATGAATTTTTAATGAAATAGAGAACATCCAAGCATTCTTTTTTGGAAACCTTTAATTTCCATCTTAGAATCAATACTGTATATTGGTTCCAAGGCAGAAGAGTGGCAATTGGGATTAAGTGATTTACCAGGGTCACACAGCTGAGGAAGGTTTTAACTCAGGACCTCTAGTCTATAGGCCTGGCTCTCTTATCCAGTGAACCACCTAACTGCCTCTCCTCAGCCCCCCAAGCATTCTTGATGAAAAGAACAGATTGGTAGAAATTTTGAAATACAAACACAGGAGTCAAGGTAAACACACAGTGAGCAATCATAAGGGACTGATTGTTTGCATTCTTTTTTTTTTTACTATTTACATTCTAATGTCCCCTCACACATCATTAGGGAATCAGATTAAGGGCCTAGGAGTGGTTTTGTTATGTTTGGATAATCTTTAAAGAAGAATAGAAAGGGGAAAAGGAGTATTCTCCTAGGAAGTAAAAGGGAGAGGAAGGATAGAGAAACAAGAACAAAGAGATAGGTCTTTGCAAAGCACACTAAGGAGGGTGAAATGTGATAACAGATTGAAAAGAAAGAAGAAATAATTTGTTACTGAACCCTGGATGAAGGAAAGATAAGAAGGGCAGGGGAGCAAAGCAGATTGCATTAACCTAGAACACTGGTGCGGGGCACACTCCTCTGACCACCATCTTCTTAAAAAAGTAGGACAGAAAACAAAGAGAAAACGTATAATAGAATAAGATGTGGGGAAACACACAATTAATGATCATCATTGTGTATGTGAATAGGATAAAATCATCTATAAAAACAGAAGAGGATAGTAATTTGTTTTAGATGAAGAACTCTGACCAATTATGCTTTCAAAGTCTAAAAATGAAGCATGCTTCTCATCTGCTTTTAGAGATGACTTTAATTCATTCATTCTTTCATTTTTTTTATTCATTCATAATGACCAACCACAAAAGGCTGGCTCAGAATCTGCCCAGTGTGCTTATAGTCATGAACATTTGATATTAGTGGAGCCTTCAGAATATCTTATTATCCAGAAAGCCATGATTCAGATCTCACTATGCTTCAGAGCTTACAGGGATTGATTGTAGGCCTGCTTTTGTGTTGTGTATCCTTTGGTAAATGTTTCTAGCCTTCAACTTTTTCTTATGTAGTCATGTAGTACTTTGTCATAACAGCCCAAGCTTTGAATAACTGGTTCATCAAGATAACACCAGGGCAGAAGAAAAGTAGTTAATGGAAAACTAAATATGAGAAAATTAATTGTACATAGGAGGGTACCTAAATACCCTTAGAAGCAAGATGCTGTACTGAAAGTTTCTTGGACTTGGAGCTAAAAGTTCTTGATTTGAGTTTTAGCTCTCTTACATACTACTTGTATTGACTTTGAACAAATCATTTAGCCTCCCTGCACTTCAATTTTATTGGTAAAATGAGAAATTTCTTTCTAGAGGATCTTTAAAGTCTTCTCCATCATCTTAGGGAACTGAAAAAAACTGGCATGGCATAAAGAAAGAGAGAGATGTTAGGGATCTGAAGATGAATCCATGTCATGATGTGAGAGAGATATAAAAAAATTTTTTTTTAAAAGAGTGTGTGTGAGAGAAAAAAAGATAGAAAGAGAGAGGGGTTGTCTTCAAATTATAGAATAGTGTTTTTTATTTTGATTCCTGGAAAATTCTAGTATGCATTATTTACACTTAATTTAGAATATCTTTTGAAAATTTAAAAAATGAAATGATACACTAAGATCCAATATATTATTGGAATATAATTCAATAATTAGTCATGCCACACCAGTGATGGCAAATCTTTTAGAGATTGGAGTGCCAGGCTCCACTCCCATTCCACCCCCTAGACTGAGTGCTGTGTTGCCCCCCCCACCAGCAGAGACTAAGTGCCCCACCCCTTACCTCACACAGGGGAGGTGGGAAGCACTCCCATTGGGGTGCTGGGCAGAGGGGCGGGTGATGAGAGATGTGTGTGGAGAGGGGAAGGGGAATAGCCCAAGCATTCTGCTTCCCTGCTGCTCTACCACCTATGAGCCGCCCCCTTTAAAGAAAATATCTTTCTTATTGCTGCAAGTGATCTAGAATAATTACATTAAATTGAAAATATCTAAATAAAAGAATTCTTAATAGTTAAATATTAATAATATCGAATTGAATTAAAACACAATTTATAAAATTGAACAAAGCCAAAATTAAATAAAATTAAATACAATATTAATAAATATTTTTAGAACACAATAGTATTAATAACATTATCAATAAAATAATTAATTTTCAATAACTATAATTACACTAACAACTATTATTAACTATTAATAACTGTCATTTGTTTATTATAATTGAATATTATTAATTATTAATAACAACAATATAATAAATACATATTCATCATTGGTACTGTTGCTGGGCAACAATTACTTAGTTCCTTCTATTAGCTTATTATTTAAACCTACTCTCATTGCCTTCTACAATAACATTGAAGAAATTTGTGTCTCAATTTTTTTTTTTTAGAAACTTTTCTTTGTATAAACTGACCATTTAGCAATACTCAGACTTGCTTAAATAGACAGATTAAGACAGACTAGACACTATGGGAAATACTGCAGCAAATCAAGGGAAATAAGGAAATATTCCTCCTGATTCACCCTTGCATAAATTTTTAAATTCTTGGGGCGATCCTAATTGTCCTAAGGAAAATTGGATGACAAAAAAGGAAGCTAAAAAACTTTGTAAATCCTGGATGGAAAAATCATATACCTGGCCAAAATATGGATCCTTTGACTTCAAGATCTTAAAAGATTTGAAGTTAGCCATTAAAAACAAAGATTCCAAAGATTATAAATATTGGCTCTTGGGGCAGCTGGGTAGATCAGTGGATTAAGAGCCAGGCCTAGAGATGGTAGGTCTTAGGTTTAAATCTGGTCTCAGACACTTCCCATCTGTGTTACCCTGGGCAAGTCACTTGACCCCCATTGCTTAGCCCTTACCACTCTTCTGCCTTGGAACCAATACTCTCCAAGATGGAAGGTAAGGTTTTTTTTTTTTTTTTAATACTGGCTCTTGTGGGCATATCATGTTGATAAATTAACAATTCCCTCCAGTGAGGAAACCATTCTTTCTTTGGAACCAGACCATTCTGACTTAACCCCTTCAGTTCCTCCTCCTGAACCCTTGATTTGATCTAGCAAGAAACACATCCTATCATCCCACCTGAACTTTGAGAAAGTTTCTCCTCATTTTAACCCAAACCAGGACTTGAATCCTTCAGCTCCTCTCCCTCATCCCCCACTCCTCCCATCTCCTTTCCTCCCAATCTATCTCTCTACCCTCCCTTACCATACCCATACCCTCAAAAGTTTTCTCCTTCTCACTCCCTGGTCCCCACCCACCTGTACCATCCCTACCTGCCTTATTCTCTTGGCCAGTCCTTTTCCCTACCCTCCTTCCCCTGACCAGTCCCAACCTCCTTGCTAGGACTCCTCTTCTAGACTTCACCTATCCTACTGTATCTCCTCCTCTCCTCTCCACCCTCAGCCCCACCCCTGTTCCTCTCCACCCTGCCCCCAGGCCCACCCCTATTCCTCTCTATCCCACTCCCAGCCCCACCCCCATTCCTATCCACCCTGCCCCCAACCCCACCCCCAATACTTTTGCTCTCCTCAGCTCCTGACCAGTCCCTCCCTCTCTATTCACTCACTCCCCCCTTCCCCTACTAGCCTCACTACAACCCACTCTATTGAAATCCAGAAAATAGGCTATGCAGCAGTTATCACAGATGATTCAAATAAAGGCCTATACACTCTCAGAGATGTTTATAGTTATAATAGACTTGGGGACTTAGTAAAAATTAGATACCATACACCTTTTCCTCCACAGGACATTGAGGGATTCAAAGAAAAATTTCCTTCTTTTGAAACTGAGCCTGTACTGCTCATAAATAAGGTTGAAAGCATTTTCTGCACATGTAATCCCATATGGATTGATGTTGAAGATTTGCTCCAGGCCCTGGTAACAGAAAGGGAAAGAAATGAGATTCTTTCTTTTGTTAATCAGACCCAGGGAGAGGGAACACCTAGTTGGCCAGCTGAAGATCCCAAATGGTACCCAAATTCAGAACAAGATTACTTACAACTATGCCAGGCTAGAAATGCATTACTAAAAGCAATGAGAGCTTGTTTGGTCTGGTATGTGGACTAAATTTGAAAACCTAAAGCAAGAAGATAATGAGAACCCCTATCAATGATAGGTTTATTATGTTGAAAGGAAGGTACATAGAACTGGATCTTGATAGGGAAAGTAATATTAGACAAATCAGAATATAATTTATGAAAAACAGTTGTAAGGTAGTTAAGAATTATTTTATGATTAGCTGTCCAAACTGGCCCAATATGGACTTCAAAGAATTAAAAAGACTGGCATTTTATGCTTTTGAAGGACATAAGGAAAAGGAGAAGGAGAACATTGATTTAATAGAAATGTTAAGGAAGGAAATAAAGAAATTAACTGCTAAACAGGGAGAGAAGGATAAAGAGAACACTACTTTAGTGGAGACATTGAGGAAGGAAATAAAAGAATCGACTGAAACAGTTGGAAAGGCAAAGCAAGGAGAGGTCATAGCTCCCTTACAAGAATCCACAAAACAACTACTAACATGTTATTTTTGTGGAAAGGTGGATCATGTAATTATGAATTATAAGAAGAGAAATCGGGAAAAGAGGAATAGAAGCTTCAGGAATAATGATAATATGAGGGATAGTAATCGAATGAGGCAAATCAAAACTCACACCCACACATTTGTACTCAGTGTGGGAACCCCCCTCAGTATGGGTGACCCCAGAGGTGTGGACAAAGCAATTTAGATGAATGATGGTACTCAGGAGGGGAAGGAACCTCAAAGAGTCTGGTGGGGAATTTTAAGCCTTTTCATACCCCATTGTCTTATTGATGTTAATTGTTTCAGTTTGTTCCCCTCCCCATAATGAAGAAGTCTCTGTAACACAATTCTAAATACAAAATGTATATAATTTACTGTTGACAAATTCATAAGTTATCAAAATGTTGGAATATTCTGTTGCATTTTTTATTTGTACCTTCCCTATGGTTGTACTGAAGAACATCATTTTAAAAGCCTTAAAACAGCCTTTTGTTCTTTTTTTTTCCCTTTGGCCTTTGTTAATTGTCACATTTATGATGATGGATGGACCCCATTGAAATGGTTACAACCTGTATCAGTGACTTTTGAAAAATTTGAGGATCTAAAAATCTCAATTGATTTGAATGGGTTTCAGAAGTGATTTTCAGACATCTGGAAGCATCCCTATCTCTGACTGATCATTTTCCTGCCTCTGAGTTGTTTGTAATAAGGGTCCATTTGTAGTTGAAGTAAAGTGCAATAGCACTGTTGCATTTTCCCATCTCTGCATTTTTTGAACATGTAATGGATGAGACATCTGAAGTGATTTTCACTTTTTAGTCCTCAGCTCCATGAGAAAATGGGTGAGACATACTGGAGACAGTTCTGTTACACTGTTACAGTCTCATACCAAGAGGGAGGGTGCCCAAGTGGCTTAGTTACCCTGAAAAGGGTTATAATCTCATCCAGGAGGTGGGGATAATTTTTCCTGTGAAGCCTTGTAGCTTTGAAATGGGTTTATTATATTTGTAACTCTTTAGCTTATTCTACCCTTTCACCAGAATAATGTAGATCCTTGGTGACATTTTTGGACCCAAAAAGATTTTCATCAAATGTACAGAGGTTTATCAGGTTTCTCCTGCCAAATTTTTAAATGATGGTAATAATAGACTTTGTTAAAAATATCTCAGCCAAGATTGAAAGATTGGCTATATCTGTAGAACTTGTGACAAATATCCATGAGCTTCAAAAGCTTTTTAATGACACAAAGCAAGTACCTATTGAGACTCATGTGAATCCTAATGGTAGCTGGTGGAACCTCTCAAGGCTGAAAGGAACGGGTTTGTTTGCAGTTGTCCTGAAATGGACTCTTCTAATTTTGGGGATTTTGTTACTTCTTAGAATCTGTATTAATTGTTGTACTACTGTTTTTAAAAGTCTTTTACCTGGTGAAAAAATCATGTACACTCACACTGTGGATCCTGGCTAAGTTAAGAGGGAAATAAATCTCATTTTTGAGTGAGCAACCTTTGTGTTGTGCCTCTGCTTGGCTAACACATTGTCACATAGCATGTAAACTATGACATTATGATTTTTAATATTATTTTTTCTTTATAATTTCAATAGAGTATTTGATTTCCCCCCTTTCCTTTCTTTTTTTCCTATCCTTGGTAATACTTGAAATACATGAAATCAGTATTAATGTTTTTGACTTGATGGATAAGTTTACAGTATCTATTAGCCCTAGTAACTATGCATACCCCAAAGCTTTAGACAGTGGGAACCTGTCATTTATTGATAAATGTTATGGGCCTGTGTTTAATGATTCTGTCTGATTCCAGGAGAAGGGAACAAAAGAGCCGCTATGCATGCTACGTAGCATGAGGTCAAGAAGGACCAAACCAATCCAGGGAGGATTGTTGAATTTCTATGCCAATAAAAAAGTACTTGAATCTAGTGTGAGAATTGAGGTTGTAGTGTTTGACATATGTTAAGATGCAGGACTCCTTGTACCACACCTCTTGTGTACCTCAGTTTGGCTATCATCCTGGCTCCCCCTATTCCTGACAGTGAAGGTAAAATCAGACCAGGGAATGAATTTTTCCATTTGCTGCTGAAACCTAGTCCTTTCTCTGTTATAGTTTGACAATTTTCTGTAGTCCTGGCTACTAATGGGTAAAGTGCTATATCACTGTAATTGTCCTACAGGCTTGTGGGAAATAAATATTTTTAATTGGGCCTTGCTAATGATTCAAGGACCTATTACAGATTTTTTTTACTCAGGATTTTCTACATGTGAGATTCTTATTTTTTTAATTAATTTTATACTTATTTTTATACACAATTTAGTTCTTGCTTTTTTAGTTGGGATTTTTTGGGTGTCTTTTTTTCTTTTGACAATTGTTTCCTATAACTCATAACTCAGCCTTGTATCCCAGGGTGATTCTGGTGTTTGTCAACACTCTCCTCAGGGGATTTTGTGTAATTATCCCAAAATCCAAGATTTAAAACTTTTTGAAGAGATTTCAGGAAGAGAAACTTGCCAACATCCCGAATCAAGAAAGCAGATCCTTTTGGAGAAGGTTCTTTCAGAATGCCTGTGGAAGCCACACACTGCATCAAAAGATCCAGAATGAACTTTGGAATATAATGAACTGAACAGAAGGGGGTTGAACATACTTATTCCAAATGTAAATTCTTATGCCATAGGGGACTGCCCCTTAATTGGCATTTTGTCAATAAGTCTATCAATCATTTTTGTTTTCTTCCTCTCATATTTACTTCTTATCTCTAACTATTGTAACTTCCTCTTAGAAAGTGCACTATTGTATGTGCCTTTAGCTAGAAGATATATAGAGATATAATATGGTTATGTTTAAATGATCTATTGGGGAGACTGGTCTCCCAAAGGATCACAGGGAGTATGGTGCTGAGGAAAGTTCATTTCCTCCCCCTCCTGGAGGGCCTACTGGTTGAATGACATTCTTCACATACCAGAGTAATGTCTGTGAACATCCTTAAACTTCAATAAAAGAAAGGGTCTTTTTGGCACAGACATGGGGCTGGAGAGAGAGAGAGAAGACAGATATAATAGAGACGTGGTCTGAGAACTTAGATTAAGGAAGAGATTCAAATCTATGATTATCTACTTTTCTATTAATAAACTTTATGAAAAATAATAATTGGTAGATATATTAATTTTAAATATAACAACCCCATGTATTCCCATTGGGCTGCTGGACAGAGGAGTGGGGATGTGAAAAAATGTGGTCAGGCATGGTGGAGAGAGGGAGGGGAGCAGCTCTGCCTGAGTCCCTCTGCCTTTCTAGTAATGGATTCTGGGGTGCAGGAGGCTGAGGGGAGGAGGGTGGCCGATGTGCTGATAGAGCTCTGTGTGCCTTCTTTGGCACCTATGCCACAGTGCTAGACTAACCTCATTTCCTTTCTTGACTGGGTTTCAGCATTAGTAGTTGAGGAGTATACCATAGATAAAAAATATTTATATTTTAGCAAGTTATTTGATAGAGTCATTTATATTTTCTATATGGAGAAGGTAGAATAATATGCTCTATGTAGTGGTACAATTAAGTGAATTCAGAACTGGTTAAATGATTGAACTCTGTTATATAAGGATTTATTTGAAGAAACTGAGGGTATTTATTTAGCTAGGCAGCAAATGCTTAGAGAAGTCCCTGATAACCATCTTCAAGTATTTGGAGGGTTAAGGTTGGGAAATTATTCTCCTTGCCTATAGAGATCATATTTGGGAAATATGGCTGGGAATTGTAGAGAGTGATGGATTCGAGCTCACTTTAAGGAAAAAATTTCTAGACAATTTTAGCTTTCCAAAAATGGAATGAATCACCTCTACAAGTTATGTAGTTTTTGTCCTTAGAGAATTTCTCATTGAGGCTGAACTACTTTTTGGGTATGCTGTAGAGGAAGATTTCTATTTAGCTACTAGTTGAACTTAAAAGATTCTGAGATCTTATATAATCCTGATAGTTCATGAATCCAGGTAAGCAAAAATGTCACAGTTTATATTTTAAGTAGTGGAATTTGAATAAATTAAAATAATGCCTTTGAGAGTGAGAAGTGTAGAGGAGAAAATACATTTAAATCTGTTGAAGGAGAGTAGACATGTCTGACTAATGAGATCATCATCTTGAGTTATTTTATTCTGTTTTCATGATGAATTTTGAGTTCTGAAGTGAATTCCTAGTCTTCCAGTAGTTTTCAGTAGATTCTATTCTTTATCTTTTTGTTCTTATTGTCTGCCATTTGTTTGTTGACATGCTCAAAGATTATTAATGTTAAAATTATTCTTACAGAAAGCTCCAAGAATATTTAAAGTTGCCAGAAATCTGGATGTACCTTCCATTCCTTCCCCTGGACAGTCACATGGTTATTATGTACAAGCAGACGGCTCTATACTAAGACAGAGTCCACCTTTTGTTGATAAAACACTGGGTCCGGCATTCTACAAACCATTATTTGTAAGTATTTCATAAAAGATTTAAAATGATTACTCTAAAGATTATCTGTAGGTGTATTTAATAATTAACTTAGAAAAAATTAATTGTGTGTGAGTTAATAATGTAATCTTGGTGAATATTGAGAGTTTAAATATTGGGTCTAAACTATACTTTTGGTTAAATTACTGATTCAGGTATTTGTTGTTGTGCATTTGTTCAGTCATGTTCAACTCTTCATCACACCTAAGATCATAAACACCAGGCCTTCTCTCTTACCCTATCTCCTTAAGTTTGTCCAAGCTCATATTTACTGCTTCTGTGATGTTATCTATCCACATCATCCCCTGTCATCTCCTTCTCTTTTTTGCTTTCATTTTTTTCCTAATCAGATTCTTTTCCAATGAGTTTTACCTTCTGATGTGACCAAAGTATTTAAGCTTTGGCTTTAGTATTTGTCCTTCCAATGAATAATCAGATTTAATTTCTTAAGTATTGACTAATTTGATCTCTCTGCTGTCCAAAGGACTCTCAAGAATCTTCTGCAGTACCACAATTTGAAAGCCTCGATTCTGCTGTTCTCAGCTTTCCTTATAGTCTAACTCTTATAACCATACATTACTGCTGGAAAAACCCTAGCTTTGACTATATGTACCTTTGTTGGCAGGGTAATGAATATCTTTGCTTTTAAGAATGCTCTCCAGATTTGCCAAGGCTTTCCTTCCAAGGAGTAAGCATCTTTTAATTTCATGGCTGCAGTTGCTATCTGCAGTGATCTTTGAGCCTAAGAATATAAAATTTGACACTGCTTCCATTGCTTCTCCTATTTGCCAAGAAGTTATGGCGTAAGTTACTATGATCTTGGTTGTTTTTAAAATGTTAAGCTTTAAGCTAGCTTTTATACTCACTTTTTTTTATCCTGATCAAGTGGCTTCTTAATTTTCACTTTCTGCCATTAGAGTAATATCATCTGCATATTGAAGATTGTTCTTATTTTACCTGAGAGTCTTCGTTGTGGCTTTGGATTTGTCCAGCCTGGCATTTTACATGATGTACTCTGCATAGAAATTGAATAAATAAGGTGACAATATTCAGCCTTGTAGAACTCCTGTCTTAATTATAAACCAATCCATTGTTCTTTATTCAGTGCTCCCTCACCTATCTGGGGAGTTGAGTTCCAGAGACCCCGAGAGGTGAAAATCCGTGAAGTAGTGGGGTTATATTTATTCTATTATCTATATATATTTTAAGGCTTTATAAAACCTTCCCACTCTCCCATAAACCTTTTCTACACAATAAACCTACAGTTACTGAGCCAATCAGTTCCCAGGATACAGAACACAGCCAATAGTGTGCTGCGATAAGTGTAATACAATACAGAATTAGACGTATATTTTTTAAAAACTCAAGATATAGTAAAGCCATGATAGTGAGGGATAACTGTATTGCTTCTTGTCCTCCATACAGGTTCCTCAATAGATAAATAAGATGATCCATTTTTCTTGTCTCTTTGAGGACTTGCTATATTTTGTTGTGATCCATGCAATTAAAGGCTTTAGTGCAGAAGTAGGTGCTTTTTGGAACTCTCTTGCTTTCTCTATCATCCAGCAAATGTTGCCATTTTTTGGGGGGAAGATATTTACAGACAATGCAAAAACACTGATTGTAAAAGTCCAGTGGAGATTGCAAGGTTCACATCAATCTGTATGAAGATCATGCTGCACATCTGGGAATTCTTGCTTTACATATTGCTGGAACCTAGCTCTTAAACATATCTTTGTTAGCATGTAAAATGAGAGAGCAATTGATAATAAACATTTATCAGCATTGCCTTTCTTTAGGATTGGGATTTAATTGATCCAGTGGCTACTGTTGAGTTTCCAAGTTTGCTGGCATATTGAGTCCAGTACTTTAACAGCATATCTTTTAGGATTTTAAATAGCTCAGCTGAGATTCTATCTCCTAGCTAGCCTTAGTCATTCTTCAAGCTATCTGGGACTAGAGGGTAATCACATAATCCTAGTTACCAATGATATTAAGCTCTTTTTTGTAGAGTTTTCTGTATATTCTTACCACATCTTTTAATCTCTTCTACTTCAATTAATCCCCTACTATTTTCGTCTTTTATTGTACCTAATTCTGCATGAAATTTCCTTTGAGAGCTCTAATTTTCTTGAAAAGATCCTTATCTTTTTCATCCAGTTGTTTTCTTCTATTTTTTTTCTGGATTGTGCATTTAAGAAAACCTTCTTATCTCTCCTTTCTGTTCTCTGGAATTCTGCATTTAGGCATATCTTTCCCTTTGTTTCTTTCCTTAGTTGTTGTCCTTTGTACTGGAAGAGGACCAAAATGACATCTTTATGTTGGAGTCATTGCACAGTGTGTCTGACTGTGGGTGATCAGAAAGCTCTACTCCAGGTCAGGCACAAATAGCCTGTATGCATACTTGCATGAAGATATCTGACTGTTCAGTTCTCACCTTTGTTTTGAGCTACTGCTGTTCTACTTTGCTCATAGAGTCCAGCAGCTTCTCTGATGTGGGCACCTTAGGCTGGACAGCTGTTAATTTCCTTTCTATACATTGTGAATTTTCCTTTATCATTTTAATTTTGATGGTTTGTTTTTTCCTTTCTAATAGGAATATGAAATTTATTGTTTTTGAAAAATAGCTCTTAATTTTATTTATCATCTTAAGGGCTTTTTTGATTTTTTATTTCTCAAGTATGTAAAGCTTGATATTGCTTATTTTCAGTTTATTTTAAACTCTTACCTTCTGTCATAAAATTGATACTAAGTATTTTTTGGTTCCAAGGCAAAGGAGTAATAAGGGCTAGGCAATGGGGGTGAAGTAACTTGCTCAGGGTCACAAAGTTAGGTAGTATCTGAAGCCAGATTTGAATCCAGGACTTTCTATCTCTAAGACTGACTTTCTATCTACTGAGCCACCTGATTTTCCTTTCTGATTATTATTTTTTTTATGACTCATCGACTCTTTCTTTCCTTTAAAAAAAAACTATCACTGTCACTACTTCCTTTCCTCCCCTTAATAACTGCCTCATATCCCCTTTTCTGAAAATAAGAGCTTTTCCACTAACAAGCACAGTCATAAAAATAAATCCACATTTTGGCTGTATACATATATAAAAAATGTACGTGTTTAACCTATCACAGCTCTGGCAAGAAGTGGGAATCATGATTTGCCATTTAGTAATTATGGTTCATACGTTTTTTTTTCAAAACCTTTAACTTCTGTCTAATAATTATAGTGGCCCCCCACGGGAGTCCTACAACATTTATCTGTGGTTAATAACCTGAGGTGGAAAGAGGGGGCTGAGGAAATGGGAGAATAATAATGACTCAAAGACAGAAGTAGAAACACATGGGGAGTAACGTGAACTCTGAGGAAATAAGAGCAACAAGAGAATAGGTGGGGAGTATCAACCCCTTGATACTCCTAGACAAGAGAGTCTGCTTTGGGGGCGACAACGTCGCTAGGAAAAGTGGGAGTCTCAACTCCTGGTGTCTCCTATCACAATAGTAGGTACTGGGGCGACCAAGTCACTTATGGAAGACATATAGTGAAGCAAGAGAGTAAGCGGAGAGGAGGGAGCAGAGGGAGTGCGGAAAGGAAGGGCGAGAGAGCTGGTAAGAGAGTGCAAGAGAGGAGTTAGAAAGAGTTTGTAAGAGAGAGTTTCGTGCTAGTTCCCCAGAATTTATTGAGGGTTTTAGGAACTTATATGTAACATGATAGAGGTTTTAACATTGGTTGAATTGACAATGATGAGATCAAAGAGGTGGAGTTTTAATACAGCCAATGAATTTTCCTGTCCTTTGCTAGTGCCTAGAACTGTCCCTTTAACATCAAGAGTTCTGACCATGTGTCTGGTAGTACAATATCAATACATCAATCATACTTCCCAGATGCCAACATGCCTCGTATGCTACAAGAATTAATAATGTGTATTGTTTTTAAGGCAAAAGAGTGGGTAAGGCAATGGGGGTTAAGTGATTTGCACAGGTTCACACAGCTGAGAAATGTGTGAGGCTAGATTTGAACCTAGGAGCTCTCACCTCTATGCCTGACTACTAGCTGCCCCATTCAAAAGTTTTTAATAGTTGTTTTCCTTTACAATGTTGTAGTCATTTAATACATTGCTCTTCTAATTCTGCTCACTTCATTCTAAATCAGTTCATACATGTCCTCCCAGATTTCTCCAAATCCATTCTTTTCATCATTTCTTAGGGTACAATAATATTCCATCAGGAAGAAATATCTCTAGTAAAGCCATTTTATAAAGTGTTTCATAATTATATTTATATGCTATGAGTATTTCTTTGTCTATTGGCACCCAAATATTTTATGCATTTTATAATTATTCTAAAGGATTTTCCTTTTAAATTATTTTTTTTTCCCTGTACTTTGTAATTGCTAAATTGACATGCATTTGATTTTGATTTTCATGGATTTTTTTTGGCTGTTTTTGTTTGCAGTTGTCCTGAAATGGACTCTTCTAATTTTGGGGATTTTGTTACTTCTTAGAATCTGTATTAGTTGTTGTACTACTGTTTTTAAAAGTCTTTTACCTGGTGAAAAAATCATGTACACTCACACTGTGGATCCTGGCTAAGTTAAGAGGGAAATAAATCTCATTTTTGAGTGAGCAACCTTTGTGTTGTGCCTCTGCTTGGCTAACACATTGTCACATGGCATGTAAACTATGAAATTATGATTTTTAAAATTATTTTTTCTTTACAATTTCAATAGAGTATTTGATTTCCCCCCCTTCCTTTCTTTTTTTCCTATCCTTGGTAATACTTGAAATACATGAAATCAGTATTAATGTTTTTGACTTGATGGATAAGTTTACAGTATCTATTAGCCCTAGTAACTATGCATACCCCAAAGCTTTAGACAGTGGGAACCTGTCATTTATTGATAAATGTTATGGGCCTGTGTTTAATGATTCTGTCTGATTCCAGGAGAAGGGAACAAAAGAGCCACTATGCATGCCACGTAGCATGAGGTCAAGAAGGACCAAACCAATCCAGGGAGGATTGTTGAATTTCTATGCCAATACAAAAGTACTTGAACCTAGTGTAAGAATTGAGGTTGTAGTGTTTGACATATGTTAAGATGTAGGACTCCTTGTACCACATCACTTGTGCCTACTCTCTCCTTTAGATTTGAACCTAGGTCTTCTCATCTTCAGGCCTGGCACTTCATTCACTGAGACACCTAGCTGCCCTTTCTTTTAAGATACTGGGAGGTGGGGTAAATCTTGCAGCCAAGGTAACATGATATAGAAATGAATAATGACTGATTTAGCTAAACCATGGTCTGGATCCACATGAACTCTTAATTTTGATAGTTTGGAGAGATTGCAAAAATACTTATTGTTAACACTGGTTATTAATAAAATTATAATAGCCCAAGAAGAATTTCTCAACAGTTGACCAGAGATTAGAATCTATGAAAGTTTCAGTAAGGAGAAGGGAGCCAAGATGGTGGATTAGGGACAGCCACTCTTTTGAACTCTCCCAAAATTCCCCTCCAAAAAACCTTAAAATAATGCCTCATATCAAATTTTAGTGTGTCAAAGCTAAAAAAGTTCAGAGTGAGACATTTTTCTGTAGTAAGAAAACTTAAGAGACTGGCAGGAGAAATCTGTGAGGAACAGGGTAAAAGCCTTTCTGGAGACAACACAAATTTCTGTGGCCATAGCAGTAGCACAAGTTTCAGGATTTCTCAGCTCAGAGAGTGTAAGGAAGTTGGACAGTTGGTTAGAAATAGATAATAGGGGGACCCTTTCATAGTACTGGGTATAACTGGTGGTAATTAGTAGCTTTGTTCTCATATGTAGTTCTGGTTACAGTTTCAGGGTAGAGAGGAGCTCTAGTGTTCAATCACAAGGGAGCAAGGGCTCTAGTCATAGTTCCAAAGTAAAGAGGAGTTGCTAACTTCAGGGGTTCAGGAGCAATTTCTGGGTAAATATTAGGCAAAGAGCAGGCCATGAGAACAGTGACCATATCTCTTTCAGGATCACACCACCTTGGAAGCACTAAAAATTTTCAGACCCACAGAATTAGCTCTGAAAATAGCAGTTTGAAAAAGCCTGAAGTTTGGAATAGTCTCCCCACTCTCAGGGGAGCAGAGCCTAACTTAAACTTAAAATTCAAAGTCAAGAAATAGGCAATAAAAATGAGCAAACAACAATAAAAATTTGACCACAAAAAGCTACTACTCTGGCATGGAAGATTAATAAATAAACAGAGGAGAAAACAATGTAAAACCAGCTACAAAAATGTCTCAAAGAAAAATGCCAATTGGGTCTAAAACCAATAAGAATTCCTTGAAGAGTTATAGAAAGAAATAAAGGTAGTAAAGGAAAAATTAGGAAAAGAAATGAGAGTGATGGCAACAAAATTACAAAAAGAGAATTAATAGTTTGGAAAGAATAAAAAAATACTGAAGAAAACAACACTAAAATTTTTGGCATAAGAATTTATTGAGATCTCCTTATAAAGCAGAATTAGCCAATTGGAAAAGGGTGTTCAAAAATTTCCTAAAGAAAAGAACTTAAAAAGCAGAATTGGCCACATGGAAAAAGAGGTTCAAGATCTCACTGAAGAAATTAATTTTTTTAAAAGCAGAATTAGGTAAACGGGAGCTAATGAATGACTCCACGAGACATCAAGAAATAACAAAACATAGTCAAAAGAATAAAAAAATAGAAGAAAATCTGAAAGGTCTCATTGGAGAAACAACTGACCTGGAAAATAGTTCAAGGAGAGATAACTTAAGAATTATTGGACTGCCTTCAGCCATGATTCAAGAAAATAGAGTTTAGACATCATTTTTCCAAGAAATTATCAAGGAAGAGGGCTCTGATATCTTAGATCCAGAGAGTAAAATAGAAATAAAAAGATCCATCAGTCATTTCCTGAGAATATCCCAAAGCAAAAACTTCCAGGAACAATATAACCAAATTCCAGAGTTCCCACATCAAAAAGAAAAATAACTCAAGTAGCCAGAAAGAAATGATTTAAATATTGTTCCATGGATAGAATAACACAAGATTTAGTAGCTTCCATGTTAAAGGAGCAGAAGACTTGGAATGTGATATCCTAGAGAGCAAAAGATTATAGGTTTATAACCAAGAACCAGGAAAATGTGTATAATCTTTCAGGGAAAAAAATGACTATTTAATGAAATAGAATATTTTGAAGTATTCATGATGAAAAGACCAAAGTTGAATTGACAAATCTGACATTTAAAATAAGACTCCAGACAAACCAACAGGTAAACATGTAAGGTAATCATTAGGAACCCTAAGTCAGTGCCAGGCAAATTAAGAAACTTTGATTGATTCCTGAGATGTGATATGGAGAGCTGGTGGGTGGAAAAAACTGCTGATGGGTGGAGAAAATTGCATATAAGCAGGAGCCTCTGGGACTCTCCTGGTCTTTTGGCATCTCAGTATGGTGCAACTCAGTTTGATTCTACCTTGAATTCGGCATTGGTGGCTTGAGGAGTTCAGCTTTGGTGATTCAGTTGGGTTGAGGAGACCCTGGCTGGAGACACCGGCTCTTTGTCTCCTTCTCCTGTCTTTGGTGGGACACTTCGATCTGGAGGCACTTGGATCCAGATTTAGGGTATTTTAGCTTGGCCATATTTTTCTGCCTCCTTCCTGTATTTCCCCCTTTACTATTTCTACCTTGCTGTAATAAAGCTACTAAAGCTACTAACAGCCTTGTGACTTAAGAGTTAATTTTTGTAAATGGTAACCACAACAATTCTTAAAATTCTTATATTTGCCAAACCCATTTTAATTATTACAATACTGAGTCAAATGTGTAAAAATAAGTCATTATCCAATTAATAAAAGTTTTTAGAAAGCAAAGCTATATATAGTCGTGAAAAAATGTTCTACATCACTTTGGATTAATGAAGTACAAATTGAAATATCTCTAGGGTGCTACCTCATACCTATCAGAAATGACAAATGTTCTAAGGAATGAATGAAAAATGGCTATACTAATGAGCTTTTACTGAAAGAGTGAGCTAATCCAACCATTCTGGAGAACAGTTTGGAAATATGTCCAAAGACTATAAAACTGAGTACTCTTTAACACAGCAATACTTCTGTTAGATCTGTATCCCCCCAAAATAGAAAAAAAGGGAAAAGGCTCTATATGTACAAAAATTTTTATAGTAGCTCATTTTCCGATAGCAAAGAATTAGAAATTGGAGGAATCCTGATCAATTGAGTAATGACTGAACAGTTGTGGTATATGATTGTTATGGAGTACTGTTGTGCTATAAGTGATGAAGTGGGTAGTTTCAGAAAAAAACATGGCAAGAACTATATGAACTGATAAAAAGTGAAGTGAGATGATTTGGGAGATTATTGTGCACAGTAACAGTAAGGTTATAATGATCAACTGGAAAAGTCTTGGCTACTCTGAATAATGTAATGTATCCAACACAGTTCTCAAGGATTCATGATGAAAAAATGCTTTCCACCTCCAAGAAAGAAAACTGATGAAATCTGGGTGCAAATTGCAGTATAATTTTCTCACTTTATTTTTCTTGCTTTTTTGGGGGTGAAATATGGCTAATATGGAAATATGTTTTACATGATACCACATGTATAATTGGTATTCTTTTGCATGTCCTCTGTGTGAGTTGGGAGGGAGAGAATTTGGAATCCAAAATTAAAAAAGAAAAGAAAAGAATAAAGTACATAACTAAGAACATATTAAATGATGAGGGGGTAATTTTGGTAAAATATGTGAAGATGTGTATGAATTGATGCAAAGTGAAATAAGAATCAGGATATCATGTGCACACTAACAGCAATGCTATAATGATGAATTCTGAAAGACTTGACGACTCTGATCAATATAGTTATCAAAAACAATTCCAAAGGAATCAGAATGAAAAAATACTGTCTAACTCCAAAGAGAAAAGAACCATTGAATTCTAAGTATAAATTTAATTATATTTTTCAGGTTTTTAAAAATTTTTCCTAATATGTCTAATATGTAAATGTTTTACTTGATTCCACATGTATCATTGATATTATATTCTTTGCTTTCCTAGTGGGTGGAGGATGGCTGGAAGGGAAGGAGAGAATTTGGAACTCAAAATTTAAAAAGAAAAGAATGTTAAAAATAAATAATAAAACAAGTAAAAAGAAAAGAAAATTTCAAATAATTGTTGTGTTCCCATCTTTATTCCAGCAACAGAGAAATATATATTATATACCTTAATAGTCAATCATAAATTTTATTTGAAGGGGGAACAATCAGGATAAGAAAAACATTTGAAACATATTAAGGAAATGAATTATACATGAATATCACATAGTGTGGCTAAATTTCGGAGGGGAGCAATTAGAGATTATTTCTGGAGCTTTCTTACTATTATGGAGGGATTGTTACCACCTTCATCTTTTGGGGAAATGCAGTTCAAGTACCTTTTTTAATAAAGGAGAGAAAGGAGTATGCTGAATACAGCCTCTATGCTTAGTACTGATGATGGTCCTGCAAAGGAGAATGAGAAGGAGTGGGCAACAGGAGGAGACCTCAAGGACAGGAATGTCATGAGAACTCATGGAGTAGAGGAATTATGAAGAAACTGTGGTCAATTATGGTCATTGCTGCAGAGAGGTTAAAAAAGCTGAGAACTGAAAAAAAGGTCATCAAAATTGGTAATTAAGAGATCATCAATAACTGTGGAAAGAGCAGTATCAGTTGAATGATGAAATTGGAAGACATTACAAAATGATTAATGGGAGCATGCTTAAGAGGCAAACTAAACTAGAAGTCTAGTTATGAAGAGGAAGAGAAAAGGGCAGCGTCAAATAAAATCATTGGCAGCAAAGATCAAATGTTAGAGGCAGATGGAAGTTAATTCTGAGACCAATCTGCCAGAGTCTATTGGAAGGATGGAATCAAGGTTACAGATAGATAACTTGGCCTTGGCAAATCAGTAATGAGTAAAGAAGGAAGAGAATAGAGAATGTGATATCAAGGAATTTTGAGATATAGAGTAGAGTAGAAAAGTAAATTCCATTCAAAATAGCTACCAAAGCTATTTTATTTTATTTTGAAATCTATCTGCCAAGATTCACCTTGGGACTATATATGAAATAATTACAAAAAACTTTGCAGAAATAAAGACAGAACTAAATAATTGGAGGAAGATTAATTATTCATGGTTAGGTTGAGCCAATATAATAAAAATGACAGTTCTATTTAAATTCATGTGTAAACTGTCATACCAATCAAACTCCTAAATTCTATTTTTTAGAGTTAGGAAAAAAATGAAATTTCAAGAGTAATAATGAGAAATATACAAAGGAAGGTTTTCAGTATCAGATCTCAAAATATATTTCAAAGAAGTAATCAGTAAAATGATTTATTAGTTTAAAAGGAAAAGGCCAATCAGTGGAATAGATTGTTTATAATATATAAAAACAAAAACAGCATCATTTCATTCAATGAACTAAAACATTCAGTTTCTGGAGGAAGGGCTTACCATTTGACATAAATTACTGGGAAAATTGGGTATTCATCTGGTAGAAATTAGAAATAGACCAACATTTCGTATTGTTTACCAAGATAAGTTAAAAGTAGAAACATGACATATATAACAAGTGTCATTGTGAATAGTGTAGAGTATAAAAGCAGAAATTGTCTTTCAGTCTATGGGGAGAGGAAGCGTTGATGACTCAACAAGTAATGAAGTTCATCACAGAAGACAATGTTGACAAATTTGACTATATAAACATTTTTTTTGCACAATCAGATTTTGTAAACAAAAAGTGATAATGCAAGCAAGTAACCAAAGGAAAAAATCCTTGAAGCACATTTTTCTGATGAAGTTCTCATATCCAAGATAGTAAAGAATGGATTTAAAATTTAAGAGCCATTTCCCAGTGAATAGTCAAAAGTATTAGCAAGTAGTTTTCAAAGGAGGGAAATCAGACTTTCAACACGTATATGAAAAAATGCTGAAAATCACTAACAATTAGAGAAATGTGAAATAACATAACTTTTTGGTTCCACTTCTATCAGACTGCAAAGATGACAAAAGAGAAATATCACAAATGTCGAATGGGCTGTGGGGTAAGCCGGTAATGTATACTGTGTTGGTTGAATTGTGAATTGATCTAATCATTTTGGAAATTTGCAACATCTAAACTTACAACTGTGTCTAAAAATTGCAATGAGGAGTGGCTAAACAAATTTTGGTATATGAATGCAATGGAATATTGCTATACTATGAAATATGATGATATGGAAAATTTCAGAGGAAACTGTGAAGACTTCTACAAACTAATTGATGTAGAGTGAAGAGAGCTCAAGTAGGAGAACAGTTTATACAATATTATAGAGAAAAACCACTTTGAAAGACTTTGTACTCTAATTAGTACAATGATAAATTGTGAATGCAAAAGAATTAAGATGAAACATACCACTTACTTGTTTACTGAGAGGTTATGTATGAGGTTAAGATATATAGAGGGTCATTCATTTTCAGACCTGAACAATGTAGGATTTTATTTTGTGGGATCTATGCAGCAATCTATTAAGGACTTTTATTTATTAAATTTGCTCATTGGTGAGGATAAGAGAGACAAAGTCTTTGTTTTTTTTTTAAACCCTTACCTTCTGCCTTAGAATCAATACTATGTATTTATGGGGATGATTTACAGATGTGACAGTCCCATTTTAAATATAAGAATTCAATTCAGTTTGGTTTAGCAAACATCTGTAAAATCTATCATGTACTAGGAATTGCATTAGATAATGAACATGTTTGCTAAACATATTTATGTGGTATAAGTAGTCTTAGATCAGAGGATAAGTATGAGAGTATCTAATGAATCAGATTATACATTTTCATTCAATTTAATTTATAAATGAAAGTGCTCTACCTTCACATTTATTATCTAGCATTTTGAAATAAAATGGGCTTATCTTTTTATTTGTACTAGCCTTGAGAAATGCTCAAAATCTATTTTTCATTGGATGATTTTAAAGCTGGGAATGAAAATGGAGTACTGACATCAACATATTTCCAAAGATATTTCCAACATATTTCATAGTATAACATTCAAAGAATTAAGTGTGTTCTGCCATACTAGAAAGCAATCTATTAGTGCCTGAATTAATGCGCTTTGAGACTTTGAATTCTTGCCACAGAATTTCCAAACCTTATTATGGCATAGCTATAGAAAAAAAGTTCAACAGGACCTTCTTCATTCATTTTATTGTCAGTTAGAGTATCTATTCTTCAAATCATATTATATCATTCATTTAAAATAATGCAACTCCTTGCTGTTTGCTTTTATTAAATTACTTTATTTGCTAATGTCCTACCATGTTGACAGTGACCATAAAGCTGATATTGACAACATTTCTTGACATGAAGAGATTGGTGATTTAGAGTTATTAAGATTGCATCAATTTATTTTTCATTTTGTGTTAGGATTTTTAAAAGGCCTTAATGACATCATAGTTAAGGCACTCTGGTAAAATATGGGATATTAACTTAAGCAGGAGTAAATTTATATTGTTTTCAGTTTGTCATGTTTTGAAATTGTTTAAAAAGAGGAATTACTTTGTGTACATATATTAGGCTTGAAAAATTAAGATTCTTAAAGTCCTGAACTTACAATTAAGGGAGCAGACATGTAATTTGACTTCCTTCTATCTTTCTTTGTAGCATATGGAGGCTCCTAACACATGGTCTCCTTGAAAATTTCCCTGGCTAAAAAAATTTTATAGCAAGTTACTCTATCAAAAGTTTTATTTAAAAGATATTATAAGGAATCAATTCAAATTTATTAGAGCCATTCCCCAATTGAAATGTAGTTAAGGGATATAAAAAAGCAGTTCTCTAAAGATGATTATAGTTATCTGAAAAAATGTTCTAAATCACTAATAATTAGAGAAATGTAAAATGTAAAAACCACTCTGAGGTTCTATCTCACCCTTGTACACTGACAAAGGTAACAAAATAGGAAAATTACAAATATTACAGAGGGTTGTGGGAAAAGAGATACTCCACTATTGATGGAACTGTGAATTGATTCAGTCATCTTGAAAAGCAATTTGAAATTATATTCTCTTTGGAATTACATATGTCCTTTCACCCCAAACTATTAAATTGGTACCTCAAAGAGATGAAGGAAATAGGTCCTATACATATAAATATTTATACCATCTCTTTGTGGGGGCAAAAAAATCCCCTGGAAACTAAGGAAGTACCCATTGATTAGAGAAAGGCTAAACGATGGTATATAATATATAATAAATAATATAAAAATAATGGTATATAAATGTGATGGAATATAATGTAAAAGATTATTAAAGAAATGGTTTCAGAGAATCCTGTAAAGACTTGTGTTAATTCATGCAGAATAAAGTGAGTAGAACCGAGAGAACAATTTATACTATAACAACATTGCAAAAACATAATTTTGAAAGATGTTTAAAGAACAACAATCCACCATGATTCCAGAGGTCTGATGATGAAGAATTATTATCTATCTCCTGACAGATATAATAGACAAATAAGCAGAATAAGACATATTTTTGGATATGGCCAATGCAGGGATTTGTTTTGCTTGACCATGGATATTTCTTATGAAATGATGAAAAATTCTTTTTTTTTTCTTCAAGGGGAGATAGGAGAGAGAAAAAATAAAGGATTCCTACTTGAAAACAATTGATTTAAAATGTTTCTTGAAGTAAATTAAGTAAACAAAAAGAAAGTTAGCAGTTTCAAAATAGCTTGTGGATCCGTATTCACTCAAAATCAGAGCTCATAAACCATCACCAATGATTGCTTTTACTAAAGCAACTGGAGCACACATTATTCATTCAAAAGTAAAAGATGCTTAATCAAATAGCACAGAAAATTAAGTGACAAAAACGATCTTCTGAGTATATATATATATATATATATATAAAATCAGTCAGACAACAAGCTTTTATTAAGTACTGACTGTGTGCTAGGTATTAGAAATATAATCTCCTAATTGAAATGTAAAACAATTTTGAATTTTAAAGAATTGATTTTTATTCATACTATAGATTATTTTCTACTGATTTGGGTGAAGGAAAGGTATCATTTAATTGTCTTTATTTTTTAGGATGCTTCAGATTCAACTTTGAAATACAAAGGAATACATTTTGGCAACCAGTCAGGAAGACGAGATGTTCCGATACTGGAAGGGCCTGGTCCTGGGGAGTATGATATAGTTCAGTAAGTAAGCTAGAGCAATAATTTCAGCTTAGTTCTGTACTATAGAGTGCCAATGATCCAGATCCTTGGTTGTTCATTTATTAAGCAATTCATGGAAATCAAATGACTCATGAAAGGTAAATAGAGGTCTTTTAGGAATAAAATGGGAGAACTTAAAAGATCAAAAATAGAGTAGTAGAAATGGGAATAACATTTTTAAAAAGTTATGTTTGATTTTGGAATGAATGAGATTGAGTGATGTTAAGTTTGACATTGTGGGAAATCACAACACATTAAAGAAATTTAAGAAGTCCTCAGACTTTGGGGTTGTTCAAAAGTTGTACAGAATCTTCACTTTCCCTCCAGTCATTTTTTTATAATTCCACATAGAAATGGATAGTATCATCTTTTAGAGTAATTCAGTTTATTAGCTACTCTTTTTTTGGCAAACAGACATAGTTAGTTTGTAGGAGAGCAAGCCTTGGTTAAAACAAAGTTTACAATCAAGTATAAATTAAGAATAAAGATAAAGATAAGAGATTTACACTGTATGTATTATAACAGTTCTAACTTGGCCTATTTTTCAAAAAGCCACTGACTTGGGGAAATGGGAAATGCATAAAATTTAAATCACTGACTCTGGTAATCTCATTTCATAGAAAAATTTTATTGATCTTAAGTAGTTGAACAAGAAAAAGGGCAAAAGAGCCCAGTAAATATCTCCGTAGGCTGATACTTGAAAGCAGTATTCTGGGGAGAGTGGAGAAGCAAGGGAGGAAGCATTGATGAAGTGCCTATTGTGTGCCAGGAACGTGCAAAGTGCTTTACAAATATCTCATTTGATCCCAACCACTACCCTAGGAGAGTGCTATTATAATTTACATTTTATCACTGAGGAAACTGAGGCAAACAGGAGTTAAATGACTTGCCCAGGGTCATACAACTAGTAAATATTTGAGACTAGAATTGAACTCTGGTCTTCTTGACGCCAAATCCAGTGCTCTATCCATTGGGCAACCTAGCTGAAGACATGATTGCTAAGAGCAGAAGAAGTTTAGGAAAAAGTTCATTTATGAAATATTGCAAGGATGGAAGATTATAAATAGGCAAGTGGCTTTGAAGCCTGATGACCTGTTTACAATTCTGCTTCTGACTGTTTGACTGTGGGACAGTCATTTAATCTCTTAATGCTTTAGGGAGTTCCGAGGCTTCTCATCACTCATTTTTTCCTGGGAGTTTTCTTGACGTTTCCTCTGTCGTTGTCTCCCTTGCTTCAGCTTCCAGCCTCCCTTTTCCTGGTGTTTCTAGATCTGTCCCTGACAAACTGCTGCACTCAGTTCTTGTGTCTGAATGTGCCGTCTCTCATCTCCCTACTTTTAACTACTTCTTATCCCAGTAATTGAGGCTTAAGAAGCACACTACAGAATTTGAGATTTGGCACAGTGAGGAGCAGAAGAGAGAAATCTGGGGGTCTTTTGGAGAAAATAGGATTTCTGGTAGCCTTAAGAACTATGTGTCTGCCTATAGGAAACACAGCTAGCATTTAACATTAAATAGTATCGATTTAGAATAGGGAAGAGAATTATAACAATAAAAATTTACAATGTACTCCTATTTTCTCTTAATTACTTGCTTTGCTTTCAGTGGTAGCTTGTTGTGATCACTGATTCAAGACATTTAACCTTTTTAGGCCTCAGTTTCCTCCCGTCAAATGAAAGGAATGAGCTAGGTAGCCTTTAGGGCCTTTCCAACTCTCATTTAATGATCTGATGAATATAGCTTCATCTTTGAAAGTCCTCATGTTTGAGGAGTGATTGTGTGATGGCAAGGAATAGTTCTATCACTAATATATGTAGCCCCCTCACATGTCAATCCTGCTATTTAAGTAATTCCTACCCATTATTTTTATTGGAATAGGTCATTTATAAGAGGCATTTAAAAAGCCAGTGGAAACAGGCCAGCTCCTTTTTTTGTGTTTCTATTGTTTCTAAGAATTTCTCTTACATCTCCTTTCACTTTTCAAAGTTCAGTTTTTTGAAGGTTGTCATTGCACATTGCTTTAGCAATGGATGAAATATTGTGAGTCTATATGACCTGATGTAAGAGTAGATCTAGTGATTTTAGGAATCTGGGACAGGTGGGTAAAACTCTTTGGTAAAGCAAAGACAAAACAAAGCAAAACAGAAGAAAATATTGGCTAGCCCTAGACCTTAGTGACTAGCCTTGTAGTTTTAAATCTGGAGAGTTGTAAAGTCTTAGAGCTTGTTGTTTTGTCCTTCCTTTTGAAAATGACTAGAGGCATCATAGGGCAATGTCTTGATTTGCTCAAGAATTTTATTTAAGTGAGGCAGAGTTGCACCAAGTTGCCAGCCTCTCTCTCTCTTTCTGAATAGCCATTATTTTATCTTTTTTCTAGAATACATGTAATGCAATTTTTAATAATTGTTTTCTGACATTTTGAAATCTAGATTCCTTTCCTTCCCCCCTCCTTTCTCCCTGAGATGGCATGTAATATGATATAGATTATTTATAAAATACAAATTTCCAGATTTATCATATTGTGAGAGAAGACACATATCACTTTCACTAGAGAAAAATTCATGGAGGAAATAAAGTGAAAATGGTATGTTTCAATCCATATTCAAATTCTATCAGTTTATATAGCCTTTTTAAAAAAATCATAAATTCCTTAGTTATTCTGAATCCTTAGATTGCTGATAATAGTTAAGTCATTTATAGTTGATAATCATACATTATTGCTGTTATTATGTACAATGTTCTCCTGAGTAGTAAATTAATTCAAATAGAATTGTCATTTTTTGTTATATTGGTATGGCCTACCCACTACTCTCTTTTTTAGCCAGTACCAGATTGTTTTGATGATTGCCACTTCATACAGTTTGAGATCCAGTCCAGTTAACTACCTTCCTTCTTAACTTTCTTGATATTGTTGGACTTTTGTTATTCCAGATGAATATTATTTTTTTTCCTAGCTCTATGAAATAATTTTTGGGTAGTTTGATTGTTATGGCACTGAATAGGTAATTAATTTAGGTAGAATTGCCTTTATTATTTTGACTTTACAATAAGCAATTAATATTTTTCCAACTGTTTAGATCTAACTTTATTTGTGTGAAAAGTGTTTTGTAGTTGTGATCATATAGTTCCAAATTTGTCTTGGCAAAGTCTTGATTTGTCCTAGGTATTTTATATTGTCTACAGTTATTTCTCTTTCTGCATTTTGCTATTGGACTTCATTGGTACTATAAAGAAATACTAATGCTTTATGTGGTATTATTTCATATTCTATGACTTTTTGGGTTGATTCTCTGAGATTTTCTTTTTTTTCTTTTCTTTTAACCTTTACCTTCCGTTTTAGAATCAATACTGTGTATTGGTTCTAAGGTAGAAGAGTGGTAAGGACCAGGAAATGGGGGTCAAGTGACTTGCCCAGGATCACACAGCTATTAAGTGTCTGAGGTCAAATTTGAATACAGGACCTCCTGTCTCTGGGCCTGACTCTCAATCCACTGAGCTACCCAGCTGCCCCCGGATTTTCTAGGTATACTATCATATCATCTGCAAAGAGTGATAGCTTTATTTCTTCAATTACTATTCTAATTCTTTCAGTTTCTTTTTCTCTTCTTATTGCTATAGCTAGCTAGCATTTTTGAAATACAATATTGAATAGTAGTGGTGATAATGGACATCTGTGTGATAGTTTTAGATAGATACTATTTATCATTTCATGAATTTTCCCTTCATTCCAGTGTTCTCTAGTGTTTTTAATAGGAATGGATATTATATTTTGTCAAAAGATTTTTCTGCATATATTGAGATGATCATTTGGTTTCTGTTGTTTTTACTATTGATATGGCCAGTTATACTAAATGTTTTCTTTAAAAAATTTTTTATTTATTTAATTAATTTAGATTATTTTTCCATGGTTACATGATTCATGTTCTTTCCCTGCCCTCCCCCCACCCCCTTCTCATAGCCAACACACAATTCCACTGGGTTTTACATGGGTCATTAATTAAGACCTATTTCCATATTATTGATATTTGCATTAGGGTGATCATTTAGAGTCTACAACCCGAATCATATCCTCATCAAACCATGTGGTCAAGCAGTTGTTTTTCTTCTGTGTTTCTGCTTCCACAGTTCTTCCTCTGAATATAGATAGCGTTCTTTCTCATAAGTCCCTCAGAATTGTCCTTGATCATTGCATTGCTGCTAGTAGAGAAGTTCATTACATTTGATTGTACCATAGTGTATCAGTTTCTGTGTACATTGTTCTCCTGGTTCTGTTCCTCTCACTCTGCATCAGTTCATGGATGTTGTTCCAGTCTCCATGGAATTCCTCCAGTTTATTATTCCTTTGAGCACAATAGTATTCCATCACCAATAGATACCATAATTTGTTCAGCTATTCCCCAATTGGAGGGCATCCCCTCATTTTCCAATTATTTTTGCTATCACAAAGAGCGCAGCTATGAGTATTTTTGTCTTTTTCCTTATGATCTCTTTAGGGTACAAACTCAGCAATTCTTTGGCTGACTCAAAGGGCAGACAGTCTTTTAGCACCTTTTGGGCATAGTTCCAAATTGCCATCCAGAATGACTGGATCAGCTCTACCAGCAATGTATTATTGTCCCAAGTTTGCCATATCCCCTCCTTGCTGTCATGTTAGCCAATCTGCTAGGTGTGAGGTGGTATCTCAGAGTTGTTTTGATTTGCATTTCTCTGATTATAAGAAATTTAGAACACTTTTTCATGTGCTTATTAATAGTTTTGATTTCTTTATTTGAAAACTGCCTATTCATGCCCCTTGTCCATTTATTAATTGGGGGATGGCTTGATTTTTTGTACAATTGATTTAGCTCTTTATAAATTTGAGTAATTAGACCTTTGTCAGAATTTTTTGTTATGAAGATTTTTTTCCAATTTGTTGCTTCCCTTCTAATTTTACTTGCATTGGTTTTGTTTGTACAAAAACTTTTTACTTTAATATAATCAAAATTATTTTTCATTTTGTAATTTTTTTCTAACTCTTGCTTGGTCTTAAAATCTTTCCTTTCCCAAAGATCTGACAAGTATACTATTCTGTGTTTACCCAGTTTACTTATAGTTTTCTTCTTTATATTCAGGTCATTCACCCATTCTGAGTTTATCTTGGTGTAGGGTGTGAGATGTCGTCAAATAGTGGATTTTTGTCCTAAAAGTTGGGATTTTGGGGTTTACCATATAACTCTTCAAAACTTGTGGTCAATTTCCATTTTTTTTGAAGACTTGGTTGTGTTTGTTTGTTGTCTTCTGCTGCATCCTCTTTAGTCTGGGTTTTTTTTTCCCTGCAAAAAAATTATCTAGGGTTAAGGTTTTCTTTTTTTCATTTTCTTTCTTTCCTTCTTTTTTTTTTTGGTAGTTGTAGATTATAGTTCTTGGGAGTTGGTGGCCATTGCCTTGTTCCTTCCTGGTCAGAAGTCTAAGTGAGGAATGTGGATGATCTCTGTATTGGGCTCCTGAGAGGTTTTGGCCCTCAGGCTTTTTTTTTTTTTTTAAACTCTGCAGCAGTGTCTTCTGTGGGTAGCCCTGCACAGTTTCTTCACCAGAGCTCTACATTACTCAATATCCTGGGTACTCAAGTCTCGCTGCTCTTAGGGGCAAGTCCAGCCCCTGAGAACTTAAAGGTTTCCCCACAGAGGTCTGGGTGTGGAGTGTAGGCAAGTCTCTCTATAGAGCACTGGAGAGTTTTTTGCCTGGAGGCTATTTTTTGGGTCTCTGCAGTGTCTGCTGTGAGCCGCCCCTCTCTGCTGTAAAAATAGACTTGAATGCAGGACTTCAATCCCCACAAGCCTTTGCTCCACTTCCCCAGAATGCTTTGTAATCTCACCTGGGCTGAGAGTGAGATGGGGTATTTAAACCTGGTTGTGAATAGGCTCCGGCTCTTTTTGGACTTCCTTTTTGGAGCAGACGCATCTCTTTAATGATGTGAGGTTATCTTGTCTAGGCCTCTGGCCTAGGCACGTGTTTTTCTTATCCTGTATTTTCTTTAATCCTTAATCTTTAATAAACCTCATAAAAATATAATACTCCTTGCAGAGAGAAACTAATTTCTACCTGCCTCAGTTTCCCTAAATTTTAATTTTTACACTCCCCAATCTCCATACCCTATCTTCATGTTTCCTCAGCCTCCTGGGGTCCCAAATCTCAATTCTCTTATGGATAAGTCTTTATTGACCTCAGGCAGCCACCCTCCTGAGAACTTAGAAGTTGTCCTGTGCTCATTCCTACTCTGGCACCATAGGTGGAGTGAGGGAGGGGTGATGAGTTTGCCCCTTGGTGGGAGTAATTTTGCCCCCTTTTAGTGTGGAAATGTCCAAACTTTGCCTACCTTTCATGCTGTGCCCTACCATGGAACTCCATTGTTCATCTGACTTTGGGGTTGTCCTTTTGAGGCACTTGTTAGGTAGAGAGGAGAGGAAGAGCCCTGCTTCTCCTCTGGTGCTATCTTAACTCAGCAGTCCTCCTGAATGCTTTCTTAATATTGACCCATCTTTGCATTTCTGGCATAAAACCCATCTGGACAGAGCATATGATCCTTGTGATATATTGCTATAATCTCTTTTCTAGTATTTTATTTAAAAAATTTCCATCAGTATTTATTAGGGATATTGGCCTTAAGTCTTTTAGGTTTTCCCCCCACTTTTGCTTTGTCTAAGATCATAATTCTTGCCCATACTTTTAAAATCTTTGGTTGAAGCATGATAGATTGTGCTCCAGGCCTTTACCTTTACTCTATATTTATGTTTCCCTGCCTTAAATGTATTTCTTGTAGAAAGCATATTGTAGATTTTAGCTTTAGATGCACTTTGCTATCATTTTCTATTTTATGGGTGAGTTCATCCTGTTCACATTCACAGTCTTATTTTTCCTTGTTTGTCCTCTTTCTCTCCTCTTAGCCTTCCCCTGTTCATGTATGTTTTTGTTTTTGACTTGTGAAAGGGAATTTTTATTCCTTTTGTTTATTTTTAATTAATCAATCAAGAACTTAAGGTATTCCTACTTAACACTTAGTAAATCACTAACAAAGAAAATTCATGCCCTAAAAAGCCACAATTACTGACCCCCATCCCCCACCTCAAGGCAGTGCTAGGCAAATTGAAAGGCTGTGATTGACTCCTGTGATGTGAGGAGTAGAGCTGATGGGTGGAGAAAATTGTATATAAGTAGGAGCCTAAGAGGGATGAGCTCTCTCCATTCTTGGTGGCTCTCATCTTTGGGAACATGAGCTCTGGTAGTATTCTTGGTGGTCTTGGCCTTGTGTGAGCTAAAAGTTCTTGGCGGTTTTCAGTGTCTTCTAACTCTTTGGATTTCGACTTTCTGATCTGGACTTTGGATTCTGGTAAAGATTTGGCTTCTTGTATTGGAGACTCAAGCTGAAGAGGAACTCTTACTCAGGTGAGACTCTTGCCTCCTTGGCATGAGAGACTACGCTTTGTGACTCAGCCTCTTCAGCACTGGGTTTTATTTGTTGGAATGCCTGACTGGAGACACTTTTGTGGACTGGTGAGATTCGGATTCTCATTCGCAGTCTGGGGCAGTAGGATTATGACTTAGGGTATTTTTAGCTAGGTGATATTTTCTACCTCCTTCCTATGTTTCCCACTTTAATATCTCTTTCATGCTGTAAATAAAGCTACTAAATAGCCTATTGACTCATAGTTTAACTTTAATATTTTATAAATGGCAACCACAAAAAAATGTTAAACTCATAAATTTAGTCAATCCATTTTTAACCCTAACTACCACCTCTCCCAGTTCACTCTCCCTTTTATCCATTCTCTCCTTTTCTTAGTCCCCCTTCTCTTTTTACTTCCCTTTAGGGTAAGATAGGTTTATATGGCTGAGTGTGGATATTATCCTTGCTATATGCCAATTTTAGTGAGAGTAAGGTTTAATTAAGTATTGCCTGTCACCCTGTCCTTCATCTCCACTTTATTGATTCGAATGAGCTTCCTCTTGTGAGATAATTTACCTCCAACTTTCTCTCCTTTTCTCTTTTCCCACTGTATTCCTTTTTGTTATCTCTTGATTAAAAAATATTAACCCATCATATTCAACTTAGTCCCTTTTCTCTATGTATGCTCCTATTTACTGCCCTAATAGTGATACATTTCTTAAGAATCCAAAGTACTTTAGGCATTTAGGCAAAGTACTTTAGTTATTTCAACTATCATCTTAAGTATTTTAGTTATCCCCTGCTTATATGATAAAGTAATCAGTTTGACCCCTATTATTCCTTTAAATATCTTCAGTACCTTAAATATCTCTGATATCATAGCTATCTTAACTATTCTAATTATCATTTTTCTATGTAGGAATATGATTAGTTCCTTTAGTTTTTTCTTTTTTTATTATTATTTTATGCTTCTCTTGAGTTTCACATTTGAACATGAATTTTCTTTTCAGCTCTGGTTGTCTTGTCAGAAATGCCTAGAAGTCTATTTCATTAAGAATCAATTTCTTCCTGTATAGTATTATGCTCAGTTTTTCTGGGAATTTAATTCTTGATTGAAGTCCTAGATCCTTTGTCTTGTGGAATATCATATTCCATACCTTACATTCTTTTAATAGAGAAGCTGCTAGAACCTGGGTAATCCTGACTATGGCTCTAAAATTTTTTTTCTGGCTGCTTGCAGTACTTTCTTCTTGGCCTGGGAATTCAGGAATTTGACTATAATAGTCTGGGATTTTAAAATTTGGGATCTCTTTCAGGAGGTAATTAGTGAATTCTTTCAATTTCTTTCCCCCATCTTATTCAAGAATATCAGGGCAGTTCTTCCCAATAATTTCTTTCAATGTGGTGTACAGGCTCTCTCTCTCTTTTTTTTTTTGGTCATGGCTTTCAGGCAATCTGATGAGTCTTAGGTTATTCCTCCTAGATCTATTTTCCAGGTCAGAAATATTTCAGATTTTCTTCTATTTTTTCATTCTTTTGAATTTGTTATTATATCTCATTTTTTATGGAGTCATTAGCTGCCATTTGTCAAATTCTAATTTTAGGTTTGCTTGAAGTTTTGTATTTCTTTTTTTATGTCTCATGTCCTATTACAACTTTTCTTCTATCTCTCTTATTGTTTGTTTCATGATTCTCTTTTGGAGCTCTTCCAGGAGTTCATTTTGGACCTGACATACTTTTATGTTATTTTTTAGGCTTCACACATTTTTAGCAGTGCTTTCTCATTGGATTTTACATTTTGGTCTTCCCTATTGCTGAAATAGTTTTCCAGGGGCAGGCTTTTTCTTTGTCTTTTGCTCATTTTCTCCTTATATGTTCAAGCTGAGCTCCTCTCCTGGGGTGGAGAGAATACTGTCTTTGGGATCCTCTGGATGCCATGTGCATTGCATTTATCTAGACTCACTGACCCCAGTAAAATGGGTACTTCTTGTCTTTCTACGTTTTCTTTGGTTAAAACCTAGATTCACTGTCTTTTGTTGGTTCTGCCACTCTAAAATCCGTTTTGAGGCTTTTCCTTTTTTTTTTTAGTGGTAGTTGGAGGTGTATTTGGGTGAGTTTAGAACATTCCTTATTCTATCATCTTGGCTGCCAGAAGCAGAAGCCTCACTTTCTTTCAGTCATCAAAATGGTTTAGCTGATCTGCAGAGATTGTTTTACTGGGGTGGGGTTGCTGTTAATAATATCTTTCTTTTGGAGCCACAAGTGAGAGTTGGGTGACAGGTTGATACCAGAGGTGGAGGAGCAGCCCTAAAAAGGGTGTGTCAAGGCCTGACACTGAAGTCCTAGTCCTCCTTGCATAGCCCATAGATCCTCCTATAACTTAAAATGCTATGAAATATACTCAGAAAAGTATAATAAAGAGGTTCTGTTGCTCATAGGCTTTTAATTTCATGTAGGGCATGAAATCTTTCCTTTTGGCCCAATGATTTCTTTTCTTTCTAGAGGGATCATTAGAATATTTAAAGAACTTGTGCATTGTAGCCTTCATATTTTAATTGTCTTGTCATGTTATTGTGTCTGGAAGGAAAAAAATAACCCTTCTAATGTTGAGATAATTAGAAGAAAATTCTAGCAATGTATTCAAAGTTCTGTTTTGTGGAAAATCCTTCAACAAATTAGAATTATAACAAGGAATAAAGTGATTTCTACAGATTTATATTGTAACAGTCTACCACTTTTTGAGCCTCTCATTGTTATATAGTTGTTGGCAGGAGATATTGATTGGCATTATGCTTAGAAGAAACTTTAGTTGTTTATATGTTTATGTATATATTTAAAATTAAAAACTCATTTATCTCTCTTTAAACTCTCAAGGGAAAGTGCACTGCATTATGAGAATGTTAATATCAAGAAAGAAGATAAAATAAAAACTTGTCCTTTTCTCCCTCGTTATCATGAGGTAATAGTACTACAAGAGGCAAAAAAGGTAAGCTGAAAATATGAGCTGATTTTTAGCATTTAAAAATAATTCATCATAGGGTTTAAACATAGATGTTTGGAGATTGTAGGGACAAAATAGAAAAAAAACTGGTTCTATATAAAATTAAGATAAGGAAAATACTTTTGTAAATTAAAAAAACAAACAAACAAAATATATACCTTGAGAATTTTCTCTTGTATTTAAATTGTTTCTTTTGTCTTCCTCCAGATCAGATTACAGTGGATTATTTCATTTAGAAAAGATGAGCTTTTAGTTTTTGTTTAGAGAAATAGTATAATAATTTGATTCAAATGATATTCATAAAATAGTATGGCCAACCTCAAAGCAGATAGTTATAGAATATCAATGTAATTTACTAAATAGTTTTATTTAAAAAAATACATTTCCAAAAAACCACAACCCAAACTGAAACACTTTTATTATACATAAATAGGGTTTATTTATATTTGAGATGCCTTATATTCAATTGAGAGGAAAATATTGAAGTAAAAATTTTCCCATTTTATTTATCAAAGATAATTTTTTTCTTTTTTCTTTAGAAATTTTAATGTAAGACTTTTAAGAAATGATTACATCTGGGTGGTGGTAGTTGGATGGTTTTAACTGGAAAAAACACAGAACTATTAAGTAGTCAAAATTACTCTTTAATCAAGGGCAAAAGGGGTTCAGTGCTAAAAGACCTCAGCGCTAGTAAGCCTCGACAACAGAACTGCTCGCCACACGCGACTGCACAGAGTCTGAAGATTGAACTCTGGCTGCCCTGATCACTGACTCCGGGGAGTGCCACCACTCAAGATGGACTCTGAGGAACAAAGGAATTTGGGGAACCTATATATGATTTGGGGAGTTCCAGGGACAAGGAAAGATGATTGGCATTACTACAGCTATAAAGAAAATGGGATTGTTCAAACTACATTGACAGGATATACTCAAGCTTGGGAAAGGAATCCTAGCTAGAGGCCAGGGTGTAAGAGAAGGGTCTACTTACAATGGATACTAAAGGATGGTTCCTGCCCAGGTGTGGGTCTTCTTGGGAAAAGTTCTGATACAAACCTAAAACAAAGAGGGTCCTTAGCATATGCTCAGTCTCACCCAACTAGGATTGTGATTCCCCAGAGGGTCCCCCACTCAGTCTGAAACTGCCAGCCTGGGATTCCCTTCAGGGTAGATTCCCATGGGAAAAGGGAACAAGGACAAGCTTTGGGGTCTCCAACCTATAAGCTAGTCCTGAAACTTGGGGTTCATCAGATCTCACTAGGTCACAAGTTTGGGATTCCTAGATTCCGTGTTGACAATAGTAATAGCAGGACGGATCGTAAGAAAAGCCAGGACTGAACTGAAGGAATTGTTGCTTGTTGTTTTAACGTAATTATCCTATCTATACTTTTACATTATCTCCCTTACTCTTGAGATGATTAAGGTAGGTAGTGATTGCATGCTTTATAATTGCAGATTGGCTATCAGTTGAAGATGAAAGAATTACAAGGAAGGAGAATTGTGATTGATAATTAAATACAATTTTATAAAATAGTTCTATATAATAATTTAAGTATATTTTCTTACATGTTAATTTAAGAACAGAAAGGCAAAAATTTAAAGTTCCTTGTTGATTGACTCTGCATCATAACCATCACAGTTTGAGAATTTAAAACTGAAATGTCTACTTTTGTTGTGTATATCAAATCATTAATTTATATGCAACACTGAACTCTTATTAATTCTCTCATAAGCATCACCTATCACGTTCTTTCTGATCTGATGCCTCATTTGGCCAAGTTCCTGAAACCATTCTTGGTGAGGAAGAGATGGCCGCCATCTTCTGTGGGCTTCATAAACACCCGCTGCTTGGGGCCTCCATCAACGGTTGGGGAGAATTAGGGATGATAGCCCCAGCCAGGAGAGGAGGAGGCTTTGCTGTGGCAGATGGCTCAGGCCTCTTCACCCTTCAGATGAAGTGCGGGACACAAGAATTCCACCATGAACCGCCTTCTCTTTCTTCCTCCTTCTGCCAGACTGCCTAGGCTTCCACGATAGGGTAGAGCCCGCTTTTCTGCAGCCCTTCGGGGAAGGAGCCCACCTCCAGCTTCCTTCCAGGCTCAGCTCAAGCTCAGCTTGGGAAAGGGGCTTTTCCTAGTGCCCCACCCTTGCCCCTCCTCCTTGCTGCCAGTTTACCTGCCCACAGTCTCTGGTCCCCAGTACTATCTTCCTCATTATAGAGGTAGCTCTTTGCCTGCACGGATTGCACTTAATAATGAGGATGGACCCTATCACAGTTCTTCCGGCTTACCTTTTCACTTAGATCATTGATGGGGAAGCTGTGGCCTGGGGACCAAAGATGGCATGCAGAGCGCTCTCTATGGACATCCCCCTCTTCATTACTAGAAAGGCAGAGGGGCTGGTGGAGCTGATTCCCTTCCCCCTTGCCACTGGGCCTGCCCTTCTGCCCAGCAGCCAATGGGAGTGCTTCCTCCATCCTCTGTATAGGTTGAGGGAGGGCATGCTTGGCAGGGGGGCAGGGCCCGGCACTCTGTCTCCAAAAGGTTCACCATAACTGACTTAGATGAGTACTGCTCAAGGTGAGACTTCCTTCTAGTCTGCCTTTACCTCCTACCCCAGCTATTTCAATAGCCCTCTAACTGGCTTCCTGATTTCCATTCCAACCATCTTAAACATAGTTATCCAAATAATATTCTTAAAGCATGAGCCCAACCATGCCACTCTTCTATTCAACACATCCTAGTGACTCCCTTTTATCCTTTCAGATCAAAGAGAGACTCTTCTGGATTCAGAGCTCTTGAGAATCTTGTTCTTTCCTGCCTTTCTGGCATGTTCTCTCCGCACACTCTGGTTCTGCCACCAGGTTCACAGGCAGCTCCTCGAGCAGTCATACATTTTCCATGTCCGTTGGTTTTGGTGTGTGTGTGTGTGTGTGTGTGTGTGTGTGTGTGTGTGTGTGTGTGTGTGTGTATACATGGACATGCTCTCTTCTCTCTGTCTCTTCACTGGACAGCCTTTGATAACCCCAGCCCAACATCCAGCACATAGTAGGTCCACAGTAAATGCCCTCTGAGCCCTAGCCAAATCATTTTACCTGTTATTTCCTGAACTAGTATTTCATCTGGTTCCTATGCTTGGAATGCTTTCTCACTTCCTTCTCTTAGGATTCCTGACTTCTTTCCAAGGTTTTGCTCATGGGCTACTCTGGAGGAAGCCTTGCTAATTTCCCTTTTTTTCTCTCAATACAATATTCATGTATATATTTATCACTTTACCTATAGTTCCCCCTTACTTTCAGGTGTGGGTTTCCAATAGTGGGTCCTTGAGGGCAGGCAGTGTGTTTTGTTTTCTCGTTGTTTCCCCTGGTCCTTGAACAGTGACCTCCAGAAAGCAGGTGTGAGTTAGCAGTGCATATTGGGTTGGAGGAGCTTTGAATGACGAGAAAGGTTTCATGTTAATGGAAAGGCTACTATCCCAGGTGTGCTGCAGTGCAAAGTGATATATACTGGAGTGATGAGAAGTATCTTAAGATTAGATACCTAAAACAGTGCGGTGCATAAAAGGATCCTGTAGCATCTCAACATTTCATTATTTCATTGATGTGGTTCTTCCCCCCAAAAGGGCTGATTAGCCTTCTCATTCCAGGAGATTCTTTCCCATGTCTTCTCCTAAATCCTTTGTAAGAAGTCTACCCATTGTACTAGCAATCTTTAGCTAGATTTTTTTTTCATAAATGCTTGTGCAATGAATGATGCAAAGGAGAGATGATCCAAACAAGCAGTGCTTTTTCTACCAAGATAGTAAAAAATAAATGTTCTTTTGTGTTGTATAGAAATACTATTGCAACTAACCTAATAAACAAATAATAACTAGCATTTATATAACATTTTAAATTTTGCAAAAACAAATATATTTTCTCATTTGATACAGGCACCTTGTGAGAGAGGGCGCTATTATTACTGTTTTACATCATCAGGAAGTCCAATCCTTTCCTTTTATAGATAGGGACTGAAGCGCTGGAGGATGGCAAGCAGCCACTTAATTGGAGGGCCTTCTAGCCCAGGGAGGTAATGTGAGAGCATCTGAGATCAGCTCATTGGCTCCCACTTAGGGTCACCAAGGGAGAGGCATGATTTCACTTTGTAGTGGTTAAATCTCAGCCCTGATACTAAGTATCTATATGGTCCTGGGGAAGTTACTTTCTTTGAACCTCAGTTTCCTTGTCTGTAGGATGGGAATTATCTTTGTAGTGCTGATCACCTAGGTTAGGTAAGAGACTCCAGTGAGCTGATGCATCTAAAGCACTTGACAAATCTGAAAGAGCTTTACAAATGTCCACTTTTAGAGGCAGCTCCAAGGCCTGGAGTCAGGAAGACCTGAGTTCAGACCCAACCCAAGACACACTATTGTGTGACCCTGGGCAAATCACTTCCCCTCTCTGTCTGCCTTAATCTTCTGGAGAAGGAATGGCGAACTACGCCAATATCTTTGCCAAGAAAACCTCATGGACAGCGCTGGCGGCATATGGTCCAGGGGGTCACAGAGAGTCAGCTGCGACGGAACACTCCTTGTTATCGAATGCAAGCTCCAAGAGATGAAACTAGGCTGTCTGCCTCTGTCGTTGGCTGTAAAAATAGGCTTTTAATTTCCGTGAAGTTGGCTGTTTTCACGAACACTCGTATTTCAAACATTTTGCATCTATGAGAGTGCCTCGATTTTAGAAAACAATAGTTTCAATGGAGTGCTGTAGTAAGATTTCACTAGATGGCACCAGTACTTTGGGTTACTATTGGATTGCATGCTGCTTTGTTCATTTATTCCTTTGTGTTTGCTAGAACCAGTGGTTTGAAATGAGGCCAGAGGTGATAGTTTGACTTGTAAATTGCTTAATGGCGCAGTTGTGAGTGATGGACATTGCTCGGTATTTAGATAGTTTATTCAAGTCTGGATTTGAAATCTGTCGTAGGTCTGTTCATTTAGCAATAGAGACTGTGTTCATCTGTATTTTAAACCTGTTTTTCTGATACACACAAGACGGCTGCCTCAGAGCCAAGAAAACGGGTTAAAGTCCCCCCTCTGACACTCACTGGCTAGGGCACCCAGAGCCAGTCTCGGAGGAGGTGCAGTGCCCATTTGTTTTGACAGAGGGAGTTTTCTCGCCTGGGGGATCCCTGAGCCATTGAATTCCCTTTCACTGAGCCACCCTTGACCCTTCCCTGTCCCTTGCCCCTCATGACCAACCGGCTTCGACAGCTTGTCTTTTACCTTTACAACAACCCGTTTATATGAACCTCTCCCCTGCTCACATTGTCTGATCCTCTCATCAGTTCTGGCCTGGATTGCTTCGGCTCCCTTGGCTCTCCCTACAGCAGTCTCTCTTCCTCTTACCTGCCCAAGTGATTTTCCCAAAGTGCAGGTCTGGCCCTGTCAGCCTCCTATTCAGTAAACTCCAGCGGCTCATTTTTGCTTCCGGGACCCAATATAAATTCCTCTGTTTGGCATTTAAATCCTGTTACAAGGCGGTCTCTTCCTGCCTTTGGTCATTTTCATAGTCCGTGATTTTCCGTTCTTTTCTTTAAGCAAGGCGTCCTATCACCGGCCTCCAAGCCTGAAGTGGCCTCCCTTCTCACCCTTGCCTTGGCTTTCCTGATTTCCTGAAGACGGCTCAGGCTCTGCCTTCTCTAAGAGGCCTTTCCGGGTCTCCCTCTCCCTCTACTCCGCAGCCTTTTCCTGGGGAGAGTATTTTCCATGTTGGCTGTAGGCTTATAAGTCCCTGGTTCTTACCTGCCCCCCTTAGAATGAGCGCTGCTTGAGAGTGGGGACCGTACTGGTGCGCTTTTATTCCCAGGGATTAGAGTAGATGCCCGCTGCTCAATAATGGTTTAATGTGCGCTTGCTGGCTGAGTGACTTGTCCTGCTTTTCACAGCTATGTCTTACCTTTGCTGCTAGAGTATAACTTTATTAAAATATCATTTTAAAATTATATTAAACATTAAGTAGAAAGCTCGGCAAATAATTTTAAACCAACCACATTAAAAAGGCTTCAAAACTTATGAGGTAAGAGCCTCCTTAGTGAAAAATAATTCATAACCTTGTGAAATTCCAAATAGCTATTATTTTGTCAGTATGAATTATAGCTTCTGGGAAGGCTGGTATTTCGGATGCATAACTTATCCATTCTTTCCTACCTTTTCTGTCTTGTAATATGTAGCAGTTGCCCACCCCGTGGGCTTGGTATTCAGCCACTTGAGAAGACTGCCCAGTAGTTATTTAGTAAGCCACGGTGGCTCTTCATCCAGAGGTGCTGACGTTCTGGGCCGGATTTGTTGACACACACAAAATAAAAAGCAACAGTATCTGGAAACACACTGAGCAGGATAGGAGCAGAAGTTAGAACAATTATTGTATGCAGAAACCTGGCTTGTTTTCCTCCAGCATAAACATTTATTAAATGCTTGAGGGGTCTGATGGAGAAAAGAGGGAGCAAGGTTCTGAAAGAATGTGTGGATGCTGTTGTGGAGCTGATATTAGAGACAGACAAATGGCTGATGGTCAAGAAGGGGAAAGAGAGTTTTTCAAACTGTCCTTCTAGAACCACAGTTCTAAGCTAACTAGAGAGTGGGAGTGCCCTTCTCCCGCCTGACCTCCAGAAATGAGCTCACATTTGTGTCTGCTTTGCTTTCGTCGCTGGCACCTTCCTCTTCCTCTTCTCCAAACCCCAGCAATAGGGATGTAGGGAGCAACAGTACCAGGGAGCAGTATGAAGGACCAAATGGTCCAGAAGAGAAAGAACCGCTTGTAAGGGGGGGGGGAAGGGAAAAAAGAAGGGAGGACAAGAGGAAGACACAAAGACATAGAGGCATAGACAGAGAGACACACAGAGAAAAAGAGCCCATCAGGGATTTTTTTCCCCATCATGTATTCAGTGGAGGCAAGATGGAAAATGGTTGATGAGCTTCCTCCCCCAAAAAGTAAATGTTCAAAAGAGTCCTCAATGCTAGACTCTTAACTGATTATACCAGTAATTACTAGATTTTGTTTTAATTATTCCATGATTTTTTTTTATTGTTTAGTATCCCTTTTCTGTGTGGGCAAAGCTACCTATTTAGATACCTGATTCATGTATATACACTCGGTCTCCTTTTCTCTTTCTCCCTTTGCTGGGGAGAACCTTGAGTTGAGAGCCAAAAAATAAAATGGTCTCCAGAGTAGCCAGCATGGGCACAGAAACCAACTGTAAGAATGAGGAGCCTCCTTTCCTTGTCAAGTCATGCTCCCTGAGTAGAACCTGGGCTGACTAGAAGAAGAAAAGAACAGGAAGGGGTGAAGATCACTAGTCCCTGGGCTTTGCTGTGCAGTACCTGGCTAGAAACACAAAGTGATTTTTAAAAGTCTTGACATTTTAAAAAAGGCCACCTATGTGAAGCCATTCATTTTAGTAAGATGCTAGGTAAATAAGGCATTAACTGTATTTTTAATTATTGTTCTAGAATTACATTTTTTATTAAAGTCAAACAATGTTTTATTGATTCATATTGATGCTGATTTACATTTCATCAACCTTACTCTCCCATATACCCATAAAAGAGTAGAATATATAATAAAGTTATATAAAATATCACAGAATCATATACAGATTCTTTTATTTGCACCATAAATAAAAGGATAGGCCATAGTTGAGCTTCAAAAATAAAAATCTCATACCAAAAATAGTGACAATTTTGGAAATAATATACCTTCTGATTCATACATTAAGAAAAACAGCTTACTGGATAGAAACTAACTTAAAAATAGTGTTTGAAGCAATAGCATTTCCCCCTATTTTTTACCATATTAATAAAATTCACAGATGAAGCTAGTAATAATTGATAATGAAGGAAAAGACAAGTAAGTATAAAACTTTCATTTTTATATCCATCTTAGGTTAAGGTCCATCTGTATATTAAATATCACATATATGCAAAATAATGTTCAGGTCATAGGGAAAAAAACCCCAAAGTAATTAAGGAATTGAACATTTACCATCAAGATGTTATTAGACTCTGAAATATTTGTTTAGCAAATTTCCTTTATTTTCAACTTTATCATTCTAGACCTTTCCCAGACCAGTTCTTAATCCATCTCTATTCAAACAGTGTGGTGGGAACTGGAGGGATCAGAGGATTTCAGGAAGGCTGGGAGGGGACGTGTCAGCCAGGGCTTTTCAGACATGAAGAATCATATGAGCAAAGATAAGTGATGAATGCACACAAAGGACAGAAAGTTAATAGAGTTTGGCTGTGGAAGAGTACAAATTGAGTAGTATGGGATAATGCAAGAGAGCTAGGGAGCCAAGGGCTTTTAAAGACCCAGCTAAGGAATTCATGTGACTCAGGAGGCAACAGGGAAACACGGGAGGCTGAGGAAGCAAGTGGCTTTTTTGAGGTCATCAGTGTCTGGATTTGAAACGAAATCCTTGGACTCTGATGCCAGTGTATTTTTCACTGCCTACATTCAATGTTAGTTTATACTGTTAAAAGTACTCATTCATCCTTCCTGTCTATCCATAATCATAGGATCACAGATAGAGAGCCAGAAGGGACCTCAAGGAGCTTCTCCCCCAACCCACTCAGTTTACAGATGAGGAAACAGAGAAAGGGAGATTAAATAATTTCCTCAAGGTGTCAGAGTTTGGGTTTGAATCCAGGTCTTCTATATGTCTTGTCCAATATTAGTATCATTTGCTAAAATAAAATGATTCATTCTTCCTTTCAGTTAATAATTGATACTTCAACCCTTTTTGTTTCACCAGGGAATATATTTTATAAAGGCAAATTTCATGCAGAAAGCATCTGTTGAAGTAAAACAATGTATTAACTAAATATATATATATGTATTTTTTTTAAAAGCTCAGGAGCTGCTGAGTGTTGTATGAGATTTTTCTTTTCTCAATATATGTAATAACTTTCCCCTTTGTGTTATTTCTGACTCTGTAGAAACTTTTTTTCTTGGGTAGAAATCCAAGGTTTTGGTAGGGGATCGAGGGAAGGAAATAAGGCATTATAAAACACCACGTGAGGCTGTAAGTATAGGTGAAAAGTTTTATAATTTATTAAGATTATATTTCTTATTGTAGGCAATTTAATAAAATATGAAAGTATAGTGTTTTTAAAAGATATCATATAGTTAATATCTTATACAAATAAGTAGCAGGGAAATATTTAGGAAGAATTAATTTCTGTAAAACGCTAGGAAGGTTATTTTAGATGACCAAGTCCAATAAATAATAGGAACATTTTTCTGGAATGGAAAGAGACAAAGAGAGTGAAATGAAAAGAGAAGAAGTGAAAGAGATGTCCTAATAAGACTGATGAGTACCTGAAATACGCCTCTTTGCTTTTCAGGCTCAGCCTTTCATGTCATCAATCAGTCAAAAGTGGCAGGGAGTGACCATTAGGTGGATTCATTAACACCCTGAAGCCTGCTGGTGTTGGGTGACCCACATCTGTCTTCATTAGAAGTTTTCTTGTTGCCAGTACTGAACAGATGGGTCATTATTGCCTACACTGCCCTGTGGGCCTACCTGGAGGACATGCAAAGTCATACGATAAAGGACATACATGCACATTTACCTACTAGAGAGTAAACAAAATATTTTGAGTAATAGTGCTATATTAAGGCATTTTAAACTCTCAGCTTTGTGCTTGTGGGTGGGGATTCACAAGAGACTGGTGCAAAATAAGCTTTTAGGAATGGTGGGAGTGAGAAGTGATTTCTTTGTATGTAAATCTTTTTTCTATAAATGTTAAAAAACTACTAAACAAAGAATTTAATTGTAAATTGCCAAATGTATTGATTATACATTTTCTGTTCAATTTATACGCATTTCTTCTGTAAGCTTTATTAGAAATAAACTATACATTGAATTTTGCTTATAAATAACAAAACAAACTATAAACTTGCTGATTTTAAGGGACTTCAAAATACTACTTGATATAAGAGCATCCAAGTAAGGTCAGAACTTTTTATCTATGACAGTGGCTCTATCACTGTCTGTCATATTTTTAAAGATATTTAGAATCTGTATTAGAAAATGAAACTAAACTGACAATTTGAGTGCAATTTCTGTTAAATGTTCTTGATAGTGTAGCACTAGGCCCTTTCTTGTACTCTTAGAGAATCTAGAAATAATATATGACTACTTATTTAAAAGACTGTATTGGCTTAATAATGATAGAATTATTACAAGATTTGATTTATTGCATTAATCTTGTCACCAAGTTTGCAAATGTTGGGATGATACTGTGTCTATCAAACTTTTCACAGTGGATTCCCTACTTTCTTTACTGTTCTTGCTATTATCCATTAACATTCACAATCATGGCAAGAAGAATCTATTTGGATATATTTAGAATATTAAAGTAAAATCTCTCAAAAGACTCTCTTTTAGCTGTTATAATACACCTTGACATCATTAGAGTTTTAAACTCAAGCATTTTACTACTGGATTGTGGATGCTAGAAAATTATACTTTAAAAATTGAAGTTGCAAGTTAAAACAACCTCTGACCTATCAAACTGGCTAATATGACAGCAAAGGAAAATAATAAATACTGGAGGGGATGTGGGAAAATTGGGACATGCATTGCTGGTGGAGTTGTGAACTGATCCAACCATTCTGGAGAGTAATTTGGAACTATGCCCAACTGTGCCCAAAGGGCATTGTGCATACCTTTTGATCTTAAGTTTGTATCCCAAAGAGTTTAAAAATGGAAAAAGGACCTGTTTGTTCAAAATTATTTATAGTAGCTTTCTTTGTGGTGCAAAGAATTGGAAATTGAGAGGTGTCCATGATTGGGGAATGGCTGAACAAATTGTGATATATGATGGTGATGGAATACTATTGTGCTGTAAGAAATGATGAACAGGATGATTTCAGAAAAAGCTGGAAATACCTATATGAATTGATGCAGAATGAAATAAATGGAACCAGAAAAACATTGTACACATGGCAGCAATATTATATGATGAACATTTATGAATGACTTAGCTACTCCTAACAATAATGATCCAAGAACATCCTTAAGACTCATGACAAACAATGTTGTCTGCCTCCAGAGAAAAAAACTGATTAAGTTTGGATGCAGACTGAGACATATTTCACTTTATTTCTTTCACAAAAGGACCGATACAGAAAGGTATTTTAAACTATTACACATGTAAAGTCTGTGTCAGATTGTTTGCTATCTGCGGAGAGGATGGAGGAAGAGATGGTCAGAATTTGACTTATACAGAATATTGAAGGTTAAAAATGTTTTTTCCCCCTTGTAATTGAGGAAAAAATAAAATATTTTTAAAAATTAAAGTATTCTCTTTTCTCTAAATTTTGAATATCTGGCTAAGTTTTAAATGACCTGTTGAAGAGATTTTTAAGGTAATTTTAACCCATCCAAAAGTAAAACCTCTGTTGGAGACTATGAGGATAATGGTGATGGTGATGATGGTGAAAGTGATGATAGTTCTTAGTTCAAGGTTCTGGTATGTAATTAGTGAAGGTATATATATGTATATATATGTATATAAAGTCTATACATATATAATAAACTGGTATAAGATTAGAGATAATCAGCAGAGGAAAGCACTAAACAGACAGATTTATACAGATTATTTTCTAGATATTTTAAGATTTTATAATCATCAGTGTAACACTTAGACTATCTGCTTTTTACCCATCCTTCTTGTAATATAGACTATTCTCTTTTCTTTTCATATTTCTTCCTTGATGATTTTTCTTCCTTCCTTCCTTCCTTCCTTCCTTCCTTCCTTCCTTCCTTCCTTCCTTCCTTCCTTCCTTCCTTCCTTCCTTCCTTCCTTCCTTCCTTCCTTCCTTCCTTCCTTCCTTCCTTCCTTCCTTTCTCTCTCTTTCTCTCTTTCTCTCTCTCTCTCTTTCTTTCTTTCTTTCTTTCTTTCTTTCTTTCTTTCTTTCTTTCTTTCTTTCTTTCTTTCTTTCTTTCTTTCTTTCTTTCTTTCTTTCTTTCTTTCTTTCTTTCTTTCTTTCTTTCTTTCTTTCTTTCTTTCTTTCTTTCTTTCTTTCTTTCTTTCTTTCTTTCTTTCTTTCTTTCTTTCTTTCTTTCTTTCTTTCTTTCTTTCTTTCTTTCTTTCTTTCTTTCTTTCTTTCTTTCTTTCTTTCTTTCTTTCTTTCTTTCTTTCCTCATCTTAAATTCCATCTTCTGTAGGATACCTTTTGTGAACCCTGTAGATCCTGATGGCTTCCTCTTTCAGATTATTTTCATTTACACCGTAGTAGTTATCTTGTTTGTGCCTGTGTATATGTTATATGCGTATATGTTCTCTATTAGAATGCATATCTTAAAAAAAAACAACCCTTATTCTGTCAGTATCAAGTCTCAGACAGAAGAGCTGGAAGGGCTACTTGGGGTTAAGTGATTTGCCCAGGGTCACACACCTAAGATGTTTCTGAGGCCAGATTTGAATCCAGGACCTCCTGACTACACTGTGACTCTTGAAAGATTCTTCTTGACAGTTGAGACTGTTTTATACCTTTGTGTTGCATTTAATAAAAGCTTGCTGCCACAGGAAAACTTCATTCAACAATTTTCTGATTTTCCCTGTCAAGCAAAGAATTAAATAGACATGAACTTTTTTGAGGGCACCTTGTGCAAAGTCCATAAGGATTTTTTTGATAGATAGTAATAGTTTCTGGAAGTTCTTGTTTGCATATGAAATTGTTATGCTTGCAGAAAGCCTCCTCCGTGATATCCGTAGTATAGAAAGAAAACACCATGGAAAAAAATGGACATTCATTTGGATGAGAAGCAATTGAGTTGATTTGTCAGCACATACATATTTGACAGGCACTGAAAATGTATCTTGATATGGCCTCAAGAGTAAACCTGGAAAGTAGGGATAATAGATTTCATTATGGAAATTGTGCAGTACCTTTGATAATCCCAAGATTCTTATTTTTAAAAGCTAATCTTTATTTAAATACATAATTAAATGCAATATTAATATATAAATTTTAAAATAAAAACAACAAATATATCCCTTTAATGATGATATCTGGTTGTGAATCATAAAATGTATTAAGAAATAATGGATGGATGGTGAGTATAAGTAGCCTGCATAGTATTAACATAATTTTCATTCTAAAAGTGACATAAAAGGAAATATCAAAGAAATAAGAAAAACAGAGAAATAAGAGAAAGCAGAATATATTGCAGGAGGCATGGGTAAAAGAATAGTCCAAAGATTATATGGATGACTATAAAATATTGAACAACCCAGAGAAAAGTATGTAGTCTTGGATAGCTCCTCTAGGAAGAAATTATGAGGACTTGGACAAAATTTTACATAACAGGGTAAAGATGAACTATGATCTCTACTGGTGAAAAAAATGCTCTCATCAGTGAGATAATCTATTCATGGAGGTACTAAGGAATTATTATTATTATTTTTCTTTTTCATACATAGTGGATCTGTAATCTCATTGATATGGTTACTTCCTCCTTTCAGTGCAGATTGAAGTCTATCCATGTCTTTTCCTCCTTTGAAATTCTTGTCCATGTTTTCTTATATATCCTTTACTGAGAAGATGTTCAGAAAGGTTAGAAAACCTCTTTTATGTGAGTATACATTTTATGGTAATCAATGCATTACTCTGGCAGAGTATCTTACCTCTCTCTTTTGGCATATCATGGCTACCTATCTTCTTTTTTTGGACATACATAACTATTTAAAATATTTTATAGAAATAGCACGACTCCTAGCCCTGACATTTTCATTTTCAAAAATACAGAGATAGTACCTTTCTATTCCTAGACTAGTGACCATATGATAAATATTAATATCAGCAGAAAAGAATATAGCCCTAGATATCAAACAACTTCATGTTTTTCACATGTATATGCATATTTTATTAAATTACTTGTTAAATTAAAAAAACAAAATAGATACCTGTTTTTTTTTTTTAGTGTCCAGTGAAATTGTAACATGGAATATAAGTAGCTTTTCTACTAACCCTGCTGAAGTTTTCATGACCTTTTAGAGTTGGTGCTGGTATTTCCAACTCTAATACCAAATGACTTTTAACATTATTCCGTCAGCAGAGAACATGAGGATTGACTAGTTGAAATGGCAATCTTAAGAAAGGACAAACACTCTGAAATACTCACAACTGCTAATAATATAAAAATCACACATGACCAATCTCATCATTTTTGTGTGTTTCTCATCCACTTTGAAAAACATTTCTTACTTATTTTTATATTAAAACATTCAAATAATGTACTTTTTCCACAGGAAGGGTTATTTTAATTCAATTTAATTTAATTTAATTTATTTTTGCTTTATCTTGAGAAAATTGTGTTTAATTAGTTAATTTAGAATTTTTTCCATGGTTATAAGATTCATGCTTTTTCCCCCCTCCCCCCATCCCCATCCCATAGCCAACATGCAATTCCACAGGGTTTTACATGTGTCATTGATCAAGACCTATTTTCATATTATTGATATTTACACTAGGGTGGTCATTTAGAATCTCCATCCCCAATCATATCACCATCCATCATGTGATAAAGTAGTTGTTTTTCTTCTGTGTTTCTACTCCCACAGTTCTTCCTCTGAATGTGGATAGTGTTCTTTCTCACGTCCCTCAGAATTGTCCTGGGTCATTGCATTGCTGCTAGTAGAGAAGTCCATTACAATCAATTGTACCACAGTGTATCCATCTCTGTGTACAATGTTCTCCTGGTTCTGCTCCTCTCACTCTGTATCACTTCCTGGAGGTGGTTCCAATCTCCATGGAATTCCTCCACTTTATTATTCTTTTGAGCACAATAGTATTCCATCACCAACATATATCACAATTTGTTCAGTCATTCTCCAATTGAAGTGCATCCCCTCATTTTCCAATTTTTTGCCACCACAAAGAGTGCAGCTATGAATATTCTTGTACAAGTCTTTTTCCTTATTATCTCTTTGGGGTACAAACCCAGCAGTGTTATGGCTGGATCAAAGGGCAGACAGTCTTTTAGTGCCCTTTGGGCATAGTTCCAAATTGCCCTTCAGAATGGTTGGATCAATTCACAACTCCACCAGCAATGAATTAATGTCCCCACTTTGCCACACCCCCTCCAGCATTCATGACTTTCCTTTGCTGTCATGTTAGCCAATCTGCTAGGTATGAGGTGATACTTCAGAGATGTTTTGATTTGCATCTCTCTAATTATAAGAGATTTAGCACACTTTTTCACATGCTTATTAATAGTTTTGATTTCATTAACTGAAAACTGCCTATTCATGTCCCTTGACCATTTATCAATTGGAGAATGGCTTGATTTTTTGTACAATTGATTTAGTTCCACAGGAAGGGTTATAATATTCTAAGACATCATCAGAATATTATAAATTATGAGAAATAAGGTTTTTGATCCAGCATATCTATTGCAACATTCCATATAAGTATCTATCTATTCATTGTGTATTAGTGTCTCCATTTTCCCATATCTTTCCCAACATTTGTCATTTTTCCCTTTTATCATTTTGGCCAATCTGATAGGTGTGAGATGCCTCAGAATTGTTTTAATTTATATTTCTCTAATCAATAATGACTTGGCACATTTTTTTCATATATTTATATATAGCTTTTATTTCTTTATCAAAAAACTTTCTCTTCCTATCTTTTGACCATTTGTCAGGTGGAGAATGGCTCCCATTCTTATAAATTAAAAAGGTTTTATACAATGAATAATTTTGAGTACATTAAATGAAAAAGGTTTTGTATGAATAAAATGAATGTAGCCAAGATTAAAAGGAAAGCAGTAAGTTAGGAAAAAGCTTTATAGGCTGTTCCTTAGATAGAGATTTCATTTCTAAAATATATAGAGAACTTTGTCAAATTTAGTACTTATATGTGATATTATTTGTTTCTAATTTTTTAATTGTATGCTCAATTTAGTTTACTTTTCTCTTATTAAAAGTACAAAATTTCCTCGAAGGAATGCTTCAGCTATATTCCATATATTTTGTTATGTTGTCTCAATGTTATCACTTTATTCTATTTACTGTTTTTAAGAATTGTTCCCTGATACACTCATTCTTTAAGTATTATCTGCACTTAAGTCAGAGTTTTTTATTGTTTCCCTATAGATGACAATTTTTACTGGGTTGTAGTTTAGAATGTATTTAATATTTAGATGATTTGTGTAATGTAACATAAATTAGTTTTTATAAGATATTGTATTAATGATGAAAATAGAAATATTTCTCAAGATTTCCACAGGTTAATTGCCTATGTTGTAGCATAACTATTTTTCCAATATTCCATTCAGATGTTTAATTTTTCCTTGTTTATTATTAAGTTACATTCGTTTAAATGTAGAATAGGCATATTGAAATCCCCTATTTTTAAAATCAGACTACATGAGTCTTCTAATAAACAAATGAATAATGAATAATATACAAATGAAAATAAGCAAGTGAATAATATTACAAAATGTACTAAAGGGGAAACCTTTAAAATCAAAGCAATAAACAGAATTGAAAGCATAAAATGTAAATAGAAAGGCAACGCTAGGTACCCTTTCCTTTAAGTACTTATTTTCCTTTTTTAAAAAAATTAAAATACACTAGCATTTTTTGTTTTCTCACTGATCCTTAGAGAAGGTGGGCCACTAAAAGGACAAGTAGTTGGTTTTCTCCCCTTCAGAATATATGTATTGTATCATCACTGAGCTTTTGAACTGTTCAAAAGTATGTATCTTTCTTAAGTTTCTTTTGTTTTCTGTGCTTTCCTTTTGCTAAGAAACTTTTTCTTAATTTCTCTCTTTTTCTATTTGAGGCAAGGGAGCAAAAGGATTTCTGAGTAGGAGCCCCCCTGCTGTGCAAACTGTCAGTTGGTAACAGAAGGGTGTGACTGACAGTTAGTTACAGCTGACAGTTGGAAAGGGGCTTTTTGTATCTGGGTCCCCTGGGGGAGAGGGGTGTGTGGCTCTCTCTCTAGGACTGACAGTTGGAGACTGAAAAATGGATTTAAGGCCTTAACAGCCTTATTGATTATTGATTATCTTGGGTAGATAGGTAGATAGATGGTGGGTAAATTATTAGATAAAGTAGAAAAGTTAGGCTGGAGCCTAGCTCTAGCAGAAGACACTGTCCTTGAAGGCAGATAGATTTAGAGTTTTTTTTTTTTTAGAAAATTTTAGTAAGATTGGGATTTTAGATATAGTTATATGCTATTATAAGATTACTCTCACTTTCCTCCTTTCTGTTTCTTATCTTTACTTTACTAATAATAAACTATGTGTTTTGTGTTTAAAAAGCCTCTCTCCTGACTTTTGTTTGAATTCCTACCCCAAAAAATTAACCCTTCACACTTTGAAGATTCTACTCTGGTTTTCTCAAAAAGAGTATCTGGATATTATTAATTCTAGTAAAAGTACTAATTGTTTTCTGTAGGATTATGCTCTGTAGGATGTCCTTTTTTGTGTAAACCATTTTCTCTGGTTATTATTATAATTATTGTTGTTAAAACCTGGCTCTCCTTATCTTACCCAGGCTGAAAGTACAGTGGCTGCTCATCAGCCCAGGCCCAGTGCTGATTGATATGGAAGAATGGAAGTTTTAACATGCTCTGTTTTTCCAGAGCTCACCAGATTAGACTCAGACTTAGTGAGGTTTAGCCATATTGGAGTTTATAACTTCCAAGCCCAAGACATCTAACAGCCTCAGCTTCTCCTGCAGCAGGTATCATAGGTACATACCACTGCACTTTTCTCTGTATGTGCATGTGTGTGTGTGTTTATATGTGTGTTTTTGCATATAATTTCATTACTTTCTTTTATTATTTTTGATGTATTGTTCTACATGGTTAAGTCTTCATAGTCAGTACTCAATCTGCTATATTATATTGTCGATATTAGTATAAATCACCATTTATTTCTTTGACTTAAATATTTATTAATATCTTATGTACTTAAATTACCAGAAATAAAAGATCATTGGGTTAGATAACTAAAGTTAGACCATCTAGTCAGACACTAGGTAAAGTGGCCCAAATGGTCCCTCCTTCTTGTACCACTTAGATATGTCAGAGGTGGTATAGATTTTGGAACTGTTGAAATAAGCCACATTTACCAGTTTTTTAGAGACTGCATGGGAAAGCCTTGCAGCGTTGCTGCTTTCAACAAATGCTCCCTCTAAGCAGGGATTCTGCTACTAATCTCGTTGAAGTGCACAATTAGGAATGGAAGATCACTTTTGCCACCATTAAGACAAACAATATTATATTAAAGTGTAGGGGTGCCTCTTGGAAAAAAATGGCTGATTGTTTTGGGTTACTGAAAAATGAATGATTTGCTCTGGAGTGAGGTATAAACATTTCCTGAATGCATAGCTAGATAATTGGTGAGGTCAAGCTTGAATCTGGCCTTCTGTCATCCATAAATGCTAAACTCTTAACAAGAATTGGATCATGTCTTCTTGCTGAATATATTTTGTGCTTTTGACAAAGAATATTGTAACTGATGTTGATTGTCAGAAGTAATATAATTGCAAATAAATATAGCAGTTAGTTGTTCAGTCACAGATACAGAGAATGAATTAGGCAGTAAAGGTCTTTCATAAAACCTGCATTTTATACTTAATATAGTGAAGGTGATTTATGGCGAGTGTTTCTTCTTGGTTCTAGAAAGGCATCATTAATAGTTGCTCTAGTCAAAGGAGTGAACATATTTGTTACCATTTCTGCTGTCTTTTATCACAGTTTCTACAAATGAAGATATATATATATATATATATATTTTGATCAGGCTATATAGTAAAAGGATATGATGTCAACTCTGCTGAATTGAGTAAATATGAAAATGCTTCTTTCTTCTATTTCTTCCTAGACATTGAAGAGTGACATTTGTACTTATATGTGTTTATATCCCTTCATTGTACACATTAGTGAATTTCCCATTTGTGAAGGTCAGGGTGAATTGCATTGTCTACCCGTCATGAATGTTTTCTTGTGAGATTAATAGGCTCTAAGACTAATGAATGATTTTGATAGTTCATATTTAAATTAAATGACAAGCACCGTGCTTTTGACAAATGAAGCTAGTATCCATTAAAGGTGACAGATATTCAGGTATGTGTCCCCCTCATCTCCACTTTGTACTAAGGAAGATTGAAATACTAGGAAGTTAATTGAAGTACATGATATTTTTTACCTACTCTTTTGATTTAACTAGCTGAACTGTGGTTATCAACCTATTACTTAGTAGTAACAGAGGAAAAAAATCATAATTATATTTGCAAAATGAACTCTAGTACAGAATTATCCACATGCAAATAAAATCACAGACATTTATTTTGACATTTATCTTTTTTGGATTTTATGAAATAACTTCAATAATTTTGAATAAGTTGAAAATTTCCCAAGCTGTGTGATGATTTTAAGTTAAAGCTTTACCTTTCAGTTCATAAGAGTGATACTAATATTTTGTGCAGTTGTGTCATCAGACAACATTTCAGATTCCTGATGTGGTCTCTTTCATCAGAATGTAAGCCACTCTCCATTATGCAATGATTTCATTCATTGTTTTTATATCCATACTGGTTAGCACATTGTCGGGCACAAAGTAGGCACTTCATAAATGCTTGTATTTCCAGGGCAAGCATACCAATTGAAGATTATGTATTTTTTTCACAAAAAAAAAGCTGACCGTCATCTAGTATCAACACTGTATGTTATTGTTAGATTTAGATGCCAGTTGTTTTCCACTATGCTAGCCTTCACATTGGCTTTCTCAGGATATATTTATGTAAAGGAAATAAGTTGGTTCAAATAAAAATTTGCTAATAAAAATACATTTTTAATGACACAGTATTACTATTAGGTGGCAAAATATGTAAAGTTTCATCACCAAAAGATTGCCTCTTAGTAGCTGGAATAGGAAAATAGATACCTTTAGATTTAATTCCTATATCAATTGTTTAGAGCTTACTTCTTCTATACCTAATGAATAAATCAATCAATATGATTTGATTAAATGACTACTATGTGCTAGGTGCTTGGGTATTAATACAAGGAATTAAATGATCCCCACTCTTATCTAGAAAATAAATACAGGTAGCTAAATGCAAGGAGATTTTGAAGGGAAGGGCGCTGGTAATTTAGAAGGGAGATCAGGAAAAGCTTTGATTCTATTTTGGAGGAAAAGAGGTATTCTTTGAGAGGTATTCTTTGAGAGGCTGGCTGCAATGGCATGTGTATGGGAGATGGATCATCAGATATGCAACAGAAAGCAGGCCAGTTTGACTGGATTGCTGTGACAAGGAAATCACTTTAAAAGACTGATATATATTATTTTAAGGTCGCCAAGGAATTCAGCTATGTAATTCCTAAATGAAAACTCAAGTCAGCAGTCAACCTTTTATGGAGTTTAATTACAAACAGGAGGAAGAAAGGTATTAGAGATAGAGAGAGAGAGGGAGAGAGAAAGGGGAGAGAAGGGAATAGGGCTTAAATACCCCTTCTGTTTAGGCTGGGCCAAAAGTCCCAAGCCCTTAGATAGCTGAGGCAAAGGAAAGAGATCAGTCCCTATCACTCAAGTGACCAAAATGGAGAAACAGTCTCAGGGGCCTCCACCTCCAGCTTCCTTCAGAGCAAGCTTCTCAGAGCACAACCTCTCAGAGCAAAAACTCTCCAACCACCCCCTCGTCCTCAGACCCCCCTATCTTTAAGGAAACCATCCAAGTTCCCTCCCCTCAGTTCTCACATCTACCAATCACTGTCCATGTCTTCCCTGTGCCAATGGTGGCTCTAGCTTAACCCAGGACCACCCAGAGGTCTGTGGCTTTGCACATGTCTGTTGAAGGTCATATTCTCAAATAATTAAATCTTGATCCTTTGCTGCAGCCCTTCCTAAATCCTGTTAGGACTGAGTAGGGTGGAAATTGTATTTTCCAAGACCTGGTTCTGTCATTCCAAGTATCTCTATTGTATCAATTCTAAAATCAATCATGACTCAAAGAACTTCCTGTTCTATGCTTAAGCATAGGTCAAAGCCCTTTCCATTGTTCAGCAAAAGGTTTCTGTCCTAAAGTAATCTTAAGAAGGGAGGAGGAGGAACCTCCCATGCCAATGGGGTTCACATTCCAATAGACTATCAGTAAGAAATTTTCCAAGTATGAAATTTCCCAATGGTGAAATTTCCAACATTTATAAGTCTAAGAAATATTAAGGTTTACATTGCTGAGCAAGGTAAAATATTGTACTAGGTCACTGAAAAGTCTGCTGGGGATCAGGTTTTGGAGAGTTTTGAAAGGTAAACAGAAGAGTTTATATTTTATGCCAGAGACAATTGAGAACCACTGGAGTTGGTAAGATAGGAGACTGACTGACATGTTGAAATGTGTGCTTATGGAAAATCAGTTTGGGAGCAGTGTGTAGGATAGACTGAAGTGGGGGAGGACATTGAGAGAGCAGACCAATTAGAGGTTGCTGCAATAATTTAGGTAAGAAGTGATGAGGGCCTGAATTAATTAGACGGTTGAGTGGGTAGAGAGGAGTGAAGTATGAGACACATTTTGGAGATAGAAATAGCAATATTTGGCAACTAACTGGTTATGTGGGTTAAGGAAGAGTGAGAATTTGGATTAATGACAGATGACAGTCCTGAGAGACTAGAAGAAAGAGGGTGCTGTCTTCAGGCAGAAATAGAGTTTGGAAGAGGGAAGAATTTAGGGGAAAAGATAATAAATTTAGTTTTAGACATGCTGAGTTTAACATCCCATTTGAAATGTCCATTAGGTAACTGGTGATATGGGACTCAAGTTGAGAGGAAAATCTGAAGCTGGAAAATATTTCTATATCTTTGAGGATTCTGCATAGAGTAGTTATCAAGAAAGAAAATATAGAGAGATTAGAGAATAGAGAAACAACTACAATTAAGGCACATGAAGTGAATGATAAGCCTTCAACGGAAACTGAGAAGGAACATTTAGGTAGCTAGAGGGTAAACTAGGAGAAAGCAGTGAAAACTCAGAGGGCAGGGAATGTTTAAGAGGAGGTGATGGTCATCATTGTGAATTATAGCAGATGGGTTGAAGACTGGGAAAAAACTAGCAGATTTGGCAATTAAGTGATGACTGGTAACATTGTAGAGAGAAGTTTCAGACAAATGATAAGGTGAAAAAACAGATCACAAATGATAGAGGAGTGAGGGAAAGGAGAGGAAGTGGAATCATTTAGTATAGACAAATTTTTGAGGGAATTTGCTGAGAAAGGGAGGAGAGATGTGGGATGATAGCTTGAGGGGATTATAGGGTTTAGTACAGTGATTGAGAACCTATGACATGGGTATCAAAGATGGCATGCAGAGTGCTCTCTGTGGGCACCCGACCACCCTTCCTCCCTTCTTCCTCTCCCACCACCCCAGAGTTTGTTACTAGAAAGGCAGAGGACTGCTCCCTTCCCCCTCTCTATATTCACTGGGGACATTCCTTGCTTTACCTGCCCCTCTGCCCAGCAGCCCAATGGGAGGGCTTTCTCCCTCCCCTGTGTAGGGTAAGGGAGGGGTGGGGCATGCCTAGCACAAGGTGATGGGGAGGGGCATGGCATGGCACATTGTCTCTCAGGTGGGGTGAGCATGGCACTCTTATCTTTATTTTTTTCACAGTTTTTTTGAAAATTTTTATTTAATTAATTAATTTAAAATATTTTTCCATGGTTACAAGATTCAGATTCTTTCCCTCCCTTCCCCCCATCCCTTTCTGTAGGCGATGTGCAATTCCCCTGGGTTTCACATGTATCATTGATCAAGACCTATTTCCATGTTGTTGATGTGTGCAATAGGGTGATCATTTAGAGTCTACATCCCCAATCATATCCCCATTGACCCTTGTAATCAAGCAGTTGTTTTTCTTCTGTGTTTCTACTCCCACAGTTCTTCCTCTGGATGTGGATAGGGTTCTTTCTCACAAGTCCCTCAGAATTGTTCTGGATCACTGCATTGCTGCTAGTAGAGAAGTCCATTACATTTGATTGTACCACAGTGTAGCAGTCTCTGTATCACACATTTATAGAAGCAGGCTCACCAAGCTTCCATGTGGATTAGCAGCAGAATGTACATACTATGAATGCTCTGGGGGCAACTAGGTAGCACTGGGGAATTAGGAAGACTCATCTTGAATTTAATTCTGGCCTTACACAATTACTAGCTGTGTGACTCTGGGCAAGTCACTTCAGCCTGCTTGCCTCAGTTTCCTCATCTGTCAAATGAGCTTATGAAGGAAATGGCAAACCACCTCTTTTTTTTTTAACATTATTTTATTTGGTCATTTCCAAACATTATTCATCGGAGACAGAGATCATTTTCTTTCCCCCCCCCCCCCCCCCCCCCGTCCCCTACTGAAAGCAGTAGAGAAGGACTCTGATGACAAAGGTTAGTCAATAGGTAAAGACCGATTGGGAGAAGCCGAGACTTGAGGGGTGTGTGTGTGTGTGTGTGTGTGTGTGTGTGTGTGTGTGTGTGTGTGTGTGTGTAGAATGATTGAGGATGCATTCTCTGGAAAAGATGGGAAGGGATAGATCAAGTATACATATGGAAGATTAAGAGAAGAGCCACCTCTCTGTCAAAAAGAATGAAAAAGAAGTGAGATTTAAACACAACAATCTCTTGACTGAAACAATTGCAAAAATCACTCACTTGATGCAAGTTACTGTACAATTGCCTGCATTATTCATAATAGTTGTAATTTTGGTCTTGTTTCTTCATATTACTTGTGAGTATTTACATCTGAACCCTGAATGTCTGGTTAAAACATTTTGCTGCCAATAACTACCTATTAGTAATGTGAAAACTCCAATAAAATTCCATAGCCAAAACTTTACTATTATATCCTTCAAATCTTACACCAATCTCTTATTGCATTTTGTGAACCACAAAATTCCAGCTTGATTATATAATTTAGATATATAATGTCACATTATGAACAAATTACAGAAACAAAGAAAAAATACCTTTCAAAACTGTGGAGTGGAAATAGAAAGGGAATAAATATTTATTAAATATCTATGTACCAAGCACTATATTACAAGCTCTTTAAAATATTATCTCATTTTGTCCTTGCAACAACCCTCTATCCCCATTTTCTTGTTGCTTCTGACCTATATCTCCCCCTTCTCTCATTCTCGTCTCCTCATACTTCCCTGTAGGGTAAGATAGATCTAACTGAGTATGTATGTTATATCCTCTTTGAACCAGTTTGGATGAGAGCAAGGTTCAAGTTTTGACTGGCCTCCCCTTTTCCCCTCTACTGTACAAGCTCTTTCATTCCTCTTTAATGTTAGATAATTTACTCCATTCTAACTTTCCCTTCCCCTTCTCCTAGTGCATCCATCTTTCTTACTCTTTACCATTTCTTTTTGTTGGATATCATCTCATTATAGTTAGCTCACTACTGTGCCTACTGAATATATATTATACTTCTAATTATCCTAATAATGTAATCATTAGTTCTTAGGAATTATAAATATCTTCTAGTGTAGAAATGTAAACAGTTTAACCTTATTGAATTCATCCTTATGATTTCTCTTTCCTGTTTACCTTTTACTTTTTTATGCTTCTCTTGTGTCTTATATTTGAAAGCAAAGTGTTCTATTCAGTTCTGGTCATCAGGAATGCTTGAAAATCCTCAATTTCATTAAATATTTATTTTCTCATTGAAGGATTATTCTTAGTTTTGCTGCATAGATAAGTCTTGGTTGTAATCCTACCTCCTTTGCCCTCCAGTGTATTATCTTCCAAGCCTCTTAACCTTTAATGTAAAAGTTGCTAAAACTTATATTATTATGACTCTGACTCCATGATATTTTAATCATTTATTTCTGGATGCTTGCTTTATTTTTGCTTTGACATGGGAGTTCTGAAATTATATTCCTGGGCATTTTCATTTTGGGATCTCTTTTAGGAGGTGATTGATGGATTCTTTACCTTTCCCCCCCTCCCTCTCCATCCCCCCCTGGTTCTAGAATATCAGGACAGATTTCTTGAAACATGAGATCTAGGCTCTTTTTTTGATCATAGCTTTCAGGTAGTTTACTCATTCTCAAATTATCTCTCCTTGATCTATTTTCTAAGTAAATTGTTTTTCCAATTTCCCATTTTCTTTTATTTTTTCATTACTTAGAATTTGTTTTATTGTTTCTTGGTGTCTTATGGAGCCACTGGCTTCCACTTGCCTAATTCTAATTTTTAGAAACTATTTTCTTTAGTAAAACTTTGTACCTTCTTTGCCATTTTGCCAATTCTATGTTTTTGGGAGTTCTTTTCTTCATTGAATTTTTGTAGTTTTCCCATTTGGTCAATTTTTCTTTTTCAGAAATTCTTCTCTTCAATGAATTTTTGTGTCTCTTTTTCCATTTGTCTATTTTTTTAAGATGTTATTTTCTTCAGTATCTCTTTTGTGCTTCCTTTACTAAACTCTTTTTTTTCATGATTTTATTGTATCACTCTCATTTCTTTCCCCCCAATTTCTCTACCTCTCTTATTTGATTTTAAAAATTATTTTTAAACTCTTGAAGGAATTCTTGCTGGGTTTGAGACCAATTCACATTTTTCTTTGAGGCTTTGTATTTAGCTGCTTTGATTTAATTATCTTATTCTGAATTTGTGTTTTGATTTTCCCTGTCACCATAGTAATTTTTATGTTCAGGTTTTGTTTTTTGTTGTTTGCTCATTTTTCCAGTTAAAGTTGGGCTCTGCTCTCAGGGTAGAGGGGATACTCTTCAGATTTTTCATGCTGCCATTTTTGGAGCTGGTTTGGGGGTTCTGTAAGTTTTCACTTCTTCCAGGGTTCTATGTTCTAAGGATAGGTGTGGTCACTGTTCTCCTGGCCTGTGCTCTGGTTGGTGAGTGACCATGAGCACTCTTTTCTTCTCTGGGACTGTGACTAGGATCTCTGCTTCTATGCAATTATAAGCTCTAGTTTGTATATTTATCCCAACTTAATATCTCTGAGGCGCCCTATGTAGTGGAAAATGCAAAAATACTTTCAGAATCTGCTATATTTCATGGAGCCCTAGTCAAATAATCTCGACTCAGTGGAATCAGTAATGTGTACAAACAGACAGATATGCTTAAGTGCATATAATTTTTTAACTTTTATGTAAAGTAAATGCAACGAATAAAAAATTCACAATAGAATATTTCTTACATAGTTCTTTCTCTTAGACTCAAGCAACACCAACTATTATATAGTTATGTTTGGAAGCCAAGAGTTTTATGACATTGTTCAAGATGACTAGGTTTAGCCTTTGTCACAAGAGGAGAATTAGTAAAAATTCTCCATTGCATAAATGAACAAATATCAGTATAGCTAACGTTACTTTGTACTCGGCTACTAATTCTCCTGTGATTTTAATCTGGGCTATCTGGGGACTATGTGGTCCTTGCCAGTTCCCAAAGGTGATATTGGCATAGAATGCTAACTATATGTCGCTACAACTCACTCATAGTTTATTGATTGGGAGAATCAGACTCGGGGCCAAACTCTGGAATAGACAAGTGTTTTTATGGCTATCATTACATTCTCTGACCTCTAATCTCAAATCCACTTCTTTACCAGCTGATGTATTGGCTTCATTTCTGCACTCAGCTTTCTCTTTATAGTGTCTTGACTTCACAGGTATGCCCAACCTCAAAGGCTTAGTAAATGGTGCATTGATCTAAGACAAGAAACTCAGCCTGATATGAGACTTAATTTTTTTGCAACCATAATAAGAGAACATTTATGGGGAAAATAGACAAATTTACTTGAGTACAACAAACCAAAAATCTAGAAAGAAATAAGGAACTACCAAACTTAGTGTGTGTGTATGAGTTAATAGGATAGAGATGGGCACTAGACCCATGATTTTGTTGGCATAGAAATTCTCAAATGAAGTAATTCACTAAACCAATGAAACTTAGAAAATTTTACTTAATTTATTAGCATAGACATTTTCCTGTGTCATTGAGAGTTTAAGTTATGTAGCCATTTTGTATCAGAGACAGAACTAGAGTCTGGTTTTTCTTCCCTCCCAGACCAGCTTTCTATTTATTACACTATTCTGCCTCTCAAATGCCTATAGAACCTCCTCTGGACTCTTTCCCCAAATTCATTTATTATGAAAGTATTAACTCCCTTAGCATTCAAGAGGTGACTTTGAGGAGTTGTAGTATGGAAGAAAGGAGAGGAAAGACAAGGAGTGTCACACGTGAGACAGTGTTGCCATCTAGAATGATGGTGTGGAGGGGGGAAATGTAAGAATACTGGAAATGTAGGAATTCATGGCCATCCATAGACATTTTCTCCATCATAAGTGGTTATGATCTTTGAAGCTTCTCCCATTTTTGAACAACTGTCTGCAGGTTTTTCCTCTTTTCTTGGACCCTGCTGATCTGCTAGATTCTGCTACTGACTCTGGGTACTGGTTTGATTTCTGATGACTCTAATGGGATTCCTGTTCATTTCTATTTCATATAGTCATTGACCTAAAATTTTGAAAAAATGGACATAAAAGAAACAGATGTGCTCACAGACACATTTAAGACCAAGCAGGAAATATCTGTAAGTTCATGGCAGTTCTGCCTAACTTGCTACCAGGAAGGAAAAAAAAATCAAGAGATTGACATTCAGCCACGTATCACTGGAAACAGCCCTCCTGAAGTTCCAAATATTGGATCAAAACTGAGCAGTTAATATGCTTTCCCTGTATGACCCACCAGGAAGACCAATTCCAGGCATGCCTTAAAGATTGGATCCTTATTGGCCTGTCCATGAGAAAAAAATAAAAATAGGATTTTTTTAAAACCTTTACCTTCTGTTTTAGAATCAATATTGTGTATTGATTCTATGTCTAAGGCAGAAAAATGGTAAGGACTAGGCAAAGGGGTTTAAGTGACTTGTTCAGGGTCACACAGCTAGGAAGTATCTGAGTCTAGATTTGAACCCAGGACCTCCTCTCTCTGGGCCTGGTTCTCAGGTCACTGAGCCACCCAGCTGCCCCCTAAAAATAGGAATTCTGAAAAAATTAAAGATTGACCTCAAAATCTTTAGCAGTTTTGTAAATGAAATGCAATTATTTGAAAGTTAGATATATCTCATTGATCTTGCTCAGTTTATCAAAACCATCATGGACTTGTTTTTCATATACTTAGTTATTAATTTTTTATTTTAATTTTTTATGCAAAGATTTTATTTTCCCAATCAAATGTAATTTTAATTTTCACCATACATTTCCCAAAATTATAAGATCCAAACTGTCTCTCTTCATCCCTTGATCTGGGTTGTACATGTATTATCATGCAAAACATTTCCATATTGGTCATTGTTGTAAGAGTGCACTCATACAAAGCAAAAACCTCAAAATAAAACCATAAATAAGTTGATGTGAAAGATAGTATGTTTTTATCTGCATCTGACTCTAACGGTTCTTCCCCTGAACGTGGATAGCATTCCCCATCATAAGTCTTTCAGAATTGTCCCAGATTGGGGGCAGCTGGGTAGCTCAATGGATTGAAAGGCAGGTCTAGAGACGGGAGGTCCTGGATTCAGATGTGACCTCAGACACTCCCTGGCTGTGTGACCCTGGGCAAGTCACTTGACCCCCATTGCCTAGCCCTTATCCCTCTTCTGCCACACAGTATCAATTCTAAGATGGAAGGTAAGGGTTAAAAAAAAAAAAGAATTGTCCCAGATCATCACATTGATGGGAGTAGCCAAGTTTTCACAGTTGAGCATTGTGCACTATTACTGTTAACTGTGTACAAAGTTCTCCTGGTTCTGCTTATTTCACTCTGCATCCGTTCATGAAGATCTTTCCGGCTTTTTCTGAAATCATCCTGCTTGCCATTTCTCATAGCACAGTAGTATTCCATGTTGGTGATGGAAACACTATTGTGCTATAAGAAATGATCAGCAAACTGTTTGGCCTAAAGTATTCCTTCAGAGGGAATGAAGAGTCTGCTCTCAAAAACTATTGCTAAAAAGTGCAATCCGTATTGCTCATGATTGCTTTTCATGACAGTTCGTGTAGGCATTATGAAGGAAGTGTTTCTAGTGCGCTGAGAGGAAGAAGTGGAACCAGGGGATTAGAAATACAGTTTAAGGCAGGTGCTACATTTTTCCTTCCATCATAAGATTTAGGTGCAGTGACTTTTGTCGCCCCTTTGCATTCTCCGCGCAGCCTTCGAGAGCCAGCATGATGTTTGGACAGCGCTCTGGACTGGAGAGTCTAGAGGCTTCAGCTTGATTTCTGCCACAGATTTACCAGCTCTCCCATCAGGGAAGAGTCTCCGTTTTTTCATCTATAAACTCTATTTGAGCTTGTACTTCACAGGGTGGCGACTTGTAAATAGTATATCTTCATGCTATGAGCCTATCAGGTTTTACTCAGGCATGGCTTACTGGGAGATGCAGGAACAGCCCAAACCAGTAAATATTTCCTTTTCTTAAAAAATACCAAATTCTATATTTCCACATAAAAGGAAGAAGATATATTTTCTCCCTCAGCAGAATTGAGTGACAGATGATGTTTTAAATCGTAATAAGGTATTAAACTAATTGTAAAATTGCTGTCCAGTGTGGTAATTCCTTTTATGGAAGAATGTTTGTGTTTTATGAATACATTTCTCGGGGAGGCAGGGGAAGGGTTAGAGAGAACACCATCCTCAGACAGCTTCAATGAAGACACATCTTTGCAAGCTTCAAGTAGACAATTCCTGGGGGAGGAATTCAGGGTGGGAGTTGAGGTTCAGAAGGGCCTTGCAGAGGGAAGGAAGGGAATGTCTCTCTTTTTATCCCTGCTCCTGCCTGGCATGACGTCTAACAGCGACACCACAGAGGGAAACACCTCCATCCAGCAATTCAAGAATTCATCAGTGTGAGAATGTTCAAGGCGTGCTTTAGGGATCAGAGACTCCAGATGGAAATGGATACAGACACTAGCCACCCGAGGGAGGAAGCGGGTTTGAGAAATAGGACCTTTGGCAACAGAGAAGAGACATGTCTACGGATGCAAGAGAGATCTAGCTCCGGAAATCACGGAAAGGACCCCGCTGAACACTTGGCACTCGGGGAAGTGCAGGAGGATTCACGGAAGAAAGAAAAGCCCCCAAGGCCTTGCAGTACCAGGACTTTGGAGTCGTCTTCACCTCCATGTCCTACAATGAAGGGTTAAGGGGCATCTGGGTGGCTCAGTGGATTGAGAGCCAGGCCTAGAGACGAGGTGACCCTGGGCAGGTCACTTGACCCCCATGGCCTAGCCCTTACCACTCTTCTGCCTTTGAATCAATACACAGTATTGATTCCAAGAAGGAAGATAAAGGTTTAAAAAAAATTAAAAAAATGAAGGGTGAACAATGGCTACACTATTGAGTTTGGGTCCACTCTTTCCGTAGGTAATGTGTGGAATGTGTCCCAGGCTTATTAGAGATGTTTTGTAGCTACTGTTTTTACTATCCCAAGCTAATTAATTCCTTTGCTAAAAGTTAATTGTGTTTATTGACTGACTATTGATGACAAGCATGGTCAGGACTTTTGAGCTATAATTTTAAGACTATATCCCCCATTTTGGCTTTAAGAGATTGCTCTATAGCAAAAATGAATAATATGGAAATAGGTATCAAGTGATGACATTTGTATAACCCGGTGGAATTGCTTGTTGGTTCCGGGAGGGGGGAGGAAAGAGGAGAGGGAAAGAAAATGAATCATGGAAACATGAAAAAATATTTAAAAAAATAAAAAAAGACGATATCCATCAGGGTCATCCTTAGAATTTGAGGTAGCTGTTCATCTCTGGGGATCCAATCTTGAATGTTAGTGGAAGTTATAGCTCAGAAATAAGAATAACTCAGAAAATGGCACTATATTTACATTACATATTTCTTTTTATATAAAGATAGAATTTTTATCAAGACGGCACTACAACATTGAAATATAAATTCTGTATATGGAGAATGAAGAAAAACATTCAGAGCAGTTTAAGTGTCTTGTTGAAAGATAACCTATCAAATTATCATTTTTAACTATTTTTTTCATTTTTCTCTTTTTATGGAGAAGTCTTTTTTTCCTTCCTACTTGCTCTTTGGGTAACAAAATAATTATTTATGGCTTCTGCTTTCTCTGCTCATTTCAATTTCTAGAGCAACTTAATTATTTTATTGCTAGTTCTAAGTATCCAAACTCTTTTCTGGGACTTTACCTTGGAATTCTCAGGGACTACTGAATCTTGAGAACTTCTTATTATTTCTCCATTATTTTCTATCTATATTAGTAAAAATATGTAAAAAAGAAACCTGAGGACACTTCTGAACACTCCCCAAAGAGATTATTAAATCTTGTGATAGTCTCACTTCAAGCAGGAAAAAATTTCCTTAGCCACTTATATATTGGGTACCTTTCTTTGAGGATCCTTCATCAATGCTTCACTGTCCCTGAAGTTTTTTTCTTCAGACTCTACACCACTGGGAAACCAACTCTGATGATCTCCTTATTAAAAAAAAATATAAAATCTCATTCAAGAAAATATTAAAGCTCATTTTGAACTCAATAGAACCATTCTTTTTTTAAATTAAAAAAACATTTACTTTTAGAACCTTCTTAAACCTTAGTTATATAGTGGTTTGCACACAGGCTGTTCATACTAAATAAACTTTATTTGAATTGAGTAAACTAAATGTGCCTAATGCAGGTTAAGTGAGTCTAATTCTCTATCAAATTGTATTTTATGATATGAAAAATGGAAGCAAAATATGAAAGAAAAGTAGTTTAGAAAATAGAGCTCCAAATTCTTTAGGAGGCTTTTCCCAGGTTCCCCAGCTGCTAGTCTCTTCCCCATAAGGTCAGTTTCTTCCTCCTCTATTTGTGCATTTTCTTCCCAGTTAGAATATAAGGCCTGTTTTTGCATTCTTCTTGTATTCCTAGCACTTGTCCCAGTTCCCAGCACAGAATAAAAATCTAACAATGCTTGTTGATTGATTAATAATAAGTGCACATCTGCTCAAAACTTTCAGAGTTAATTGCTAGCCACCCTTTAATGTGGAAGACAGGAATTTGGAACAAAATGTAATGAAAGACTGACCCATGAGAGACAGGTCCTCATGAGAATGCATTGTGTGTTCTGCCTGGTACAATCCTTATTGTGAACTTTGGAGAATGTTTCTTCTTTACTTACCATATGTTTATTGAAGAAAGGCCATTTTGATTGGCTGCTGAGTGTACAAACAAAAGACTACCACAGAGTTGCAGGCATGTTTTGGATCTAAGCAAATCTCCAAAATTCATATCATGAAGATAAACAATAAAGCATTATGCTGAAAGGGAATAGAGACAACAAACCAATATCTATATTAACATTATATACTCCAAACATCTTAGCATCTAAATTTATAAAAAATTAACTGATTTCTAAGAAGATATAACTGAAAACAATAATAACAGGAAAATTTAATTTTCTTCAAGTTGGGACAACTTTAAACCAAAAGATAAACAAAAGAAGTATATATACTTTGACAAAAGACTTATGGATCTTCTAAGGAGAGAGGGCACCAGCCCTTGATTTGGGAGGATCTGAGTTCAAGTTTGATCTCATATGCTTCCTAGCTAGTCATTTAATCCCAAATGCCTAGCTCCTGCTGCTCTTCTGCCTTAGAATCATTAATTGTATCCACTCTAAGACAGAAGGGTTAAAGACAGACAAACAAAACCAAGACCAACAAATAGGACTAAATAAAATAGCCAAAATCAAGAAGGCTATAAGAAATAATAAACAACACTAAATGCTACTTCTTTGAAAAGACTAACAAAATTGATAAACTGTAAGTCCATGTGTGGCATATCATTGGAAGAGAATACTACAGTGTCCTAATACATGATGAACTGGTTAATTTTGGAAAAATGTGGAAAGACCAAAATTATGAAGAGTAAAACAAAGTAGAATAAAGAGAACATTATATAAAGCAACAGAAATATTCTTTGAAAAATGACGTGTATGTCTACTTTCAGAGAAAGAACTGATAGATAGAAGTATGAAAAGATAGAAGTATGAAAACATAGTGATATATACACACACACACATATCTCTTTGTCAAATCATACATTCTCTAATAGGGGAAGAGGAGAGTTAATAGAATATCTTAATATTTCAAATGTTACAAACATGCAAATCAATGAATTAAAAATATATAAAATAAAAAAGAGAACAGAAAAAGCAAATTAATAAAATAGGAAATGCTAAATCTGACATAAACTTGACAAAATTAAAAGAATGATCAGAACCTATTCTACAGTTATATGCTAATGAAAATGGAACCTAAAAATTATAGAAATGATAAACAAAACTGAAAGTTTGTTCTTTGAAAAGATTAACAAAATCATTACATTTTTAGTTAATATGTTTTTCAATTCAATTTAATAAACATTTATTAAACACTCTAAACCAGATATTGTGCTAATAAGCACTGGGGAATACAATTAAGAAAATGATAAGTCTTTCCTCTCAAGGAGCTTACAATGCCCAGGGAAAAGACAGCTCACAAAAGGAACTAGAAATTGAGGGGGTAGGGAGGATCCACAGAGACTAAACCAAGCAGAGCTTGCTGGTGGAACATGGAGAATTAACAGTAAACTTCTGATTCTAGTCCTCTGTAAAGGAAAGCTCAGAGAGGTGTTTGAGTGCTCTGTAAGAAATAAAATAAAAAGAACTGTGCCAAGGATCTGGCTTTATTTTGTGGGCACAAAATCCAGAAGTCAGAGGTCTACACAGCATGGCCAGTCTGTGGCATGGGATGATTACAATCCAGACAGTAATGGGTTTTATAGGCTTTGGAAAATTGCTTAACAGAGGTAATTAACAGGGCCAGATATTCAGAACATGTTCCTAAAGTGGATTTATAAACATTTTGCTGAAATGGTTAATAAATTCTAGTAATAGGGGTTGGAAATGGGTAACCCCCTTCTTTCTCCTTTCCCTTTGTAGGTCACTTGGTTATGACACAGCAGGACTAAGCTAGGGGTCCACTTTCATCATGTCACAACCCTCAGAGTGTATGGCAAAAGAAGGGAAAGTGTACAAGCATTTTCATTCAGAGACTTTTAATACAATTCCTATTATATCTTATTTAAATTACACAGTTACAGCTTTTCAAAGTATGATAAAAGAATACTTATAAATGATTTTAAATTACTTAATTAAATCCTTCTTACATGTCCAAAGATAAATGAATTAATATTGATGATGACATTTCAAATGACAGCTTATCCTGATTAAAAAGAAGTGAGAAAATCAAGTCAACAAAATAGGAATGATCAAGCTTAAATGAAAAAACCACAGAAAATAAGAATGATCAGAAATCTACTATACTGAACCCAAAAGGAATAGACGAATACTTTAAAAAGTAAGAAATACCCAAAGAAACAAAAGACTAAATAGAATTCTTAAATTACCCATCCCCACTAGCTATCATCCTATATTTTTCCTTTCTTTCATGGCTAAAGTTCTTTAAAAGCCCATCGACACTTAGGCTTTCCATTTCTTTTCTTCTCATTTCTTAACTCTTGGCAGTTTGGCTTTCAGTCAACTGCAGCTGCTTTTCCAGAGTTACTCTTCACTCTTTTCTCTAGTTTGTCATGACACTGTTCTCTCTTGTTGTTTCTTCTCCAGTCTGACCACTCCTCTTCCTCTTACCATGTATTTTCATGTCCTAAACTGTCTTTCTCAATACTGTTGAACTTAGTGATCTTATCAGCTCTCCTGGTTTCAGTCATCCTCTTGACCTCCTTTCTCTCATCTAAAACTGGATGTTAGATAACTCAATGGGTGTTCCATTAACATGTCTACAATAACATTGTCTTTCACTTTTAAACTCTTTACTTTTCTGAACTTTCCTGTTACTCTTGAGGGTATCACCATCCCAGGTGGCATAGTAGGTCTGGAGTCAGGAAAACCTGAGTTCAAATCCAATCTCAGATTCTTACTGTGTGACCCTGGACAAGTCACTTAATCTGTTTGCCTCAATTTGCTCATCTGTAAAATGAACTGAAGAAGGAAATGGCAAACCATTCCAGTATCTGCCAAGAAAACTCCAAATGTTTTCCAAAGAGTCAGAGAATCTGATTCTGAATCTCAATTCAGAATCAAACAACTGAACCACAAGCCACCATCCTCACAATCTTAGTTTTCCTTTACGACCTCACTTTTCACTGTTGTACCCCATATCGGATCAGTTATTTAGTTAGTACTGTTATTTCTACCTTAGTAGTATCTCTTCTCTACAGCCCCTTCTGACCTCAGACAATGCCACAAACTTGCTCTACGTCCTTAGCTTTGTTGCGTTTGCCTTCTATACTTACAAAACATTTTTTCCCCTCAACTGACAAACCACAGTTGCATAGCTGTGTCCTCCCATGACTAACCACTCACAGCAAATAAGTTTAGCATGCTTATACCACTGCACAATTACCGAGAACTGGGATCCAATATCAAGCCAGCGTCCAACAGTAATTCCTCCAGTAGCTTAACGTAAAAGGACAGTTCTCCAGGTAGATGTAGAATAAGATGTTTGCAGGGCAAAATGAACATAAGACGGAGGGGCTTTCTAAAATGCTCAACTGCAAAGGTCTACATGATGCAGTGATGGGGGAGTCCAGAGCCGAAACTTTTGACCCAGCTTGCTTCGTTTTTGGCCCTTTCTTCCCTGAAATCTCCACAGCACAATCCCAGAACATCTTCATAGCCAGAGTGATGCACAGTTACATGTAGCTGAGCAAGGAAGCTCAAGCTGCCCCGGACTAAACGAGAACAGTTTATCAAGCAGATATAGTTTATTTAACTAAAACCCCAGGCATGGATCAAGTTTGGCTTTATTCTCCCAAGCCATGGACTGTTATAGCGCATCCTCGGGGGACTGGCGCTATCTCTCTTCTAATTTCTCTTGAGTTCCCATTAGTTCTCTTCCTCAGCCTACTACTTTCTGGTCACGAACTAGCATCCTAATTTTATTTAGCCACTAAAAATTAGCTAGTTTTTAGGGAAAGATATTTACTTACCCTTAGCTTTGTGATCCTGATCAAACTTTTTAGCTTCTCTCAGCTTGTTTCCTCATATATAAAATAGGGAGAGTAATAACCTCAGAGGATTGTTGGGAAGCTCTATTGAGATAATATATGTCAAGTGCTTTGCAAACCTTTTTTATATAGCTCCTATTTAGAGGTTGCTATTTAAATATTTGCATAGCTAGATGTTGCTTATGTTGACTTAACTGTTTAGATTTATAATGAAAAACATTAAAAAAAATCCAATCCTCTGGTTAGCTAGCATATGGCAGGACAATTGGTGTTATATTAATCCAGCAAAGTGCTTTGTGTCACTTATTTAATTTTCTGTTTGAATTGCTTATAATCCAAATGTGACATATGGGAACCAGTGTCATTTTACAATATGATTATTGATTGGCTTTGAGTTACTTTTCCATTTAGTTTGTATTTATCTAGTTTTCCTATAATGGTTATTTGATTTAATTCTACAAAAGTTTACTATTTTGGGCAGATAGAGTTTGACTAGAAACTTACAGTGAATTTATGCCTTCTGAACTGATTAAATTTTATTAAATTTTATTTTACAATAATGTAAATGAGCACATTGGAAGTAAAATCTTTTCTATACTACAAAATTAAAGATTCTCATTAAGCTATAGCCAATCAACCATTAGTAATTTGTTGCTAAGTGGACTGCCTACATTTTGTTCCTCTTTGTTAAATATATGCTATGTTGAATGAGAAGAATAAAATTTTCTTTTTTTTTGTAGCATTATACTAATTTATAGGCCAATAAGAATGACATTGAAGAAAATTTACATATTCTTATTTAAAATTATAAATAAATTTGTTATGGGGATTTTTATTGTGTAGTATAAAAAAAACAAGGTTTTTTAATACTGTACACTTTTAGAATTTAGTATAATTTTCATTAGTACTAGAAAAGGGAAGGAAACATTAAGTTTGATAAATAAAAATGTCACTATCAACCCAATATGAAATGTACAATTATGTCGAGGTTGTAATCACCAAATTATGTATATGGTTCACTTAAGATTTAGGTAATTTTAATGGTGATTTTTAAAAGTGGAAATTAGTGATATTTAAATTAATCCTGAATTTTGCAAAAATGAGTCATGGAATGCTTTCTCACAAAAAATTACTCAGTGCTGTTTTCAGAGAGAATATTTGAGAAATAGGTAATTTCAAAATCAAGTATCCTGGAAACTTTCATAATTTTGGTTGATCTGTGATCTAGATCTCATATATATGGTCTATATGTGTCTCCTCATCCTATGCTGAGAATGATACCTCAATATGGTGGGGTTTTCCTCTAATTCTGTTTCTCACTGTGTAAATAACAATATACTTGGTACATTCTTTAAGTGTCTTTGTTAATTAAAAAAATTCTGAACCAAATAAAATAAGCACTTCTTTAGGGAAAAAAGAACAGAGAAACATATGCACAAAATGGTGTATAATGTATATAATGTACTTTCTTTTTCCTTTTAAGTACCTTATAAGTTCAACATATAATTTTTAAATGGATCCTACTTGTTTTCCTTCAACATTCCTTCTCTTCTATATTGTGCATTAAACATAAACAAAAAACCCCTTTCAGTGACTCTTTTTTCTCTTAAAAAACTCTTTGACTGCCTGGGACTGAACTCTATCTCCACTGAGGGGTAAGGGGTTGGGTGGTAAAAACCAGGCAAAACCCTGGTAACAAAAGTATGTGGTCAAACAAATAAATTCTGACAGTGTCCTAAAATGTATATCATCTTAATTGGATCACCTCTCCTTCAGAAAGTGAATTCAGTGCTTGGTTCAGTGCTAATAAATCTTTTGAATTGTGATTGGTTAGAGTTCTTAAATCTTTCAAATTAATTTTTCTTTAAAAAGTTATGTTATATTATTCTTTTAGTTCTGTTTATTTTATTTTATTCTACACTGGCTATACACGTTTCCCTAAGTTTTTCCAATACTGTCATTTCCTAGAGCACAATAGTATTTGATTACACTTATACATATTAATTTGTTCAGCTTTTCTCCAGTTGAAGGGCACCCCTTTAGATTTTAGTTCTTTGCTATAATAAAAAGCTACATATTTCTATGTATACATACTTTTATTTCTTTGCTCTTTCTATGGCATAGAGTTAGGAATGGCATTACTAAGTCAAAGGATTCCAAATTTTGTAACTTTTTGGCATGGTTTCCAATTATTTTCCTGAATGGCAGGATCAGTTCACAATTCCACTGTGCACTCCTGTTCTATTTTCTCATAGTTTATTAAATTATTGTTTTCCTTTTTTATCCTATGCCAATTTGTATGTATGAGGCAGAACTCAGAATTGTTCTAAATTGCATTTCTCTAACTATTAATGCTTTGGAGTATTTTTTTTTTTTGCATATGATCCTATCCTTTTGCTCTATTTATTGAGGAAAAGCTCTTACTTTTATATATTTGAATTAGTTTATTTATGTCTTAGATATCATTGTTGTCCATCCTTTCTTGATCAGGGCACTGCCAGGGTTTACTGTCTTTCTCCCTCCCCTTCTCAGGCTTTCTTCATGACAGTTTTGCCTCAGTCTGTTGCTTGCCTTGATATTTTATTAGGGATTTGCCTTGGTATATTGTTCTCTCTGAGGTTTTCTTGGGGTTGTGGTGCTCATAGTGTCTTCCTGGCGGGGTGGGTGGATGGGAGGGCTTCTAATCAATCAATCAATCAGCCAACTGTATTTTTGATGACTTTTTTTTAATGAAAACTCCTGGGATTTACAGTTTTAGATATCTTTTTCTTCAGGCCTATATGAAATAGCTCATTGAACTTATTCTTGGAATTTTTCATCATCATTCTATCTGGTGCTCTTTTTGATTATTGTAGTAATATAGGCAACAGAGTTGGGCTCCACCACATTGTAGAACTAGCTATCTAAACTAGAAGCTTCCTGATTCCCCTGTCCATTTGCTTTTGCTACAGGGCCATTTCATCTCTTTTTTTCTAGTCATACTTACCTTTAATTATGTATTTTTTTTGCCACTTCTCTTTTCCAGGCCATTACTGGAAATAGTTCCTTGGGTTATCTAAAATTTTGATTCTCAGAATCACAGAATTTTAGAGTTACATATGATTTCAATGGCTATCTAATACAACTCATACCTCAAAAAGAGTTTTTATTATAACATTTTCAACATCTGGTCATCCATCTTTTTCTTGAAGACCTCCAGTAAGGACAATCTCTGTCCTGAGGTAATGTATTCAACTCTTGGGCAGTTTTAGTTGTTTTTTTAAAAGTGATATTTGTTTATTAAAATTTATTTTAAAGATTTTTGAATTCTGAATTTTCTCCTTCATTTCACCCTTTTCCCATCCATTGAGAAGGCAAGCAAGATTATATCAATTATAAATTTAGTCATGCACATTTCTATATTAGTCATGTTGCAAAAAACCCCAAGAAAATAAAGAAATGAGAAAAATATATTTCAATTTCTACTCATAGTTCCTCACTTCTTTCTCTGGGGTACATAGCATTTTTCATAATGGAGCCTTTGGAGTTATCTTGGATCATTACATTGATCGGAGTAGCTAGGTTTTTCATAGTTGGTCATCATTACAGTATTACTGTTAATGTGTACAATGCTCATTTCACCTAGAATCAATGAATTTAAGCCTTACCAGATTTTCCTGAAATCACCCCTGTTGTCATTTGTTATGGAAACAATTTTTATCCACTGTAAATTATGTTAAGCTTAATATCTTAGATAAAGAATATAGTTGAAGAAAAAATTATAAGTTTTATTACCTAATAATTGTACTAATTAGCTAAAATATTAAAATTATAACATCTTTTTAGAGAAAAACATAAAATAAAAATTATGATAGTTTAAATATTTTTATTTTATTTTAAATATTTTTATTATTAAATTATTGTTACATTTTATTTCAACTGTAACATCTTGAGAATTTTTTTCTGAGCTTTATCAGTAGAGGGCAGCAAAGTTGCGATGAGTAATGTTTCTGGAAGATGAGAAGCTTCCTCTGAATAGTGTTTTGTTTTTCAGCATCTGCTGAGAGTTCCTTTTGATTTTTCTTTTTTTGATAAGTTGTTCCCATAATTTTATACTGGGATTTTCATTTTCTTTTAAGTCCCGTTAACTTGGTTCAAATATTTAACTAGCTGCTCCTTTAACAACTAATTATACCTCATAAATGAATAATTGTATTTTGTACTATGTATTCCAGGGAGTACCAGGACCTGGGAGTTATGATATTAAAAGGCATTTTGGAGATGTAGACGATATAACTATAAATGAAACACATCCTGCTTTTCTTTCACAATGTCAGGTAAGAGTTCACAAATTTCTTTATAGATAGGTCCGAATAAGCCAAATAGAAAACTAGCAACTTGACTCAGAATAAATAATACTAGGACTCTAATTTGTGGGAAAAAGTAAACAAAGAAAAAACACATTTAAGGAAAATGTAAAGCTAGCTACACCTTGATTAGTTTGAATGTTTTATTCTTGTGAAAGAATCACATTATTAAAATTAACACCATCTATTTGCATGGGGCATCTGAACTAATGACAATATTTCACATAATTATAACTTAAAATAATTTGATTCTCAATAAATGCAACCACTTTATGAGATTAATTATTTGCACTAATCTGGGTTTATTTGTAGTTATATAGTGGAGAATCTAAATTTAAAGGTTTGGGGTATATAATACCATTGCCTAGCCCTTACCTTCCATTGTGAAGTCAATACTGTGTATTGGCTCCAAGGCAGAAGAGTGTTAAGGGCTAGGCAATGGGGGTTAAGTGACTTGCCCAGGGTCACCCAGTTAGGAAGTGTCTGAGGCCAGATTTGAACCTTGGATCTCCTGTCTCTAGACCTGACTCTCAATTGTTAAAATTAAATTGTGGTTGAACTTGAATATATTAATTAGGTAGTCGCCAGGGATTTAATTTCTAAATCCCAAAATGAATTAATAAAGTAAAATGAATTTATGGTAGTTTTATTTACAACAGAGGGAAGATATTAAGGAATGAGAGAGAGAGAGAGAGGAAACTCCAGCTTCCTCTGAGCCAGGTAGAAATTCTAAGGCTCTAATCAGGGAAACAAATCTCAAGATGATGGGCCTTTCTCAGAAGTTTGAACCTCCAAGAAAGGCAGGGTCACTTGGTCAGCCTTTCACTCACCAAGGGTGACCATCTAAATGGAAAGAAGTCTGGGTATCTGTCTTCTGGTCTCTCCTCAAGTGTCTGTCTTTCAGTCTCTCCTCTGAGTCAGAGAGCTCTTTCATCTCCTCAAATCGAATATCGAATTGAAATATCCCTTCTTCTGGCCTCTGGTACTCTTTTAAAGTTTTTTTTTTTTCTCTTGTGTCACCTCCCCTAAATTTCGCATCTACCAATCACAGCAGACACTCCTCTCCAGGACTTCCTACTCTTTAGTTCACACCTTCTTTGGTTAGATTATACCTTTTGGGTTACTTAACACCTTTTTTGGTTAGTTCACCTTTTGTAGTTACTTAACACTTTTTTGTAGTTATAATGGGTAGGTCTACTTAAAATACTGAGTTATCAACTTTTGTAGATTAAAATCTAAAAATAGATTGTGGATTACAATTCAATCTTCCCAATAAAGGAAGAGCTAAGTATCTTCATTGTTATAATCAGGAGATAGCTAAATCCAATCTTCACACAATCCACGGAGCCACCCCACTGCCCCCTATATAATATTTCTAACTTAACAGTATATTATTAAATTAGCTACAGATTAATAGCCAGAATAGAAAATTATGCATAAAAATTAAGAGTCAGTTTTAGGACAGGAAGCTGCATACTTGGCCCTTCATGTTTGTGCCTGAAGAGGTAGGTAGGTATTTTTCAGCATGTGCCATAGCTCTTTTTTAGACACTAAGTTCCCTTAATACTTAGAGGCTCATGGAAGGAAGACTAGAGCCTCTGATAGTCATTACTTCTTAGTTCCTAATAAAGAGCCCTGTGTAGCCTTTGAAGTAATATAGGATTCTTGTGCTGGTTGACAAGAGCCCAGCCCAGCTGTGACACTGCACAGACCTCAGGATGTATGTAATAGTCCAGGTGATTTCTCTGAACTTGTATATCAGTTAGCTGGCCACTTCAGTTTTGGTAGCTAACAAGGACAGGCCACATATTCAGTAAATATTCAATCCTGCGGCTAAGGCGGGAGATTTCAGAAGCAAGCACACGCAAGAGAGTTGGCCAAAGGAAATTCATTTGAAACCAACCATGGCAACAGGCAATTTGCCTGTTTACAAAATAACTTCAGAGAGTGATGGGGATACTTCAGTGACAATTTTTTGCAGCCATCCATGATTACTCTTAGGGCAACTAGTTAATAATGTGGGTGAGCAGGAGGAAAGAAGTACTGCCTGGTCACCAGAGCAGGCTCCGATTAGGACTATTTACTCCTTACAGAGCTAGGAATAAGGTACAAGGGGCCATTATAATGAGCCAGACCCTGCCTTTTGTCACCTACTGGGAAAGTAATCAGCTCTTTTTTGACCTGAGGCAGACCTTGGTCTTGACATGCTGTAGTGAAAGCTAGAACCAGCTCTGCTTTCTCTCCTGGTGCTTCAATCCAGAGACCCCCCAGGGTACAGGAACAGTTGAGAGTGGCTCCAGTTATCCTGCCATTTCTTGTTTGGTCACCAGAGATCATCAGTCTGCTCAGGTAGAGGACTACAGGGAGTCAACAGGGCACAGAAATACTCATTGACAAAAATGTTATGATGTAGGTAATGTAGGAAAAAAGTGTTTAGACATGTTGCTAGATCACTTTAACGGTGATGTATGTATGTATGTAATGTTTTCAGAGGATAAAACTATTTGTTATCATGTGTTGCTTCATATGTTCTATCAATAGGAGCTGTATTTGCTATTATAGGTGGTTTTGTTCACTGATTTCCATTATATATATATATACTTAATGACTTATGAGCAAAAATTCATTTCTTCATTCTATTTGTTGGAGTAAATTTAACCTTTTTCCCCCAACATTTTTTAGGGTTATCCGGTATACCATGATGATACTCAGATTACTGCATTATTGCATTTTCTTGTTATTTTTTGCTCTTTTAAATTTGTTGCTTCTGTAGTACACTTACATGTTCTTATATTTATTACATTGTTATGCTTTATGAGATTTTAATTTTATTTTGCATTTTTTTACCCTTAGTATTTGCTCATACTCTAATGGAGTTCTCTTGCTCTGTATGTACATGTAATATCTCCTGCATGTAATTTAGATTCATTCACTAAAACAATTCATCAAATGATAATTTATATTGTACTGTGTTTAATGAACATGGGGTTTGTGTTGATACTCCATAACTGGTATATTAGAATATTCTACATGTATTGGATTCTGCTACTTATGTTATCTGTAATAATAATAATAACAGCTAATGTTTGTATAGCAGTTCAAGTTTGCAAAGTATTTACATCTTAAATAGTTTTTTGCTCATAACATATACTTCCAGATGTTCGGGCATACCTCAGGTAATTTTTGTAGGGATTACCAAGTCTTTACTGAAGGGAAGAATATAACCTCAATCTGATGCAGCTTCTGCTTCCGATGATAGGGATTGCTTATCTCCTCTCCTCTACAATTTCCTGAGTCTCATAGGTACCACAAAGAAGAAAAGGGATGTTGAGCTGCCTTTGGGGCAAGTTCCATTAGTGGGGAGATTGATATAATTGTAATGTCTGACTATGAAGACCTTTCAGAAGAGTCATTGTGCTTTCCGTAGATTATACTGAAGAGATACCATACACATTCTGGAAAGATGCTAAGACAGAACTTGAACATGGTTCTTACCAGTGACTGACTGGCTCATGAGGTATCCAGGGATGGCTTTGTCTATTAAGAATCTAGAAGGACATTGAAAAGTATAGAAAGGAAAGAGGAGCATCATCATAGGAGCATTTAGACTAAAAGTGGTGATATGAGGTAGAAAACTTCAGTTCTTTACTTTTGCCAACCAAATCCTTACTTGGGTCTTAGCTCAGGGAAAACTAGGAGCAAGAAATAGAATGAGATGAGGTAAGGTGTGTTGAAATGTAATACTTCAACCAGGACTGGTTCTGATATTCAAGAACTCTACTCCTGTATTTTAATTTCAGTTCTTCTTTAGTATTAAATATTTAGTATTAGATATTCGAATTTATCCAAGTTAAAAAGACATTAGACTTTCAATGGTAAGGGGGCTGAGCCATAAGAGTTTTATGAACAATTATTTTAATTATTCACATTCCTAGAAAGAGACCTGGGAAAACCTAAGCCTAGCAAAAACTGGTGTTTGATACCTGGGCCAGCAATGAAATGGAATGAAAGCCTGAGCTTTCTAGGAGCTCTGACCAGATATCATACCTTAGAGGTTTTAATACATTCATCTCTGGACCTGCTTTGGGACCATGGGGACCTGATTAGTGACTATGCCTCCTGACTTACTTTTTTTTTTTTTTTTAAAGGAAGGTCCCAGCTTGCTTCCCATAACTTCCTACTCACAGGCATTTTTTTCAATACCTTTGCCAATTCACTGAACACAGCAACTTCATCCCCTCCAGTTTTTGAACCAGGATTGAATCAACTCTGCCATTTTCCCCAGAAGAGGTGGATCAATATAAATTTTAAAATGACCTCATTCTCTCTATATTTATGATCCAAAGTGCCTCTTCCTGGTCCCTATGTGTATTGCTTCCCTGTATTAGGATGTAAGCTCCTTTAGGGCATGGACAGTCTTTGTTTTCATATTTGTATTCTTAGCGCTTAGCATAGTGTTATACACATAGGAAGACCTTAGTAAAATTATTTTTCCTTCACTCATTTTATAATTTGGTATAGCAACTCACCTGGCTTTGCATATACCCACTGAGTGATTTAGGTCATTTATCCTTAACACTGAACAACCACTTCAAGTCATAGATTCTAGAATTATTAAAAATGGTTAAATCAAGAAATTCTAAGGTTTCATTTTATACCTACCACATTGTCAAAGACAACAAAAGAGGAGAATAATAAATGTTACAGAGGTAGTGGAAAGACTGGCATACTGATATCTTGTTGATAGCAATATATATTAATCCAATGATTCTACAAAATAGTTTATATTTGGCTCAGAAAGTGACTAAAATATCCATACACTTTGACTCACACTACTAGGCATGTACCTCAAAGAGGCCAGTGCTAAAATCTTTATAGCAACTTTTTTTAAAGTAACAAAAAGAAAAAATCCAGAAACAAAGTAGATATTAGGAACCCAATGGCTAAACAAATAAATGTGAATACAGTGAAATTTTACTGCACTGTAAGATATAATGAATATGAAGAACACAGAGAAGCATGGGAAGATTTATATATAACCAGAATCAACAAAATTGTACACAATGACAACAGCAGTATAGGTCAGTAATGGTGAACCTTTTAGAGATGGAGTGCCAGGTCCACCCCCAGACCAAAAGTCTTGCTCACTCCCCCTCAAAACCAAATGCCTTGCAGGGGAAGGAGGAAGCACTCCCATTGAGCTGCAGGGCAGAGGGGTGGGGGAAAAATTAGGAATGTCTTCAGGTGCATGGAGAAGGGGAGGGGAACAGCTCTACCCTGAGTCCCTCTGGCTTTCTAGTAATGATCTTTGGTGGACTACTGCATGCCCTCTCTGTCACCCATGCCACAGGTTTGCCATTAAGGGTATAGGGAAAAAGAAATATAGTAGCAAAAAATTGAAACTAAATGCTGTAAAATTAAAATGATCAAGCTTGCCTCCAAAGAGGATTTGCCAGAGATTTTTGCCTTCTTTGGTAAGATTGGAACAATAATATAACATTGGATTTAATTGATTATTTAGTTTTCTGAACTGTCTTGTTCTCATTCTTTGTAATAAAAGATGGCTCTCTGGGAAGCATAAGCATAAGCTGAGAAATTAGATGTATAAAAAAAAAATCTATCAATTATAACTTTAAATAGGAAAGAATAAAGTAGTTGGATATTTGCTACTTTAATGACATGACAAGGACTTGCTTTATTGTTAGTTATAACATTGCATGATAATTCAGGAATATTCTTATTGGAATTTAAGGATTTTGTTGTTACTTAATCTACAATGACTCATTATAGATAAAAGTGTTTTAAGGAGGTCAATAGATCATTTGGGGTAGGTTTCAATATTTGCTTATCTTATACCAAAGAGTTAAAATGAACTTTCTTTTGTTTATTGTGGAATACTCATAAAATTACAAATAAAATGGTGTTTGCTTCTAATCAATTTATACATTTAATATATGGTTTTTATTGAAAGTATTTATGAAGTCAATGAATTATCAAAGTACTTTGCCAGAGATATTTGGGGTGGTTTTGTGTCCAAATTAGCTGATTTGACGAGTATATATACCTTTTTTCTGCTTAGTAATTGATAGTATAAAGAATTAAAAATATAATTATGATTGCTGCTATTATCTAGAACACACAGAAACATTGTTTTATTAAATTTCCTTATAGCATATTGTTTTAATATTTTTATAATGTATATTTCTATTACTGTATAGATGACCCTACCAAATACTATATATTTATTGATTAGTAGATATAAGATATTAATACAATTATATTTTCATCATAAAGATAAATTAAAATATAGATATTATACCCAAAGTCCTCTATTTTACTCATAATTATCTAAATGTACTACAAGTTGTTATTGATATATTTTCTTCTGTGATTTACCAGAGATTTGTACCTGTGAAATCATTCACTCCTGCTCCTGGTACATATGATGACCATCGAACAGCTCTTGAGAGCTTGAAGAAGTTACCAGGAACAAAAAGAACCCCCTTTGGTCGGACTTCTATTCGCTTCACACCAGACTATTGTCTCACGGCAACACCAGGTTTAGCAATTAATTCAGCTTTATATAATAGTGTATTATTTACATATCAATACTATATAAAGTTCAAACAATTCTAGAAGCTAACATTTTGACAAAGAGCAAAAATTGTAGAAATTTTATTGGTTCTAAAACTATTCTTTATATTAAAATTAATAAAAATCATAATAGATAACATTTAGATAGTACTTTAAAGTTTGTAAAATACTTTATAAACCTTATATCATTTTATAATCACAAAAGCCTCAGAAGGTAGGTGCTGTTATGATCCCCTTTTTTCTGATAAGGGACCTGAAGTGGAGAAAGATTAAATAACTTGCCCATAGTTATACAGGTAGGAAGTATCCTGCGTCAGATTTGAACTCAGGTCCTTGTCACTCCAGGTCTAGTGTTCTATCCCCTATGCCACCCACCTGCTTAAAATGCCTGTGCCTACTAAGTGAAGAAAGAATGGGAACTACTAAAAATTAAATAACTTGGGGTTTTCAAATAATTGTAAGTGTTTTCAGATATCGATGTGTGATGAAAGTGAATATATCCAATACTCCCATCTTTTCTGAATTAAAAATTTAATATAGTTTTATAAGTTTAAGGTCTCTAGATATCAGAAATAAGCTTTAAAGTTGACAGCTTTCATACACATTTTAAAAAAGTTTTTTTTATTTGTGACTTTTGTCTTTGTATCATGTATTATGGAAAAGGATCACTCCTTTAACCCATTTTTATTTTGAACCTTCCTTTGTGACAAACAAACAAAAAAGCAATTAAACACCTAATGTAATGATTACACCTGACAACATATACAGCATTTTATTCTAGGAATCTTTCAACTTTGGAAATTTACCCACAGATCAATTGGACTTTGTTGTATAGGTTAAGGATGGCCAGGTCATTATGATACCTTAGGTTCAGTATTAGAAGGAAATGAAACAGCTTCCCTACCTCTGTGTTATACATGCTGGTCTTCCAGTTAAACTTCTGGGAGTAGGCAGAATTTTTCTTGGATTTTTTGTACACAGTTGACTGGGAGGTGGTGGCAGTGGTGTGAGTCTTAGTCTGGTTATTAAAAAAGTATCTCAAGGAGGGTTTCAGTGCATTTTATTTAAAAACTATACTACTCTTTATAGAAAAAGCTTACTGAAAAAAATAATTGCATAAAAAATAGAATCAGGCACAGGGAAACTAATGACCCTATGAGACATCAAGAAACAATAAAACAAAGTTAAAAGAGCAAAAAATGGAAGAAAATGTGAAATATCTCACTGGAAAAACAACTGACCTGGAAAAGAGATTGATGAATGTCAAAAAGGTGTCCTAGCAGATCTTAAGGACTTAGCATCAAGGAGTGTTTGCAAAGTGACCATATATGAGAGATGTCATGAAGGCAGAAATAAGCCTCAGACAGACACAGACAAAATTATCCCTTAACAAAGCATTTATTAAGATGGCTACGTAAAATTGCATAAGATGGCAAAGTAAAAACAGTAGCTATAATTTCTACTATAAATATGGGGCATACTATCCTACAAATACACTCTCACAATATTTGTGGGAATTTTGTGCTCAACTGAGAGCACAAAGCAAATGAAGCATATATAAGGAACATGTGACATTAAGCTAGTCAATTCTGTAAGACCCAGAAAGACTTCTCTTTTTTTTTCTTCCCCTTGGTAGTAGTGTCTCTGCTAAGAGGTTCCCAGGGATTATTCTCTATAATTGGCTTTTTCCCCTTAGTTTTGGGTTTCCATTCTAGACCATTTGATTTTCTGTATAATTACTCTGTAGACTCTAGAGTTTGTATAGAATCTATCAAAGTTTTCTCACCACTGGATCTAAAGTCTCTTACTGGTTAAATAGTTTTATTTCAAAGTGATGAGGTCAAAAGAGAAAGAGAGTTGTTGAGTGGAGAAAAACCTCTTTTCACTTCTTCCCTCCAAGAATGGTTTCTTCTCAGAGACTTGGTTCTTCCTCCCCTTTTGGTTTCCTGTTTAGAACTGGTTGAAGAGCTAGAAACTCAGACATTTAATAATCTTCAGAGAAAATGCTCACCCAATTATTCATAGGACTTAATTGTATTTCGTAAAGGATGGATGCAACTTTACAGTAGCATATTAAAAACTCATTGTCTTTTACTAAATGCGCTGACTACATGGTCTGAGGTGAGAGTGGGGATTTGTATTCCTTCTCTCTTATACATATTTGGAAGAAAACTTCTCTAAAGAATATAGAGGATTTTACTATGTGCTTAGATAATCTTCATACTAGGTATGTAAGTATTTATTCTTGATAATGGATTTTTGGGGTTGGGCAATTTTTCTTATTATTGCATAGGGATAGCTAAGAGATAATTTAATTTTTATCTCTAGATAGTTGAAAGATATTAATTAATCTCTATAGGATTATCAGGGATAAGAAGTTATTCGAATAAAGGGTCTTTATTTTTCACATATGAAATAGCTTCTTCTAAAACACATTATAGCAATTAATTGTATGAATCAAAAATTGTTTTAACACATGAATTAAATAGGAACTTTAGAGTTTGAAGTAGACTATGAATTTAGTTAAAATTTGAGATAAAAATAGAAGTTTGGAATGGACAGAAAAGAAATTAGTCTTATTGGAAGTCTGATAAAACAACTGGTTTAGATGAAAAAGAAAATAAAATTACTACCTCATTAAATTACTAACATAGTCTTCAAAGGCCATCATGATGATTGATAAAGTAACCATAAGAAAACAGAAGTTAGTACTAGTTAGATATTTGGAAGTCATTTGCTACTTAAGAGAAATTAACACATTAAAAGACTTAAAAACAAAGGTTAGCAAGTTATGAATACATTTTGGGGGCATGGAAAATTTAATTATAATCAGGAAGTACAGCTATATATAACAAGAACACAAGTACCATAAGGGAAAGGAGCAAACTGTACCTAGTCAGAACCTGCCCCCTGCCCCCCCCACCCCCCAGCATACCATAAAGAGGGTTGAGAATGCAAGTGAGAAAGTAATTGCTCAGGTAATGTTTTTGAGACTATTGACATCTATTTCTACTTCTTTGAAAACAGTAGAAAAGTAAACTATAAAATTATCTTTCCACAAACTACTAATTTGATGCTTCATTATGGGTTGGAAGCAATTGGGTTCTCATAGGCTATGCTCCAGAACACAGCCTCTGTTAGATTCTCTTACGCTGGATCTAATGACAGTGGCAACAGCTTGAGTCTTCATTCTGACAACCAGCCTAGCTAAGTACAAAGAAGCTCATTATGAACAAGCTGGCCAAGAGGGATAAATTTTTTGGCAATGACACCAGCTATTGTAAAATACAAAATGACTCTTCGTCCTTTGTTTCTCTTTTCTACTTTTGTAGTGATGCTGCCAGAGTAATAAGAGATTTTAAAGCACTTTAAAGTAGGTTTGCAGAATTCTACTTTTTTTTTTTTAGCAAACAAGATAGTCTCTGTTCTCAAAGAACTTACATACTGATGTGTGTGTGGGAAGACGACACATATAAGGGACCTATATGGGATATGGGGAACGTGACTGCATTGAATGGAGATGGCCTAAAAGTGGCATAGAGCCCTGATTGGGCAAGATAATGCAAAAACTGACCTATTGGAGCCAAATACCATCACACAAAGGAAATAAATTATATTTTAACAGGTTATCAATGTATGCTTTCCTTAAATTGTCTATGTACATTGAGACCACTGACATATCAGGGTAAATATTAAACTTAGAAAAAGAAGGAAGGATAATGAAAAAAATCAAATATAATAGAAACTAATCAATTCTGAACTACTTACATGAGTAATTATTAGTGATCATCAATGCAGATTATGACTTACAAAAGTTTTAGTGATTTAAATCTTTTGCCACTATAAGAGGACTAAAAAAGTTAATAACAACATCTTAGCAAACATTTGACCTACAAAGTAAAGGAAAATAAAAAAAGGAAAAAAAATAAAAGGAAACAGATTAGTTATTGTCATTTAGTCAGATGAAGTAATCAAAACCATTAATAATCATTTGAAAAAATGTTCTAAATAACTCAATTAGAGAAATGCAAATTAAAACAACACTGAGGTACCATTTCACACCTATCCGATTGGTCAATGTGACAGTAAAGATAAAAGGTAAATGTTGGAGGAGATGTGGTAAAATTGGGACCCTAATGCATTATTGCTGGACTTGTGAACTAATTGGACTGTTCTGGAGGACAATTTGGAACTATGCCCAAAGGGCTATAAAACTGTGTATACCCTTTGATTTGGTAGTACCACTAATAATCAAAAAAGGGGAAAAGACCTACTCGTACAGAAATATTTATAGCAACTCTTTCTATAGTGGCAAACAATTGAAAATTGAGGAGGGGATGTCCATCAATTGGAGTATGACTGAACAAACTGTGGTACATGTTGGTGATAGAATACTGTTGTGCTATAAGAAATGATAAGATGATGTTAGAAAAAGCTGGAAAGATCTGTAGGAACTGATGCAGGGCAAAATAAACAGAACTGGGAAAACATCGCACACAATAATAACAATATTGGATGATGTTTATCTGTGAACTTGGCTACTCTCAGCAATGCAATGAATGGGGACAATCATGAAGGACTTACGATGGGGAATGCTATCTTCCTCCAAAGAAAGAATCGTTGGAGTCATCTTTCACATCAGTGCATTTATGGTTTTAGGATATAAGCAGTTTTTTCTTATTTATTCCTTTATGATTGTTCAATTGTGTTTAATTTTTAATTTTTCTTTTGACTGCTGTATTTGTGCCTTAAGGTTCTAGGTAGCTGTGGCCTTCCCATATGAAATACCTAGAAATTATTTATTAAAGGTTCATTTTAATCTTATAGGATTATACTCAGTTTTGTTGAGTAAATTATTTTTGGCAGTAAGCCATTCTTTGCCTTCCAGTATATTGTTTTCCAAGCTTTCCACTCATTTATAATGGCAGCTGCTAAATCATATGTAATCCTTACTATGACTCCTCGATACTTGAATTCTTTCTTTTTGACTGCTTGTAATATTTTTTTTTAACCTGAAATCTCAGGATTTTGTCTTTAATGTTCCTGAGAATTTTCATTTTGGCATTTCTTTATAGTGACTGATAGATTTTTTTTTTCTATTTCTGCTTTGCCTTTTGGATTTGAGAGGTCTGAGAAGTTTGCATTTTCCTACTGGGCTCTGCAGTAGGAATAGATGGTGTCCACAAGACAGTTTCCAACATATAGCAATGGAGGAAATTATCAAATTCTGATAATTCCTGGCCACCTCGCCTAGGCATTTAGCAGTTTCTTACCAGGTTCTGATTTCTTATTCCCCGAGTCTTTGTGGGAGAGGAGTGAGCTATCTCATCCCTTCACATTACACCATAGCTTCAACTTCTTCTGGTTGACTATAAACTCCCAGACTTGGGGTCGTCATGGCCATTGATCTCTTCTTTCCTGTTGCCTTGATCTTCTTTCCTCTTGGTTTTTCACCAATAACTGAGAGTGTAGGTGGGATTCCAGTATCTCACAAGTCCATTTGGTACTGATTCATTTCTCAGAAGCGACCTTTTGTATCCTGAACTAAAGACAAGTAGAGCAGCAAATGTGCTTGTTTATAAAACAAGTGCAGCAGGAACTCATGGGCTGTTGTTGAGGAGAAACAGTTAGGGGCACACAATGCCCAAGCAGGACTGACAGCCAGCTCAAATCTATGCCCCAGCAGCAAGTAGAGTGGTAGCCTTTAATTCTTCTTTTCCTTTGTGCCTCGTCCTCACCATCTCTCTTCCCTGTCTCTACACATTAACCTTCCTCATCCTCTGGATATTAGCTATGATGTCAGCAGCAGATGGACTGAGCTGCTCCTTGAAGGATACATATTATTTAAATTTGACTGGACTATTCCTGATTTGTTTTAGGGTTGACATAAATAATGGTAAGCTTCTTTTCCTGTCTTGATTTGCGTGAGCCTCATAACTCAAAGATAAATGGCGTGTTATACCATAATGGTCTTTTACCTCTTTTTGTTTTCTGAATAATATAGCATTGTAAGTTAAATTTTACACATAAGCTTTCCAAGGTTACATGATTCATGTTTTCTCCCTCCCCTCTTCCCTTCCCAATCCTGGTGCTGACAAGCAATTCCTCTGGGTTATACATGTATTATTGCTCAAAACCCATTTCCATATTATTCATTTTTTGTAAGAGAATAGTCTTATAAAGCCCAAACCCCAAATCATAAACCCAAATAAACAAGGGATAAATCATGTTTTCCTCTGCCTTTCTACTCCCACAGTTCTTCCTCTGAATGTAGATAGCATTCTTTCTCATAAGTCCCTTGGAATTGTCCTGGGTCTTAGCACTGCTGCTAGTAGAGAAGTCAGTTACATTTGATTGTCCTACAGTGTTCCTGTTACTGTGTATAATGTTCTCACTTCACTGCATCAGTTCATGTAGGTTTCTCCAGCTCTTTCTGAAATCATCTGTTCATCATTCCTTATAGCACAGCACAGGTCAAGACAAGGAACATGTGTAGAGCTGGCACTGGAGAGCTGCTGGGTTGCCCTCTTCCCAGCACCTAAATTCATTTTTTTTAATTTCCAGCCACCCAAAACAAGCACTTCTTCCCTCAGCTCTTTCCCCTAATGGGGGAGCGGGATGGGGTTCAAAGACAGCTTGACTTTCCTCTCTGGGCACTCAAATTTGGAAAAGGTTTCCCTATGCAGTAGCATGATAATATTCCATCACCACAATTTGTTCAGCCATTACCCAATTGAGGGATGTCCTTTTGGTTTCCAATTCTTTGCCACTACAAAAAGTACAAAAATTACCAATTAAAAAAAATCTATTTGGGATACAGACCCAGTAGTGGTATTTCTGGAACAAAAGGTATGCCCTTTGGACATAGTTCCAAATTGACTTCCAGAATGGTTGGATCAGTTCACAGCTCCACCAGCAATGCATTAATGTCCCAACTTTGCCATATCCTCTCCAGCATTCATTACTTTTATTACATTCCAACATTTATTACTTTTATTACATTTTAAAATGACAATTTTAGCCAATCTGCTAGGTGAGCGGTGATACCTCAGAGCTGTTTTTATTTGCATTTCTCTAATCAAGAGAGATTTAGAACATTTTTTCATGTGATTATTGATGGTTTTGATTTCTTCATCTGAAAACTACCTATTCATATCCCTTCACCATTTGCCAATTGGAGAATGACTTAGTTTCTTATAAATTTGACTTAGTTCTTTATATATTTGAGAAACTAGACCTGTATCAGAGAAATTTGTCATAAGATATCCCCCCACCCCCGTTTTTGTTTCCCATCTAATCTTGGGTGCATTGGTTTTGTTTATACAAAAATTTATTAATTTAATATAATAAAAATTATTCATTTTACATCTTGTAATGCTCTCTATCTCTTGCTTGGTCTTAAATTCTTCCCTTCTCCATAGACAGTTAAACTATCTTACATTCACCCAATATACTTATATCATCACTCTTTATGTTTAAGTTATATGCCCATTTTGAACTTATCATGGTATAGGGTGTGAGATATTGATCTAAACCAAATTTTGGCCATACTGTTTTCCAATTTTCCCAGCAGTTTTTGTCAAATTGTGAATTCTTATCCCAAAAGCTGAGATCTTTGGGTTTACCGAACACTAGATTGCTGAGGTCTTTTACCCCTAGTCTGTTCAATTGTTTTGATGACTACTGTTTTGATATAGTACAGTTTTGATATAGCACAGTTTTAAGATCTGGCACTGCCACTGTCATTCATATTTTTTTTTCATTAGTTCCCTTGATATTCTCGGTCTTGTTGTTCCAAAATCAGGAACAAGGTAAAAAATAAATTTCATTGTTATTGGTTCATTTTATTATATTAATTATATTAATTTATATTTATTAAATTTATTTTTATGTTTTATTTATTCAATGTAAATAATATAAACATATCACATTTATATTATATAGATATATTTATTATATTAAAATTCAGTACATTTGAGAAAGTATTGAATTTATTAGTTAGGTTTCCCAAATTGTTCTAAATCTGATGAATAATTGACATCCTACTTTTTATTCAGATAGCATTAGCTTTAGGTGATAGCTATTCTCTGGGGCATGGTGAAGAAATCTATGAGACATTGGGCAGGGTTGGGTACTGCCTTTAAATGTATGTCTTAGGAGGAACTGTGTGATCAGTAGGAGGAGACCCTGGGGGCACGGGAGACTTCTGAAGTGTGAATTTTAGGACCACTGGGAAATATCACAAAAACAGTTGATTTCTGATTGACACTAATAATTACATACAGAAATGATAGCTATACTTGTCAAGGCATGTGTGCCTATGTGTGTCTGGAATATAGGTAGCATTTCTAATTGAATAAATTTTTATTTAAATGTATCTTTTCATATCAATACTAATTTCTAAAAAACGCAATGGAAATATGTTATAGCTTGAACATTTGTTATATCTTTTTAGGTCCTGGGTGGTATAATATTTTAAAAGGAAGTTCTCCAATTGAGAATTTAGAAAATCAGATAATGCAGAGAAGAAATAAAAGTGCATTTGGATCTTCTGCTCCTCGAAAATTCTTTGCTATTAAAGAAGAAGACTTTCCATTTCCTGGGCCAGCTGATTATCAGGTAATTTTAGGTTATTATTGTTTAAAAGAGGCAAAACAATATTTTGCAATCCATTGGTCTATTAAGTTGTCAGTTTTGTTAATTTTAAAGCCCTTTGGAGCATAAGGAACATGTTTTAGGAATATAAACTGAATGTATCAATTGTATTTTATTATGTATTTATTTGGTGGCTTAGATTTTGAATTAGAATGAATTAATATGCTAACAGTCTTTTGTTTTTCAGTCACATGTGGCTTATTAGGTTTTCCTCAAACCATTTTTTGGTTATTATTGTTCAGTGATATCTGAGTCTTCATGACCCCATTTGGGTCTTTTTTTCCCTTTTTTTTAAAAACCCTTACTCTGTATTGGTTCCAAGGAAGAAGAGTACTAAAGGCAAAGCAATGGGGGTCAAGTGACTTGCCCAGGGTCATACAGCTGGGAAGTGTCTGAGGCCAGATTTGAACCTAGGATCTCCTGACTCCAGGCCTGGTTCTCAATCCACTGTCCAACTCCCCTCTCCCGCCATTTGGGTCTTTCTTGGCAAAGATACTGGAGTGGTTTGCCATTTCCTTATCCAATTCATTTAACAGATGAGCATCTGAAGCAGAGTTAAGTGACTTGCTCAGAGTCTCACAGTAAGTGTCTGAGGCCAGTTTTGAATTTAGGTGATGAATCTTTCTGATTCCAGGCCTGATACTTTATCTACTGTGCCACCTAGCTGTCCACTCATATTGTAGTCTACATTTATATAAAGAAATTTATTTAACAATAGCTTTGGAAATACATTCAATAAAGATATAGCACTTTTGAAAGATATTCATTAAGGATATAGGCCATGTTTAGGTAGCTATCATCTCCCCTACGTCTCCATAAGTAGATGTATATTGTCAGTAGTGTATGTGGTCAGATGTCTAGGATGAATCGAATGACCACAAGGCCTCCTCTCCAAGTCTCAGGGGTGCTGACTCCTGGAATGACCCTTCTATGCCTTAGATGACCAGGAATCCACATCAATAGTTCAAATTTCAGTCCTTGAAACAATCAAATCTTATAGATAGCATCCGTGTCTTTTTGGGGAGGAAGACAATAAACAAAAACTAGCTCATTCTCCGTTGTAGTCTCTTAGGAGAAACTAGCACATAGTGTTTCTTTTTATTGGCACATAGTCTTATATAGCACCTATTCTTCCTCATGGCTGCAAAGGGGCTGAAAATTCACTAGAGGATTTTCTCTATTTAATGGGTCATTACTGGACAGGTCCACCTCAAGGATGCAAGGAGTCTGGCATAGACAATGTTGACAGAATTGCTGGTGAAAAAAACAACAACAGAAAAGACAGGGGAAAACAAAAGCATAAAAAGAAGCCATAGGATGGTGCACCACTCTGGTGACGGACTAGAAGTGAATGAAGAGTAGTCTTCTGGCTCCTTCCTCTGTCCGCAAACCCAACACACACATGTTGGAGGTGTTGGACCTTGTGAGTGGGAGGCCATAGTAGGGACAGTCAACAGGTTTGCTGGCAGCCAAGTTCATGAGAAGCACAACCGTACAGAGGGAGTTGCAAGGACCAACCTTTTGAGGATGAATAGCGAGGTCCTGTTAGCCTCTTTGTTTGCCCAGATTCTTTGCCTGAGGGACCTGGAGAGGGGCTTGGGGAGTGGAGGAGAAGCCTCACTCTAACTGGATTTATCATTTCTGTTGGGATCCATGTGTTGTTTCTCTCTGGTCTTGGGTTCTGAGACCACAACTGAGTTGGTAATTTTAGCCTAGCCTGATTACATGGATCCTTATCCTCCTCTATTTCATGTGACCGGTCAGAGTCCTTACCTCCCACTTCTGGCTTGATTCAGAGGGAGTATTCAGGCAGAGAAATTGCCATAGGAGAGGGGAAGGGAAAGGACCACCATCTATGAAGTGTCTACCTTGGACCAGGCATTTTTATTCACTTTATAGCTATCTCATTTGATCCTCGCTACAATCTGTGAGGTGAGCGCCATTATTCTCCTCATTTTACAGCTGGGAAGATGGGGCAGACAGAGGTTAAGTGACTTGTCCAGCTTGTGTCAGCCTGGGTCTGAACTCATGTCTTCTGACTCTAGACCTAGCCCCACTGCCTCACTAGGTCTTCAGTCAAGCCCGTGAGTTTAATACCACTGACTGTCATAGTTAGGTGGGATTAATTGGGTTTAGGTGTAGGACCCTTAAGTGGAAACCCTTAATATTAAAATTATTTATTGTTAATGTATAGATTTAAAAAAAATCTTGGGTAGCGTGGTTCTATCTTCTTTTAGAATCAGTTGTAATTACTGTCTGGGAAATATGTAACAAGAGTAGGGAGAGAAATCCTTTTCCATACACTGATTCCATTAATTGAAGTAGGGTGTGGGTACCATCTCCTCTCCCTCACCAGTGTATATGGGAACAAACCTCCCAAAATAAATGCAAGATAATTTTGGTAAGTGGGCATGAGCCACTGAGATCAGAAAAGGCTTCATCTCAAAGATATAAGGGATTCTGCTAGCCTGAGTGGGGGAGGAAGCATGTATTCAAAAAGCTTGGAGACAGCCAAGGGCCTAGGCAGAGAATGGAAGATGGAGTGTCCTATGTAAGGAACGGCAAGAAAGCCACTATTTTACCAGTGGTGCTGTAGTCCTGGTTTTCTAAGGCACCAATGAGGGTCACACAGAGGGCAATAAAGAGGTGCACGTTGGTTTATAAACAGGCTGCAGACAATAGCAAGGAATAGCAAAGAGTTCCAGAGGAAAGGATGTCATTGAAGAAGTGGATGATAAGAAAAAAGGATGAGTTTCTTCCTGTGGTAAGAGTAGGGGATAACAAAGGACCTGCCTTTTCCTGTGATGGCCCTGCAGTATCTAGAGAATGTGGGGGCAGTTTCCAGGGGAACTGCGGGTAGGCTCCCTTTGATGTAGGACATGAACAGGAATCTCACATGATAGATATGCATTTTGATCCTCATTATTTGGGAGAACAACTACTTTAGCAAAATTATAGATTCATTTGAGTATTCAAGAGTTTATTTTGCTATTATCTAGAAATAAGCCGTAAGGAGATGTTCAAAAAGTAAACATATGGAAATAGCTTTCCAATCAAATAAAAACTTTGGTCTTCTGATCTCTTCTGTTGTTCTCTTATCTTTTCCTTAAAAAACAAACAAACCCTGGAAAAAGTCCTCTGCATTCTTTGCCCCAAAATACAATATTGCTAGTCACTCAACCAGCATAACTCTCCACTAGGATATGTTATTATTGCATACAATTCTTTGAGACTGTATATTGTAGAACATCTCCAATTTATGCTATTTCTTTTAATATTCTTTAGATATCACTGCTTACTACTAATTTTTTCAAATTATTTCCCAAGAAATTTGTTTTCCATTTAAATGTTTTTGTTCTCTTCTATATTTTTCCTTTTTTTAAAAACCTTTACTTTCTTAGAATCTATTCTAACTATTTAGGCAACTGGAGTTAAGTGACTTGACCAGGCTTGTATAGCTAGGAAGTGTGATTTGAACCAGGACCTTCTATCATCATCCCTAAGTCCTAATATCTTTATTTCCTTTCCTCTGGTTTTCTGTCATCTAAAGATGTCATTTATCCATTGTTATTTTCTTTACCAATTTATTATGAATATACTAAAAATAAGAAAAAATAATCCTATCCAGTAACATTTCTTCAGATAATTCAGATTGCTTTTAAATTAACCTTCAGACTTTGCCTGACTCTTTAACCTTTTATAACCCTTTCTAGGTCACAGGAATATATATCTTAAGTAGCACTTGAGCCTTACTAGTCTTCATTGCACTACAATTCTCTAGTTTCGGTCATTTTTAAACAGAGAGAATAGGTACATCTCACTGTGATTCCTCTGGGAAATGTAATTCCAAAAGTGCCTGGCCACTTTAATGCAGTTATATGCTAATGGTTCATTATTTTGAGTAGCCTGCCATCTAGCTAAAAAAAAAATCACTAAAATATGAAGGAATAGGAAATAAAAAAAAGCATTACTCTTTACTATAACTATCTTGTATTTTCCATATACACATAATAATGACTGAAGATTAATATCTATATAACTATGGTTATAACTTTTATCAGTATGCCAATTTACATAAAATTTTCTAAACTACAAAATAAAAGTGAAAGATGTCCTATCAACACATTAAAAGTTAAAAATGCTTCATGAATTCCCCAGACTACATCATGCACATGAAAATAATAGTGTCAATAGAAATATTGCAAAGATAAGTTATTTTGATGCTTCAAGAGATATATATTAAAATCTAACTACTAAATGAACACCATACAAATTATTCAGGCTAAGATTGTCTAGATTTGTAGTTTTTCACATAAAAAAGCTTCAAAAGAGATGACTTTTTCTGCTTTAGAATCACCAGTTATAAAGAATATTAGGAAAAAGTACCAATGAAAGGATTCTTAGTGCTTATGATCTGAATAGAGGCAATTTCAAACATAAGCCATTTATTTGAAAGGTGAATGACTTTGTATTGTTAAGAATAGAATGGAGGTGGGGGTTGTAACTACCCTTTTAATATATATACATATATGTAGTATCTATAAGAGGTAAGATGAAGATAAAGAATTCTGAATTGTGAGTAATGAGAATATTGGTGGTGAAATAATTTTTGGAATGGCATAGGAAGGTTATCTATTCAGAATTCATGTGCTATCCAAAAATTCTAATCACACATTATGTATTTTAAGCAGTTAATTGTTATGGCTAGATTGTATGATAAATCATGCAAGAGGTGTTTAATTAAAAGAATCAATATCCCGACTATAAGGATGTGTAACCTGTTGGGTTTTCAACCACAGCAGATATAGAGAGGCAAGATCTGTAGCAATGACATTTTCTGGCTGCTACCCTCATTCCCAGACACGTATGTCAATGTTGTTGATGTTCAGGGACAGTGTTTAGTGGTTTGAATTAAAGCAAAAGATGAGAATAGGTATGTAATATAAAAAAAACCACAGATATTATTCAGTGACTCTACATTATTTCCAATGTCCATGAACCCCATTTATCAACACTATATCAATAATATTGTTAAACTGAATGATAACATCTTCTTTGGTGTAATTCTATCAATGGGAATCACAGGGTCATTATCAGAATAGTTTGAACAGTCTTGTTTTACCTTTGGAAACATCATAGGTGAAAATCTGCAAAGTACAATTATTTTATTATTGATGTCTATTTTAAGGCTTTACAAACCCTTCCCACTTCTCCTATAAACCTTTTCCACACTCTTATTAACCGACAGTCACGGAGCCAATCAGTGCCCAGGATATAGAACACAGCAGTATGGTTTGTTGCTTTCATTCCATCAACCAGTAGTGTGCTGTGATAAGTGTAACTCCATGATACAGAACTAGATATATTCAACAACAACAACAACAAACCCCCCCAAATCCTGTGAGGGACAACTGTATTTGCCAAAGTTGAAAATGATAATTTAACAGACCAGTTGAGTTTTGGAGATATAATATCTTCACATGAAGGATAAAATTCTACTTTTGTAAAGTCGGTGCGATTCTAGTCCGTGTTGCTGGGGCCAGTTCTAAAGACTCCAAGAATTTCCTCATTTGTGCATTCGTCTTTCCTTTTTCTAGCTTGGTGGCTTACTTAAGAAAAATCACTTTGGGTTACCCAAAGCTGAGGGGACAATTGAGGAATTGTTTGGTATCTGTGGCCCACCCTTTCATATCCTGATCCCAGAGAAATAATTCAACATGTAAACCCATCTATCTGAATAGTGATAGAACACTTGGTTTCTCAGCCTAGTTCGCATCCCGCTTTTCCTTCCCTCTATAACTCCTGAGAACCCATGCCAGAAAAACAAAATTGCATAGTTTGGAGAAAGGAGCTATTGGTTTGTAGGAGACACTAGAATGTGTTACAGTAGAAAGTGGTCATTTTGGAGTCACAGGCTCTAGGGTCCCATATCAAACTGGATATCTCATAGTCATGTCAGCCTCAACCCACCCAAAGCAGAACTCACTATCCCTCCTTCCACACATTCTTTTAAATTTTCCGGTCACCCTAGTGCAAATATCAATAATATGGAAATAGGTCTTGATCAAGAACACATGTAAAACTCAGTGGAATTGTGTGATGGCTACAGGAGGGGGGTTGGAGGAGGGGAGGGAAAGAACATGAATCATGTAACCATGGAAAATTTTTTCTGAATCAATTAAATAAAATTTTAAAAAATAAAAAAAATGAAAGGTAAAAAATTTCCTGTTACATTTGAGGGGATCACTATCCTTCCATTCATGCAGAATTAAAAGCTTGGTGTCATACGTGACTTTTCTATCTTGTTCACCCCATATATCCAATCCAATTATTACCTAATCTCATCAATTGCTTTTCTGAACTATTTCTCACATGTGACTCCTTCTCTTCTCTCACTTAGCCCTCTCTATATATTTCAGACCCTCATCACCTCATGACTGGACTATTGCAATAGTCTTCTATTTAATTTCCTTACCTTGTTTCTCCACATTCTAATCTATCTTTAACCCTGCTTCCAGAATGATTTTTCTAACGTCTAGATCTGACCTCATCACCCCATGTTCAATAAACTCTAGAGGTTCCTTGTAGTGTAAAAATGGAGATTTGAACCCCAGACATCAATCCCCAGAAGTCTTTGACACTTCCCAGAATTCCCTATGATCTCACCTGAGATTCAGATCACAATTTGTATTTAAACTGGCTGCAACACGTATTTCGCTCTCTTCCTCATTGAAACATGGCAACATGTAGTCATTAGGCTGTGAATGGGCTAATCAGCCCTAGGCACGTGGCTTATTAATTTGTATCCTTGATGTCTAATAATCTTTAATAAACCTCATAAAATATAATACTTTTATCAGTAGAGACTAAATTTAACTTTTACAGTCACCCCCCTGGATCAAATGTAAAGTTCTTTGTTTGGCATCTAAAACACTTCATAATGTAACCTTTTTTTTAATACCCTTCTGGGCACTTTTTGATTCAGTTGTATTGGACTTCTTGCTGTCCCTTGAAACTGCCACTCTCCCTCTGGCTATTCCCTATCTCTGAAATGGTGCTCTCCCTCCTACGTCAAGCCATGCCACAGCTACCGTGACCTGATTATTCTTAACTCCTTCCCACCTGTGCCTTGGACTTCCCCTGGAACGGCCATAGTCTCTGTGAACTGACCTTTCTGCCAGATGCTGCTCAGAACCAAGCCTGCATGAATGCCTCCTGGGCATTAGCCCCAAACCATCACCAAGAACCCCCAACTTGCCTCTATATGTTAGTCAGAGGCAGTTCTTACTTGCTTATATTTGTATCCCCAGCACTTAACACTCTTCCTGGCACGCAGTGAGCACTTACTGAATGCTTTATTTATCTTCTAGCTTAGAATCCCTGACTTCCTTTAATGCCCAAGGCAAGTGCCATCTCCTGCAGAAGGCATTTCCTAGGCCAGCACCACCTCCCTTAGGTTATCTTCCATATATTCTATATTAACTGAGTATGATCTGGGTTACAAATGCCATCTCCCGGGCTAGTTTGTTTTTAGTTAGCACTGTACTTAGCACATAGTAGGTACTGAATAAATGCTTGTGGATTACCTAACACCATGGATAAAAGAATCAGGATACATTTTTTTTTTTTGGACAGGATGCAGCACTCAACTGATCTCAATAAGATGAAATTTAAAAGGGATCTATGGAAAATCCTACAGTTAGGTGTGGGAAAACATTATTAGCCTGAAGTTTATATGAAAAAAGATTTGGAGGTTTTAGTGGACTGCAATTTCAGTCTGAGTTATGTAAACCTTAAAATTCCTTAGACTTATAAATGTTGGAAATTTCAGGTGAAATTTCCAACATTTATAAGTCTAAGGAATTTTAAGGTTTACAGTTAGCAGCATTAGTATGCCTGCCAAGAAAACCAGCATGACCTTGGACTACACGCAGGAGATCAAGTGTCCAGGACTAAATAGGGGAGTACGCTCCCTAAGCCTGGGTGATTCCTTGCGACATTCCATGTGAAGTTGTGGGTTCAGTTCTGGATGTCGTATTTGAAGACGGTCATTGATATGCTAGAGAATTTTCAAAAGAGGAAGATGGAGGACCTCGGCTTCAAGATTGAAGAACTAGAGATGTTTAGTCTACGGAAGGGAAGTCTTCAGGGGATATAAATGAGGTCTTCAAATATATGAAAAGCTGTCATGTTAAATAATAACTAGCCTGTGTATAGCAATTTAAAATGTACAAAGTGCTGTACAAGGATTATTTTATCTGACCTTTCCAAAAAATCTTTTAGGCAGCTATTATTATCTCTATTTTATTAATGAGGAAACTCATCCGAGAGAAGTTAAGTGGCTTGCTGGGGTCACACAGCTTTAAATGTCTGAAGTGAGATTCCGACTCTAGGTTTCTTAAATTTTGGTCAGACACTCTATCCACTGTTTCATTTAACTGCTTCTAATGTTGGAGTTTTATTAGACTTTTCCTAATTTGATCTAGATGACAGAAGTAGGTCAAAAAGATGCAAAATTAAGGTTAATGTGAAAAAATTCTTTAATAGAAATATTCAAAAATGGAGAGCAGATTACCCCATACTGGAATTTTTCAAACAAAGGCTAGACAACCACTTGTTTGGTGAATTGTAAGAGGATTCCTTTTTTTTTTTGGTTGTGGGTTAGATTAATTGACCATAAGTTGTCTCCCCCCTCCCCAACTCTGAAATTCTGTGATTATTTGATACTTTCTCGGGGTACATCTTTTAAGAAGGAAGATGGCATTAGGACTTGCATAGGTGTCTGGCAACATCAAGAAATGGAGGAAAGGGGCTAAGGGAAAGGAAGCCTAAGTGAAGGCTTGGAAAACAATCTCCCTCAGTCACACAATCTGAGTTAACGACTGATCTCTGCATTCCTGTTGTGTTATTGTGCATGTTTGCCTTGTTGCTCATTCTAGGGCCCTGCTCTGTTTCTTGATCTTGACTTTCCTGGCCCTCCTCTCTTTTCAAAATGCTTTGCTGTCAGCTTTTGACCTTGGTTATTACCTGTCTGACACTACCTGAGTTAGTATTATACCACAGTAGACATGGGTTCAATAGCATCCATTAACCCCACTTTATGGGACTCCTACAACCTTGGCGCTGTCAATCCTCCTCATCTAGACTCTGGCCACCCTTTTCTGACCTTCTCAGGTCTCAGGCTTCCTATCCAGTAAGGTGGTGATAGACTATTTAGCACATTAAAATGTCCCACATTAAAACTATGCTATTTAAAATGAATTAACATAGATAAGTTCATGTCAAGTCACCCCAGATGGAAGCAAGCTAGATTCTTTTTATCATCACATATTTACTTCTTGTATTTGTTTTTATGACTAAATCTTTATCTGATTAGCTAATTGTTAATATTATTTATATCTGAGATAAATATATAATGTGAATGAAAATCAAATTAATGCTAGAGTACAATGAATCTCTAATTCTCTTAAACACTATATGCCAAGTGATTCAATTTGTCAAGGGAAATGTACTTTGACTTTCCTTTGTATCCATAATTTTAAAAGTTTCCAGTTATGTAGAGTTTGAGGGAATTTGGAGATAATGTCTTCTAATCTCCTTCATTTACAGTTCATGGACTCAGTGGCAGAGTCATTTGCCTCCAAAAAGTATTTGTTTTCTTTGTGTCTATTTTTATACTTTTCTGCCTAATAATACAACATTGATAATATATGCCAAATGTGCCCTGATTACAACTGATATTTTTATAGTTTATTTAAACTAATTTTAATATATTCTTTGTCATTGACAGATTATATCAGTGCCTCAAGATTCACTGAGGAGGTGTAAGGAATCAGCTACCTTCATGTCAAAAGTAGAAAGAAAACATAAAATAACAGTGGTAAGATAATTCTTTGAAAGTTGAATCTTTTTGTAATACAAGAGGTTGAGACAAGACGGTACACATATTTAGGGCCATTATTTCAGGCCTTTCTTTGAGTCTGCTGGTTTCTTTGACATTTGCATTTCTTTAAGATGATACAGAACTGTCCATTTTCCTAATGTCCAATATGAAATTATTATATGCTCTGTGAGGGTATCATATGTAATAAAAGGAATCTCCTCTTATTTCCATGAAATATGTTCCTGAGACAAAAGGAGAATTGAACTTGTATAAGAATGGGAAGACTTAAAATACAATTCAAATCACCCTTTGCTGAATTTCTTCAATTTTTTTCATGTATCATTATTCCAGTAGTTTTTAGTATTTTTATATCCCTTTTAATGTGAAACTTTAAAAAGTGAACATTTTTGCCTGTATAATTATTTATTTTTAGCCAGCTACCCACCATTGAGTAATTATAGTAATAGCAACAATTTTAGTTTTCTATTCCATTCATTTACTTTACGGATAAGATTGGCTGAAACAATTTGGGAAACGGGAGACACTGTGATACAGTGCACCGTCGAACTTCCAATGTAACTGAAGGATTATGAAATAGTGGTTGTGTTTCTAGGTTTTGGAGAGACTAGATTTATACTCCTATTTACCTTTACCCGGGAGTTTTAATTATCACTACACATGACTCAACACTTAACAGTAAAAAATAAAATAAGGTCAGTATTATCAAACACTGACTCAGGAAGGACTTCTATTAAAGGGGTTTCTGCTCTAAACTCATGTCTAGGGTTCAACCTGGAAATGACCTATCCCAAAGTGAGGTGAATCAAGCCTTTACTCCCTCCAGCTAGCTACGTCCTGACTCTAGGCTCACTTCTAAGGTCTCTTTAAAAATGAGAGAACAGAGGATAAGAGAGGAAGGCCACTCAGACAGAAGAGGCATCAGGCACAGGGTTATTATTTATTTTCTCCACCACAAAAGAAATGTTTTAAACACATTGGACTCATTAAACACACGAATAAATATAGAAACCAAACAATTACTTAGCACATGCATGTATTATAAGTTAAAGGTAAAGGCATTTTGTGGGATTGCTAAACAGATATTTCTCTTTTACTTCCAACTTGTAATGTCTGAGTACTTCGTGAGGTCCGCATTTCCTGACCATCCAAGTATATCTTGTTAGTGATTTCAGGCTCACAACAATTCCCTTTGGGGCCAGCTTCTCCTTCTTGAAACAGGAATCACAGTCCCAATGGACCCTCAGCACTGACTGCCCCACATTAAGGTACATAGAAACTCAGGCACTCAAGTGGTAGCTGGTAAGGCTGGGGATATTCATTTTACAGGATCTTTGGTTGCAGACCTGTTCCCAAGAAGGAAACCCAAAGGAAGAAGATAGCAAGCACACTGCCTGGTGCTCCAGCTCTGCCCATCATAGCTGAGGGCTTGGGGAGAGGACAGGAATCCCTTTGCTCTCCTCCTGATAAACCAGGGCAGAGCTGGCAGAATATCAAAGTTTTGTGCTTCAGCTCTTCTTAAATCTCACAGTCACTATATGGAGATCAAAGGACCAATTGGGAATTTTGCCTTGCACATGAACTTGAGCGAGGATCCAGCTCCCACCAAAAGAACTTAGTGCATGCTCAACTCCATGGAAAATTGTTGAAAAACCTCCTCCAGGTTTTCTCCTGAGTAAATGTCATCAGTCTGGAGACCTGGGAGTGCCTCAACAAAGTGGCACAGTCCTTAGTGGCTTCCTGAGTCCTATGCAAGACTCTCAGCAATCCATTGAGGGTAGTTCTTAGATAGTCCTCACACTGACAGTTTTTTTTTTTTTGTGATAGTCCAGACCTATTAGAGCAACTAGGTCTAGAGATGACTTATCTCCAGTACAGAGTTGTAGAGATTCAACAAAGAAACAGTATTTTACAAAGCTCTCATGTTACTATCTTCTAGGTGCTTGAAGAGCATAACCCAATGCAAAGCAATGAGGAAAAAACAATATTAAAATTTATTTTTTGTTTTTTGTTTTTTCAATTACATGAAGAAACAATTTTTGACAATAGTTTTCTGAGATTTTGTGATACAGATTCTTTCCCTCCCACCATCCCCTGCCCCAAGGTAGGCTATATCAGGGCTGCTGTGTAATGTGTATTTCCATATTTCTCATGACATGAAAGAAGACACATATGCTGCATACAACAAAAAACTCATGAAAGAAATAAAATGAAAATGGCATGCTTTAACCTGTGATCGGAGTCCAACAGTTCCTTCTTTGGCTGTGGACAGCGTGAGCCCTTTGGCATTTTCTTGGAAGCTTGCTTTACTGTTCTAGTCTATCACAGCTGATCATCACCTAATAATTCTGTACCCATATACAGTGTTCTTCTTATTCTGCCCACTTTACTTTGTATCCCTTTAAAGAAGTCTTTCCAGATTTTTCTTTTATGATAATCATATTTATCATTTCTTAGGGTACACTAACCTCAAATTGCAATTATATAACTCAGCTTGTTCAACCAGTCCCCAACTGATAGACAATACTAGCTTCAAAAGAGATTCCAAACCATGCAAATAATTCTCAGTAGAGACTGAATATGTGGGATTTATTGGAATTCACTTTCTTATTCTCAGGAAAGGTACTCCCTTCAGCACATAGAGAAACCATTTCTCTAGTGGACTCCTAGAAATACCTAAGGCAATCCAAGGAGAGTTCCTGGCAAAAATGATCTCTCCTGTGAGATCCTATAAAATTGTGGGACTTTTCACATGGAGGTCCACTTGGCAGTATAGCAAGCTGGCTAGCTCAAAAAGAAATAGAACAAACTCAAATGAATACTGAAGATGTGTGGGTATCTCCAAAGGGAATTAAGCACTTGAAGTGTATTTTAATTGTGCATATCCTGGACTAGCTTCCAAGATGTACCTTGTAGCCAAAGACAGTTATACTTTCATCCCCTAGGGGGGAAAAACCTGGGTAAAATGTCTAAAGCAGAGCTTTTTTGGTGGTCATGTTTATAGTCTTCCCCAAAAGTATTGGCAAGGTTCCTTCAAGGGAGGGTATTTAATGTCTAAACACTAACTATTTGATATCCCCATTTGACCAATGTGATCAAGAAGTTGTTTTTCTTCTTTTTTTAAAATTTTATTTAGGACATTATTCCTTGGTTACCAGAATCATATTCTTCCCTCCCCCCTTCCCGTACCCAACAGGCAATTTCATTGAGCATTACATGGGTCCTTGATCAGAACCCATTACCATGTTGTTGATGTTTGCATTAGGACATTCATTTAGAGTCTATATCCCCAATCATATCCCCTCAGCCCATGTAATCAAGCAGATGTTTTTCTTTGGTGTTTTTACTCCCACAGTTTTTCCTCTGAATGTGGATAGTGTTCTTTCTCGTAGATCCCTCTGAGTTGCTCAGGATCACTGCATTGCCACTAATGGAGAAGTCCATTACATTCAATTGTACCATAGTTTTTCAGTCTCTGTGTACAATGTTCTCCTGGTTCTGCTCCTCTCACACTGCATCACTTCCTGGAGGTTGTTCCAGTCTCCATGGAATTCCTCCACTTTATTATTCCTTTGAGTACAATAGTATTCCATCACCAACAGATACCACAATTTATTCATCCATTCCCCAATTGAAGGGCATCCCCTCATTTTCCAATTTTTTGCCACCACAAAGAGCCAGCTATGAATATTCTTGTACATATCTTTTTCCTTATTATCTCCTAGGGCTACAAACCCAGCAGTGCTATGGTTGGATCAAAGGGCAGACAGTCTTTTAGCACCCTTTTCGCATAGTACAAAATTGCCTTCCAGAATGGTTGGATCAGTTCACAACTCCACCAGCAATGAATTAGTGTCCCTACTTTGCCACATCCCCTCCAGCATTCATTACTTTCCTTTGCTGGCCCGTTAGCCAATCTGCTAGGTGTGAGGTGATACCTCAGAGTTGTTTTGATTTGCATTTCTCTTATTATAAGAGATTTAGAACACTTTTCATGTGCTTATTAATGGTTTTGATTTCTTTAACTGAAAATTGCCTATTCATGTCCCTTGCCCATTTATCAATTAGAGAATGGCTTGATTTTTTGTACAATTGATTTAGCTCTTTATAAATGTGAGTAATTAGATCTTTGTCAGAGTCTTTTGTTATGAAGATTGTTTCCCAATTTGTTGCTTCCCTTCTAATTTTGGTTGCATTGGTTTTGTTTGTATAAAAACTTTTTAATTTGATGTAATCAAAACTATTGATTTTACATTTTGTGATTTTTTTTCTAACTCTTGCTTGGCCTTAAAATCTTTTCTTTCCCAAAGATCTGACATATATACTATTCTGTGTTCACCTAATTTACTTATAGTTTCCTTGTTTATATTCAAGTCATTCACCCATTCTGAGTTTATCTTGGTGTAGGCTGTGAGATGTTGATCCAAACCTAATCTCTCCCATACTGTCTGCTTGAGAGATTTTAAAGTGAGGCAAGATACCTACAATTACCATACATCAGACATTATAGAATCCTAGAATTGCAAGTGATTTCAGAAGTCATGATCCAATCCTCATACATTGCACTGATCTCTTCTCTATCAGACTCTTGAAAGATGGTTATCTGGCATCTACTAGAAGACTTCCAGTGACAAGATGGTCACTTATTTCTGAGACAACACTCTTAAAGTATAATTATTAGGCTCTTTCCCCCCTTTCTCACATACCCAACCTATGACCATTCAGCTTTTTCTTAAAGCCCTCTAATGATGGGAAACCCACTCCTTTCTGATGCAGTATTTCCCATTTTGAGTTGCTCCTATTAATGGGAAAATTTTCCTTAAAAACATTTTAGTTCAAATTCAACAAATATGTATTAAACACTGTGTTATAGAAGCATTGGGGACTGAAAGGGAAAAATGAAATAGTCAAGGAGTTTATTGAAAGGAAACAACATGTTTCTTGATAAGTAAATATGAAGTATATTCATTTAAAATTTTTAAAAAAGTTATTCCTCCCAGCTGCCTCAGGAAACAGGAAAAGCTACTTATATAAGGATGAAGTTGAGCTGAGTCTTAAAGAGAATTAGAGCTTCCAAGAGGTACTGGTAAGGAAGGAAGATAATTCTGTTCAATGAAATGGAAACAAGAGACAGATTGTGTGGAAATATCAAGTAATCTTATTTGGTTGGATGGAGTATAGAATGTATAAGATATTATAATGTAAATTGGAATGGAAAGATTGATGGTAGTCAAATTATGAGGGCTTTTAATTATCAAACACCTGAATTTTTATTTTAGGAAAATAGGAATCCACTGAAGCTCAGATTTATGCATTAGCAACATTAGTTGGCAGCTATGCAGAGGACTCATTTGAGAGAGGTGGCAAGATATCCAAAGAACAATTAGAAAGCTATTTCGGTAGTTTAGGTGAAAGATGAAGAGTACCTTAATTGGGGTAGAGGCCATTTGAGTGGTGAGCAGGGAACAAATGTTAAATATGCTTAAAAGGTATATTTGGCATTGAATATGAGGGTGGTATGATGTAAGGAAACGTGGAATCTGGAATACCAAGTTCCAAACTTGTGTCATCGAAGAATGGTGGTGCTTTGAAAGAAGAGAGAAATTTCAGAAGAAAGGCAGGTATAAGGGTAAAGGTAGTGAATTTTGTTTTGAACATTTTGAATTCTAGAAGTCAATGAGATATCCAGATGGAAATGAAATGTCATCATTTAGTCCAGATTTGAGAATCATCTGTGTGGATATGACAGATATATTCACAGCTGCAGATAAACTCATCAAGAGAAAGATAATATTCAGAACAGAATGGAGAGGGTAGAGCTTAGGGGTGCCTCTATACACTAAAGATAGAACTAAAGATGGTGATAAGAAGGAAGGTAAAAGAAGAGAACAATTTTTCTGTAACATTTCAGAAAGATCAAGAAGGATGAGACTGAGAAAAGATTATTAGACTTACTATAGCAGTAGATAGTTGAAGATCGTGAAGCATATAGTCTGCTAGGAGAATAAGACTTACAAAAAGATAACTAATATACACATGATATTTACATTGTAGAGAGACAAAAAAAAGATGCAGAGAAGATAGCTTTTATTTCTTCATCACCCACTTCCTTAATGGTCTCTAAAATTTCTCTATCTAAACATCAACTCTTATACTTCACTCTCTTCCTGTACCTGATTCCTTTTAAATATTCTCACTATAACTCAGCTCACCATAACACTGCTCTATCCTTCCCTGCTTTTCCAATCTATCAACCCTGCTCTGATCTTATTTTCCTTTATTCCTAGCCTTTGTCCTATTGTATATAACTTTAATTAATTCATGTTAAACTATTCTCTACCTTCAAATCTTTGTTCCAACATTGCTCATTACTCTTCCTCTCTTAAATTACAGACCTAAAATACCTCTACTAACCCCCTTTTCATACACCCACTTGCTGCTGAATGCTGTTGGAGGAAATCATACATAACCCTGATAATTGGGCACCCTGCAAATTTATATTATCTGATCTCATTTCTGCCTTCATTCTTACAAAAAATTCTTTTTATATCCTTACTGATGGTTATATATATATATATATATATATATATATATATATATATAATTTGTTTTACTTAGTCAAGATCTGCTTTTTCACCACATTCCAGATTTTTCTTCCAACTGAGACTACAAAGAAACCTAAAACTCATCATAAACATGTATAGTCAAAACAAACTTCCAGTACTACCTGGTGTGAAGTAGTATGGGCAGTGAGTTTGACACCTCTTTTCTAGATGATCTCAGAGTTTTTGGTGGAGATCATCCACTTTACATGTGAATTTAAGTGCTGATCAAGTTGAATCTCATTTGTGAAATCTTCCTTGTTTTGCCTGGCTGAACAAATATTTTTCTAGATTTTCCTTTGTTTCAATCATATTTTTCCTTCTATTTTGTATGTCTGTGAATATACACTCTCATTCATAGATACTTGTTAGTGTATTCTAATAATTTAATTCCTAAAAGGAATTTTAAAAATTGTGTTAACAAACTTTGTATTTAATAAGTGCTTGTTGATTAAATTGAAAATAAAAACAAATAACCCCCCAAATTTTCACACTGGCTATATTAAAAGCCAATATTTATCTCATTATAGATTCTGAGCAATTCACCTCTCAGGAATTGGATAACTTATTTTCTCATTGGTCCTCTGGAATTCCAATTCATTATTATGTTGATTAAGAGATCAGAACAACAGTATTCCATCACTTTTATATAGCATAACTTGTTTATTTCCCAATTTATGAGTACCTCCTAAGATTCCCATTCTTTGCCATTTCAAAAAGAGATATACTTTTTTTGGTACTTGCTAAGATTTTATTTTGTTTAAGATAGATCTGTTTTTTAAGCTATCCTCTCTCTCTTATTCCTCCTTCCTACCTCTTTCTCCCACTCCATTTCATTGTTGAATTAAATGTATTTTTGTATAAAAAAAATATTCTTTCTTCTTTGGATCAGTTTAGATGAGAATGAGGTATGAGTTCATCTTAGAGTGGAGCCTCAGGCAAAATCCTTAGAAATTCTATAAGATACAAGAGCCCTGGAAAGCCAATGTTTTCTTTGGTGACCTGGATATGAGTAGATGAACTTGGGAGCTGAGATTCTGTTTGGGACCAAGCCTGAGTGAAGTCCCCATCTAAACTGGGGCAACCACTTTGTCCAGAGGCCAATCTGGTGCTTTGAGTCCAGGACAAGAACAAAATGAATCATATAGCAGTTTAAAAAAAGGATATTTATTTAACCATAAAAAGCAAAGGTACTTCTAGACCAAGACCTTTTCCAGACCTCCTTCTTCCTGTCTCCATATGAAAGCATGCCTGGTCATGAGTAGAGTGACTTAGATGGCAGTGTCCACCAAGTCTGGAGGACATTGGCATCTTGTGGGCTGGTTCTGTTTATACTCTAGACAATTGAGAAGTGGTAGCCTTAACTCTCTAGTTTAATTATGTTGAATTAAGTATCAGACCTACCTTTTAGAAAAAAAAATATAGTCCAGCCTGATAAGTCTATGTGGCAGAGCCTTAGGAGAAACTGATTCAGACAACTTGATGAGATTTTAGTAGCTATTGATCCTGTCATACCTGGTGAAACTGTCTTGAGTTTTGTTTTTTTGTAAACCCTCACCTTCCATCTTGGAGTCAATACTGTGTATTGGTTCCAAGGCAGAAGAGTGGTAAGGGCTATGTAATGGGGGTCAAGTGACTTGCCCAGGGTCACACAGCTGGGAAGTGTCTGAGGCCAGATTTGAACCTAGGACCTCCCCTCTCTAGACCTGGCTCTCAATCCACTGAGCCACTCAGCTGCCCTCATTGAGTTTTTATTCTATTTTTGTGACCTTTTTTTTTTTGAAGTACATTGATAAGCTGGAAAACTGGATATAATCAGAGGAAAGTGATTAGGAATCGGAAGTGGATTGGAGAGCAGTTCATAAAAATATCATTTGAAAGAGCTGGGAATATTTATACTGGAGATTAGACTTCAGAGGAACATAATGACTATCTTTGAGTACTTTTTGAAGCTGTCCAGTGGAAGAGGGATTAGCCTTGTTTTGGATAACTAGGAGCAATGCTAGGCTGCAAATGGTCAGATTTATGCTCAGTGAAACAAAAAAACTGTCACATTTAGAGTTCTGTGCTAGTGCCTTTGGAATGGGGAGCCTCTGGAAGCAGTGGGTATGTTCTCTAGGTTAAATGATCCCTATTGAGGAAATGTACCTCAATAGTCCCCTAGTACAACCCAGAATTCCAATTCAGTTCTGGGTCGTACCAAGGGACCATTGAAAGTACATTGCAGCTTGTAGGTTTGGTAATTTTGTGACAAGACAAAAATCATTTGTAGAAGATTAATCATGGAAATGATGAGATTCTCTTTCTGAGCTATTATAGCTAGTTTAAGATGCTATCCATAAGGCATGCCTTTGGAATTTCTGGATGGATTGAGTTATATGATTATGAATATATCTGCTTAGTTTGCCCTTTATGCTCAAATTTGACTTGTTATTTTGAACTCTTCTGGCTATGTAATAGACTCTGACAGTGGTGCACCTACCTTTTTCTAAAAAAAATCATTTAATATGACTTTCTCAAAATAAATTGTGTCTAGCAGCAGCTGATTTATTGTAAAGAAAAGTGCTCTTTCTCCTATGTTCTATAGCTTATTTTTCTCTTGGCATTAAATCCCAGGACGAGGGAATGTTAGTTTATCTATTTATTTTTGGTATTAATGTATTTGTCATGTAGCATTCATCTTTTTAATGGAGAAACTCTAGAACGCATATAATAAAAGACAACAGAGATTCAGTCAGTCTTTCTAATATTTTTGGAAAGAAAAAAAATTGCTTTCAAACTTCTCAGGAAAGTTAAATAGCCTCTTTTCCCTCAATTAAACTTTAATGGATCTAATTTTTAAAAAAATATCTATTTCTGGATATCAAAAACAATTCCTGGTGAGCTTTCTGAACATCTCAAAGAAACAGTAATAAGTAAATAGTAGAAAGTATTAAAGAGAGCAAATATTTCAGAATGAAAATTTTTAATCACCTTGTGATAAAATGGGAAAAAATTAGGAAATGTGTTTATGAGTAAATAACTCAAGGAACATACTCAAGCTCTTCAAAAGAGAAATTGCTTTTTAATGAAAATGGTGACAATTATAAATGCTCAAGATGAAAGTATAACAAATAAATATCTATGGACCTTTTAAACTTTTTAAACCTTTAAAAATTTTAAACACTTAAAAAAAGAAATTGCTTTTTAGTAAAAATGGTGACAATTATTAACGCCCAGGATGAAAGTATAATAAATAGTTTAATATCTATGGAACTTTAGCAATATGAAAATTAGAAGTTAACCCACGGCACTATATTTTTCTAATAATAAAATGTCTTGTTACACTGCCATGTAACCATTAATAGTGTCTTCTATGGAAGAATACCTAATTATATTGACTTTTTATATCTATTAAAGACATCATATTTATAGAAAGATTACTTACAAAAAAGTTTTCTGCTTTATATCTTGATTTCTGGGCTGATAAAGTACAATATCTTGGGCAGTGATGCAATCTTATTTAAAGGGTTCGTAGTTTCAAAATAGTAGAATGTGACAAACTCAGCCCAAGTTTCCTTATCTGTAAAATAAGGGAGTTAGACTAAGTGGTCTCTAATGTCTCTGTCATTTTATCAATATATTATCAAATATATTACATTAAATGGTACTTTGGCTGATATTTTAAAATATCTTCACTTCCTTGTCATCTTTGAACAATTAGGATGAAAATAATTATGATTTCATTTTTAAAAACTATAGTACTTTTATTTTTATATTGTAACTTTAATGTTGGAAAAATGTGTTAACTTAGGCAGTGATTTTTAGTGATTACATTTTCATCACTCAAATACATTCAGAAGGTAAGATATTTTTTCCAGGTGCAATGTTATCTGTTTATAATCAACAATTACTAATCAGTGATTACCTAGGCTTATATGGCATTCTAGTAGGGATGGATAGCTTTCAGTGTAATACAAATCCTTTAGTCTTGTTTTTGTTTTCATCTTTTTTTTTCCAAAGCATCTAATTGCAGTGTTCGGAATATAAGTAGGTACTTAATAAATGACTGTGGAATTTAAATATGATACCATTTTGTTCCTATAAATTTACTAATGATATTGATTCATTGTCTATCATTTCTTTAAAGATCATTTAGTTTCCTTGTTAATCTCTATTGATAATGTTAATATTTTTACTTTTTATTTTTCTGATAAATCAGTTTTTAGCATAGTGCTCAGCACACAGAAGGTACTTGATAAATGTTTATTGATTCATAAGATTGAAACTCCTGATTTTTTTGTATTCAAATTCCATATACTAAATTTTGTTCTAGCTGCTCATTTGAATTTTATGTATTTATAAAAGAGGAGGTGTAAGACAAAGGGGAAAAAAAAAACCTTTATCAAGTCCATAGTTTCTTAGTGCAGGGATGATTACTCCTTTTGTTTTTCAGAAAAAAGAATGGCTTCAGTAGAATGGGACAACAGGCAGAAGAGAAGGATTGAAACTAGGAGAATAAAACTTCAGGAGAGTGTCAAGAAAAGGGTTTAACATAATGCTATATGAGAGACCCTGGGGCAGTTGGTGGTAAATAGACTGCCAGGCCTGGAGTTGGGAAGCCTCATCTTCCAGAATTAAAACCTGATATTCGATACTGTGTGACCCTGGGCAAGTCACTCAATCCTGTTTGCCTCAGTTCTTCATCTTATAAAATGAGCTAGAGAAGGAAAAGGGAAACCACTCCAGTGTCTTTGCCAAGAAGATCCCATTTGGGATCATTACGTGCTGGACACAACTGAAATGAGTGAACAAGAACAACAGTCCCACTGAAAAACACTCTCATAGGAGAAAAGCTATATGACAGTGATAGAAGATGGGGACTTCATATTGGATTTAATCCAAGGAGAACTAGTACATTGGGAGGCCACCTTCCCTAAGAGTATTATGATTTCTTGGTCAACATCCTGCCCATGGAGAAGGCATATTAGGAGCTCTTGAGGGCAGATGAAATCCAAAAGGATAGGGATGATGCTTTTTGCATGTCATATTTCATAGGAAATCTTTCTCATCCTCTTCTTATCTTCCTTTTATTTAATTCCTCTTTATTCTATACATAATTTGTTTTTATATATTTATTTGCTTATTGTTTCCTCCATTAGATTGCACATTTCTTAAGTTAGGGTCTGACTGTTTCTTTTTATATCCTCAGCACTTAGTATACAGCCTAACATATAGAAGGGGTGTAATAAATATTTATTAATTGTTGGCCATGATGTGCCTTCCAAAGTGAGATACTGGGCTAAAAGAAACAAACATGAGCATTGGAAGATCTGGAATCAAATTGGTCCATAGGGTTAAGAGCATAGGGAAAGCTAGGAGTTTAGTGATTCTGAACCTACGGAATCTCTCAGCAGGTTAACAGTGACTGAGTCTAGGAGTAGTATACTGAAACTCAAATATATACAAATCAGTAGACAAAATTTGCAGAGCTCATACTAGGAGTGCTGTCATGGACCTTTCCCTGGAACACACCACTGTGGAAGCAGCCCCTAGATTGAGCTGTGAAAGAAGCAGAAGGATACAAAAGGAGAGACGTTTAGAGCAGGCATCCCTTTCCTCCTAGAATTGAAGAGAGCTGAGTACAAACATAAAAGTCCAAAATCAAGATTAGGTTAGAGGAATGAACAAACAAACAAAGAAACAAAAAGAATCCAGTGATAAAGAGCTACTGTGGTGATGATGACTCAAGACATAAAAGAAAACACCAACTCGAAAATATCTACAAATAAAGCCTTAAAAAAAGTGCATACTGGACACAAGGCCATCAATAATTAGGAGTGGAGTTAAAGAAGGAGCTAAAAGTCATTAAAATTATAAAGGTGCTATTCAAGAAAGATATGGAAAGAATATTAACAACCTGGCAAAAGATGTACAAAACTGAACTGAAGATAATAATTCTTTGGAGATTAGAAAACTGAGGGGGTGGAGCCAAGATGTCAGCTTAGTATCAGCAAAAGCTGGAACCACTCTGAAAACCCTCCCAAACAAAACTTAAAATAGTACCTCAAAATGACTGAAGTCACAGAATTAACTAGGAGAAGGAGTAAGGGGGCTCTTCTGCTGAAAATAACTTGAAAGGTAGACAGAATCATTCTTCATGAGATAAGGGGGAACCAGAATTAAAACTGCACATGGAGGAGTGAGGGTTGATCACCCCCCCATCTACTGCACCAGGTTATGAGACTGGGCATAGACAAACTTTGAGATCCCATAAGTGAACAACAGAGTACCCCACACTTACCCCTTAAATTTCAAGCCCTGGCACCAGCCCACAGTGAGGCCCTGAAGTTCATAGTCCTTAGCCCCTTCAAACCTTTGGTGAAGTCTCTAGCACCAGGGGAAAGTAGCTCACAGTGTCCCAAGTCCTGAAAGCCATCAGCAGAGGAGACAGAATTAGAAGTTTTCAGAACTCCTAGTCCACAGGTTAAAAAAAAAAAGTTGGGAAAATGAGCAAACAGGAAAAGAAGCACATAGAAAAATTTTAATGGTGAAGAAGAGAAATACACACATTCACCAGGGAAGTGAGAGCAATGCAACCACATGAAAAACTTCAAAGAAAAATGGAGAAGGGACTCAGGGACTAGAAGAGCTCAAAAAGGAATTAAAAAATAAAATAAGAAAGGTGGAATAAAAATGGAAAAAAGAAATTAAATTAATGCAAAAAGAAAATAGCTTAAAAAGCAAAATTGGTCAAGTGGAAAAAGAGGCACAAAAATCCAGTGAAGAAAAATATTCATAAAAAACAGAATTGACTTATTGGGAAAATAAGTAAAAATATCCAATGAAGATGTAGACTAGACCATATAGACTAGACTAAGTTGAAAAAGAGGAACGAAAGGTCATGGAAGAAAATCAGTCTTTAAAATTAGAACTGAGCAAATAGAAATTAATGACATCCTGAGACATCAAGAAACAATAAAACAAAATAAAAAGAGTGAAATAATATGAAATGTTGAAAATGAAAAAGGGTCTCAGAAATAAATATGAAATATTACACTGATGAAATAACTGATATAAAAAATAAATCCAGGAGAGACAATCTAAGAATTATTGGACTGACTGGAAGTCATGATAAAAAAAATAGCCCAAACATCATATTACAAATTATTAAAGAAAACTGCTTTGATATTCTTGAAGAAGAGGATAAAATAGAAATTGAAAAAAAATCCAAAAATCACCTCCATCCCCTAAATCTGCAGAGTCAAGATGGCAGCCTAGAAGGAGCAGAAGTTCAGACCTTGGAAAACCCTTCCTTACCGATCACAAACTGAATATTCCTAGGGGACTGAAAATCAAACCTAACAACAGGACGGACCAAGGAACGCTCCTGCTAGACTCAATCCAAAAGGTACACCCCACAAAAGCCAGAATCTGAGAACACTCGGGTTTAAGGGGAAGGCAGAAGGAAGATCCCAGGACCCCTCCCCCTCCACCTAGAGCACTAAACCTCCAGCAGCAGCGGGAACCTTTGGGTGGGCAAAGGTGCTGGTCTGGAGGGAGTACCTTGCGGACAGAGCTGTGCCAGGGTCAGAGTGTCGAACACAGGTGACGGGGAAGGAGCTGTAAAAGGAATGAAAAAAAAGCAGCCTGTTCACAGTGGCTGAGACCCTCTGTATTGTTCTAGCATTCCAGGAGGTTTTGGCCCCAGGGCACATCCAGCCAAACCCAGCTGAATTTAATCCCTTCAGAAGTCTTCAGAAGTCAGGGAAGCCCAAACTCCAACACCCCTCCCTCACAGACTGCTGGACTTTAATTTAATCCAATCAAAAGCCTCCAGAGGACAGGGAAGCTCAAACTCCAACACCCCTCCTCTTCCAGACTGCAGGGAGAGATCTTCTGTCAAAACTCCAAGAGAGGAGACTGAAAGAAAGCCCCCAAACCCCAAAAATGGGAGGAGCAAGAGCACAGACAAATATGGGGAGCAAAAAAGGGGTAAATATGAGCAAACAACAGAAAAAGGAGAAAAAAATTAAAATAGACAGCTTCAGTACAGGAAAAGAGCAAAGAGCAAACAGAACAGAGGGGGGGAGGGATCATCAAATGATGAATCAGAAATCCCATTGAATTGGGTACAGGCTTCGGAAGATGAAAGCCAAAATCAACCAGCTTGAAAAATGAGGCAAAGAAGATGAAAGATGAGGCAAAGGAGATGAGAAATGAGGCAAAGAGGATGAAAGATGAGTTCCAAAGAAAATCAGACCAGAAGGAGAAGGATGACCAAAAAGCCAGGGAGGAAATCCAGTCTTTAAGAACCAGAATACAACAACTAGAACTAAGTGACCTCATAAGGCAGCAGGACACTATAAAACAAAACCAAAAGAATGAAGAAATTGAGGAAAATATGAAGCATCTCATTTACAAAACAGAAGATTTAGAAAATTGTTCGAGGAGAGACAATTTAAGAATCATTGGTCTACCAGAAAACCATGACAAAAGAAAAAGCCTGTACATAATACTACAGGAAATTATTCAAGAAAACTGATGTGATATGCTGAGGGAAAACTGGAGATTGAAAGAATCCACAGATCAACTCCTGTACTTAATCCCCAACTGACAACACCCAGGAATGTTATAGCCAAATTCAAGAACGAGCAAACCAAAGCAAAAATATTACAAGCTTCCAAGAAGAAGTCATTCACATACCATGGAACCACAGTGAGGATAACATGGGATCTGGCTGCATCTACATTGAAGACCGAAAGGCATGGAATATGATATTCCAGAAAGCAAGGGAACTAGGTCTACAACCAAGAATCAAATACCCAGCAAAACTGACTATATTTGTACAGGGGAAAGTATGGTCATTCAACAAAATAGAAGAATTCCAAGAATTTGTAAAGAAAAGACCAGACTTGGACAGAAAATTCGATGCCCAAGCACAGAACTCAAGAGAATCATCAAAATGTATTTAAAAAGAGGGAAAAAAGAAAAACAAAACAAAACAAAAAACCAAACTTTTTTTAAGAGACCCAATAAGTTAAAATGATAGGTATCCCTATAAGAAAAGAGGTCATTGGTAACTCTTACACATTGTTATTATCACCTGGGCAGCTAGAAGAATTACACTTAGAGGGAACAGTGACAAACTATCACTATAGGATCAAATGACAAGATATAAATATTTATATAGATATATGTATGCTTAAATACATATACATGTATGTATATATATATATACATATATACAACTAAAGCTAGAAAGAGGTTAATACTAAAAGAAATGGGAAAAGAAACAAGAGGAGTAGAAGGGTAACAAATGGATTGGTGTGGAGGGAAGCAGTATAAGGGAGAGAGAGGGAGGGGGGTAGTTTTTAAAAGACCACAAAGAAAATAAGGGGGGCAATAAGAAGGGAAGGGGTAGAAAGTGAATTAAAATAAGGGTGGGATCTAGGGGGACTGATTAAAAACAAACATTGGTGTAGAAGGAAATAGTGAAAGAAGAAAAGGCAGGATTAGGAGTAGAAATCAAAATGGTGGGAAATACACAGCTGGTAATCATAACTCTTGAGTGTGACTGGAATGAACTCATCCATAAAATGCAAGTGAATAACAGAGTGGATTAGAATCCAAAACCCTACCATATGCTGTCTACAAGAAACACACATGAGGAAGATAGATATGCATAGGGTGAAAGTAAGAGGATGGAGCCAAATGTATTCTTTTGAAGAATTTTTTTGTTCTTTTGAAGGCAGGAGTCTCAATCATGATATCTGACAAAGTCAAAGTAAAAATAAATTTAGTTAAAAGAGATAGGGGAGGTAATTACATACTGATAAAAGGCAGTAGAGACAATGAGGAAATATCAGTACTCAACATGTATGCACCAAATGGCATAGCATCCAAATTTCTAAAGGAGAAACTAGTGGAGCTCAAGGATGAAATAGATAGAAAAACTATACTAGTGAGAGATCTGAACCTTCCTCTCTCTGAACTAGATAAATCAAACAAAAAAATAAGAAAGAGGTAAGAGAAATGAATGAAATCTTAGAAAAATTAGAGTTAGTAGATATGTGGAGAAAAATAAATAGGGACAAAAAAGGAATACACCTTCTTTTCAGTAGCACATGGTACATTCACAAAAATTGACCATGTATTGGGGCATAAAAACATTGCAAACAAGGGCAAAAGAGCAGAAATAATAAATGCAACCTTCTCAGATCATAATGCAACGAAAATAATAATAAGGGTACATGGAGAGGTAAATAAAAATCAATTGGAAATTAAACAATACAATTCTCCAAGACTGGTTAGTTAAAGACCAAATCATAGAAACAATAACTTCATTGAAGAAAATGAAAATGATGAGACATCCTTTCAAAATCTATGGGATGCAGCCAAAGCAGTACTCACGGGGAAGTTTATATCCTTGAGTTCATATATTAACAAATTAGGGTGAGCAGAGGTCAATGAATTGGGAATGCAAATTAAAAAACTAGAAAGTGAACAAATTAAATATCCTCATATGAAGTCTAAATTAGAGATTCTAAAAATCAAAGGAGAAATGAATAAAATTGAAAGTCAAAGAACTATTGATTTAATAAGACTAGAAGCTGGTACTTTGAAAAAACAAATAAAATGGACAAAGTACTGGTCAGTCTAATTAAAAAAAGGAAAGAAGAAAACCAAATTGACAGTATCTAAGATGAGAAGGAAACCTCATCTCTAAGGAAGAGGAAATTAAGGTAGTCATTAAAAATGATTATGCCCAATTATATGTTAACAAATATGGCAATTTAGGTGATATGTATGAATACTTACAAAAATATAAATTGCCTAGACTAAAGGAGGAAGAAATAGATTACCTAAACAACCTCATATCAGAAAAAGAAATTGAACAAGCCATTAAAGACCTCCCTATGAAAAAATCCCCAGGTCCAGATAGATTCACAAATGAATTCTATCAAACATTCAAAGAACAACTAATCCCACTATTATACAAAATATTGGACAGAATAAGCAAAGAAGGATTTCTACCAAATTCATTTTATGTCACAAATATGGTACTGATCCCAAAACCAGGCAGGTCAAAAACAGAAAGAAAACTATAGACCAATCTCCCTAATGAATATAGATGCAAAAATCTTAAATAGGATACTAGCAAAAAGACTCCAGCAAGTCATAACAAGTGTTATTCACTATGACCAGTTAGGATTCATACCAGGAATGCAAGCATGGTTCAATATTAGGAACACCATCCATATAAATGAACATATTAACAAGTAAACCAACAAAAATCACATGATTACCTCAATAGATGTAGAAAAAGCCTTTGATAAAATACAACACCCATTCCTATTGAAAACACTAGAAATTATAGGAATAGAAGGGCCTTTCCTAAAAATAATAAACAATATATATATAAAACCATCAGCAAACATCATCTTCAATGGGGATAAACTAGATCAAGAGTGAAACAAGGTTGCCCATTATCACCTCTGTTATTTAACATTGTACTAGAAACACTAGCAGTAGCAATTAGAGAAGAAAAAGAAATTGAAAATATTAAAATTGGCAATGAGGAGACCAAGCTCTTTGTGGATGATATGATGGTCTATTTAAAGAATCCTAGAGAATCAACTAGAAAGCTTGTCAAAATATTCAACAACTTTAGCAAAGTTGCGGGTTACAAAATAAACTCACATAAATCATCAGCATTTCTATATATCTCCAACCCATTTCAGCAGCAAGAATTAGAAAGAGAAATTCCATTTCAAATCACTCTAGACAATATAAAATACTTAAGAATCTACCTGCTGAGACAACCACAGGAACTATATGAACACAAACACAGAACACTCTCCACACAATTAAAACTAGATCTAAACAATTGGAGAAACATTGATTGCTTATGGATAGGATGAGCTAACATAATAAAAATGACAATCGTGCCGAAATTAATTTACTCATTTAGTGCCATACCCTTTGAACTGCCAAAAAATGTTTTTTACTGAATTAAAAAAAACCCATAACAAAGTTCATTTGGAAGAACAAATGATCAAGATAACCAAGGAAATTGTGAAAAAAAATGCAAAGGAAGGAGGACTTGCAGTCCCAAATCTCAAACTATACTATAAATCAGTGGTCATCAAAACAATTTTGTACTGGCTAAGAGACATAAAGGAGGATCAGTGTAATAGACTAGTGGTAAATGCCCTCAGTAAGAAACTGTATGATAAGCCCATAGAAACTATAAGGAAATTAGGGGAACAGAGAACAGTATACTTGTCAGATCTTTGGGAAAGGAAAGACTTTAAAACCAAGCAAGAGCTAGAAAAAAATCACAAAATGTAAAATTAATAATTTTGATTACATCAAATTAAAAAGGTTTTGTACAAACAAAACCACTGCAACCAAAATTAGAAGGGAAGCAACAAATTGGGAAACAATCTTCATAATAAAAAACTCTGACAAAGGTCTAATTACTCAGATTTATAAAGATCTAAATCAATTGGACAAAAAAATCAAGCCATTCTCCAATTGATAAATGGGCAAGGGACATGAATATATAATTTTCAGTTAAAAAATCAAAACTATTAATAAGCACATGAAAAGGTGTTCTAAATCTCTTATAATCAAAGAAATGCAAATCAAAACAACTCTGAGGTATCACCTCACACCTGGCAGATTGGCTAACATGACAGCAAAGGAAAGTAATGAATGTTGGAGGGGATGTGGCAAAGTTGGGACATTAATGCATTGCTGGTAGAGTTGTGAATTGATCCAACCATTCTGAAGGGCAATTTGGAACTATGCCGAAAGGGCCCTAAAAGACTGCTTGCCCTGTGATCCAGTCATAGCAGTGCTGGGCTTGTACCCCAAAGAGATAATAAGGAAAAAAAGACACGTACAAAAATATTCATAGGTACGCTCTTTGTGGTGGCAAAAATTGGAAAATGAGGAGCTGCTCTTCAATTGGGGAATGGCTGAAAAAATTGTGGTATCTGTTGGTGATGGAATACTATTGTGCTCAAAGGAATAATAAAGTGGAGGAATTCCAGGGGGATTGGAACAACTTCCAAGAATTGATGCAGATCGAGAGTAGCAGAACCAGGAAAACATTGTACACAGAGACTGATACACTGTGGTACAATTGAATGTAATGGACTTCTCCATTAGTGGCAATGCAGTGATCCTGAACAACTTGGAGGAATCTATGAGAAAAACTACTATTGACATTCAGAGGAAACATAGTGGGAGTAAAAACACCGAAGAAAAACAACTTCTTGAACACATGGATCAAAGGGATATGGTTGGGGATGTAAACTCTAAATGAATATCCTAGTGCAAAAAAAATCATTGAAATAGGTTCTGATCAAGGGCACAAGTAATACCCAATGAAATTATGCATTGATTGCGGGAAGTGTGGGTGGAGGGGAGGGAGGGAAATAAAGTGAGTATTGTAACCAAAAAAATAAAATAAAATGAAAATTAAAAAAATAAAGGGACCTTAGATATTTGAGATCCATAAATGAAAACAAAAATAAATCCCCCAAATGACAACTCCCAAGAATGTTAAAGCCAACTTCAAGAGCTCTCAGTCCTAGGAGAAAATACTGCAAACAGTCAGAAAGAACCAATTCAAATATCATATAGCCCAATACAGCATGACACAGGATCTGGCAGTGTCTACATTGAGGGATCAAGAGCCTTGGAATATGATATTCCAGAACGCAAGGGGATTGGATTTATAACCAAGAATAATCTACCCGTCAAAACGAATTATATTTTCTTTCAGGGGAAAATATGGTCATTTAACAAAATAGATTTCCAAGCATTCCTGAAGAAAAGACCAGACCTAAACAGAAATTTTCATGTTCAAATATAAAATTCAAGAGAAACATAAAATGGTAAAAAAGAAAGAGAAAAAACTGAAGGGACCCAATAATCTTGAATTGTTTATATTCCTACATGGAAAGATAATATTTGTAACTTAAAATTTTTATTATTATCAGTAGTTAGAAGAACTATGACAGAAGGTTTAGTGGTAAGCTGTTAAAGATGTTATTCAAAAAGAAATCAAGGGGTGAAAAAGAGGATTGTACTGAGAGAAATGAGAACAGAGAAGTAAAATAAGGCAAATTACATCACATAAAGAGTCACAGAGAGATAAATCTATTACATTGGAGGGGAGGATGAGGGTGGTAATAGGTGATACTTAAACCTTACTCTCATTGGAATTGGCTCAAAGAAGGAATAACAGTCAGATTCATTGGGATATTGAATCTTATCTTAGTCTTTAGAGAAGTAAAAGGGAAATAAGAAAGGTGTTGCCAGCAAAGGGAATAATATAAGGAAGGAATAATGGGGATGTATGATTAAAAGGAAAATAATTTTGTGGAGGGAAAGAGTGAAAGGAGAAAGGGCAGCATTAAAAGGGGACAGCAAGATGGAGGGGAATATACAGATGGTAATCATAACTATGAATGAAGATGTGATGAACTCATCCATAAAACAGAAGTGGATTGCAGAGTCGATGAAAATGTTTACAAGAAACACATTTGAGGCAAGTAGACACACACAGGTGATGGAGCAGAATCTATTGGGCTTCAACTGAGATAAAAAAAAGCAAGAGTAGCAATCATGATCTCAGAGAAATCTAAAGCAAAAATAGATCTGATTAAAAGATATAATAAGGAAGGTAATTACATCATAGTGAAAAGTAGTATACACAATGAAGTAATATCAGTACTTAACATATATGCATCAAATAGCATAGCCTTTTTGTTGTTGTTGTTTTTTGTTGTTGAAGAGAATTGGAAAACTGTCTTGGGCAATGGCTACTGGTCACAAAACTAGTATATATTTCTGACATCACTGAATCCAAATTTAATGAAAGTTCAAGTTTATATCAATGAAATCATAGGTATGCCCTCCATGCCTAATTATATCAATTTGATTAAAACTCTTCTTCAGAAATATTTATTTTTATGCTATTATAATTATTAATGAGGGAGTACATTAAGATGTTTTTAGTCTATTTTTATATTATAAACATAAAATTATGATTTATATTTAAACATATTGCTATAATATAATTTTCATTGTTAACTTATCAATGAAAATATGGATAATGCATGAAAAGTGATGGCTTGACAAACCTGTCCTCAAGAAATATTTTCCTTGAATTTTAATGCCAGATATTATATATATCTACATATATATGTACATAAATGCACATATATATCTTTCAGATGTCTGAGATTTAAATATCTTGCTTGTGTAGGCCTATATTTTACTTCCAGATGGCATTTTAGAAATCTTTTGACTAGTTTGAAGCACATTTTAATGTTTTAATAATGTTTATACATGGCTAGAATGAAATAGGATGTTTGGGTATTGCATTTTGTTTATGTTATCAGTTTAGCATTATAACTTATAGTACTTGAAAATTCTAAGGATTTTCAATCATAATTCTTTTTGCCTTTTTTGACTAAAATAACCACTCAAAATTATAGATCATTCTGAAAACTGATTATAAATGTTCAAAAATTTTATTCTGCTTTATTTTAATTTTCTTGTTAAATTAAAAATATACCCATTTTATGTTGTACTGTCAGATTTTAATTGAGTTTTTTGGTTCTTTTAAACACAAGTTTTAAAAATGTGTTTCTGCTCTGATGCCCCGTTTATTAGTGACAGCATTATATTGGAATCTCTCTTTCTAAATAAAAATACTTATGTAACTATAGTGGTAGGAGATCCTTGGAGAGTTCCAAAACTTACAAGTATAATAAAATTATAAAGAAGCCTTTTAGAAAGTTAACTGTAGAATCACCAAATTTTCAGATAGAAGAGACTGTCAAGTTCAACTATTCCAACCTAAACTTGAATAAATACCTCTTGCACAGAAATCAGTGACAAGTCCTCTTAATTCTTGTACAAGAAACAAACCAACAAATTCCAGAGACAGCTCATTTACTTTTGTGTAGCTCTAAATGTCCAATAATTTTTACTTTCATTAAGTCCAATATGCTTCTCTGCAACTTCACTGGATCCTAGATTCAGAGATGAATGGGAACTCAAAACATCTAGTCCATCTTCCAGTTCTGATGCCTGAGGAAATAGAACAAGCTTAATTGATCTTCCATGGGATAGACCTCCAAATTATTAATGAAAGCTATCTTGAGAACTCTAAAACTTCTCTTTTCTAAGATAATTATCCCTAGCTCTTTAATTCTTTAAAAAATATTTTTTAATTATAAACCCTTACCTTCCATCTTGGAATCAATACTGTTTATTGGTTCCAAGGCAGAAGAGTGGTAAGGGCTAGGCAATGGGGGTTAAGTGACTTGTTGAGGGTCACAGCTGGGAAGTGTCTGAGGTCAGATTTGAATCTAGGACCTCCCGTCTCTAGACCTGGCTCTCAATCCATTGAGCTACCCAGCTACCCAGCTACACCCTCCCACCCCCAGCTCTTTAATTCTAAACACGTATGGTATTCTCCCCTGATGACATGGACTTTGGCCACCCTTTCCAGCCCTCGTTGCACTTTTACTCGTTGTCTTTGAAACTTGCTTATTGAGGTAGGGGAGTTGAAGTAATTCTTGTTCTCCATTTCTACTTCCATACTCAACCTCTATCATTCAGTTATTTCTCCTTCTTTGAGATTCATGCAATCTTGCCAATCCAAATGCTAGTTGTCCACTCTTCCAGGCCACTCCCTTTACTTTCTCAATGAGTTTAGTACTTGGCTCACAATTTTTCTCTTCTCTCCAACTCCTACCCTCATACTAGGGGACTTCAGCATATGTATTGATTTTCCCTTAAATTCTCTTACCACCTAGTTTCTCAACCTATTCACTTTCCATGACTTATTCCTCTACCCTATCTCAGTCATTCACAAAGATGGTCATACTCTTGATCTTGCCATCCCTCACAAATACACCACCTTCATTTCTCAGAATTCTTAAATCCCCTTCTCTGATCATAATCCATTGTCATTCTAACTCTCTCCCTTCCTTCATCAAACTCTACTCTTCATACACCCTGTGTCCTTCAATCCCTCAACCCTTCAGTTTCCTCCCAGGCTACCACCTCTGTATTAGTCAGTCTCTGCTCTTTCTTCCATCTTGAATCCCTGGGAAACAATTCATTTCTATACTATCCTCTTCTCCTGGGTCTCTGACCCTTTGTCACATTGCCAGTTCATTCTGTGAAACCTTGGATCAGTCCCATCATTCCTGGCCTTTGTTCCTACACACATGCTGCTGAAGGAAAATGGAGAAAATCACACAAGCATTCTGATTGTGTCCACCTGAAATTTATGTTACATAATGTCAACTGGGTCCTCACTGCTACTAGACAATTCTATTTTACCTCCTTCATTAGCTCACTGTCGCACTCCTCACTGTCTCTTTCAGACCTTTCCACCCTTCCCCAGATCTCCCGTGGCTCCCTCTATCCTTCCCTTCTCAGCTCAGAAGATTGTCTTATATTTTACAGAAAGAAAATTGAGTCCCTTCACTGTTAGCTCCTTCTTCCTCATCTCCTATCACTCAAATTAATATGGTGAAACAAAAGGATTCCACAAGGTCATCATGTCCAAGAATGTACATCTCTGTATCTTCTGTCACCTTTCTTAGGAGAGGTGGCTAATGTAGTCCTCGTCAAAAGACCTTTGAAGATATGTTGGTCAATGCATTGCTCAACATTTTTAAACCTTTCAAAATGGTTTTTCTTTATAGTGTTATTACCCATGTAAAATTTTCTTCTTTTGTTCTTTATTTTCCTGTCAGTTTATGCTACTCAGGATTCTCTGAAATTCTTTTTTTTGTCATTTCTTATAACATAATAATATTTTATTATATGTATATTTCAACCATTCCTCATTGCCTCAGAATATGTCACCCCTTATATTCTAGCCCTTTTCTTTTTCTATCACTTCCTTTTAGTCCTTCCTTCCTTATCAAAAAGTGTTCTGTTTGGAACTATTCTCTTCCTGATATAATTCTCCATCTTAATCTCACTCCTATCTCAGCTGATTTCCCTGTTGTTTCTAACGTATTTTTACATTATATTTTTCATGTGTATGTCTGCAGTCCTTTGTCCACTTGAGATAAAAATGAGGTTTATCTGATGCCCAATTCCCTGACCCCTTCTTCCATGTTTGTGTATTCTCTCACACATCCCCAATTATGAGAAATGGCAAATTCCATTCCCTTATTCCTCCTTTCTCCACTATCATATTCTTCCCCTCTCTTCTCTTGGCTCTTTTAAAACCCTCAAAACAGAATCCATCAACCCACAGACCCTCACATTTTACTGATTAAATTCCCTCAAGGCCCTTTGAAGACATTAAAGTTGAAGGATTCACTTGCTTCTTTTTTCCCAATTAGAATCTTAGTACACTTGATTTTTCTTCCAGTTGCTCAAATAAATTTGCGTTTCTAGGTTTTTTCTATGCTTTCTTATTTGTGGTTCAGTTTTCCTACCCAGCTTGGACCATTTCATCAGAAATGTTTGAAAGTCCTCTATTCCATTCAAGTTTTTCTTTATAGGATTATATTCAGCTTTGCAGAGTAAGTCATTATTGATCATAGGTATATATCTTTTAGCTTTTGTATTTTACTTGTTTATAACAGAAGCTTTCAGGTCTTGTGTGACTATGATTGTGGTACCTGTACTGCTTGTTTCTGGACATTTGGAGTATTTTATTCCTCTGTTTTCTCTGTTGTGGGAATTTGGTTATAACATTTCTGGAATGTTTCCTTTTGAGATGTGATTAGTAGACATTTTTTTCTTCCTTTACTTTGCCCTCTGCTTTTAACAGAAAATTTTCACTTTTGATTTCAATTGTCCTTAACTTGTTTTTCAGGTCAGTTTTAAAAAAAATGTAATCTATCTTATGTTTTCTTCTCTTTTCTCCAGTGTCTTGATGTTATTCTACATTTTATGCTGTCTCATGGAGTCATCAGTTTCTGTTTTCAGTATTCTGGTATGGAGTGCATTTCTTTGGCAAAGTTGTCTTATAAGATATTTATTGTCCTTTGATTTATTTTTCCTTCAGAACATTTATTTCATTTTTATTTTTTGTTTCATTTCTTCTAGGTTATTGTGTGGTCCTCATGGAAAATCCTATTCCACCCCCCCACCCCAAGCCTCTGCTTACAGCTATTACAGGGTTACTTGCAAGTTCTTTTGGGGGATACATAGCTTTTTATATTGGTGGGTATTTTTTTTATTTACCCAAATCCTCAACTTTATTTCCTGATATTAGAACCTCTTGTATCTTTAAAGTTAAGAGTTTGGGATCTTCAGAGCACCCTCTAATCCTGGGGACTTCAGAGTCTTGGGGACTTGGCTGCCCCATTCTGAATACTATGGCAACACACTGGTCTCTATTGCTTGCTATAGCTCCCTAGAGCTTCCAATGTTCACAGCTGGTGCACTCTGCTTTATGAACATTTTATTTTCATTGGCAGTGCCAAAGGTTTTATGGTATATGGATGCTCAGAGAGAAGGTAGCATCTTCCTCCATGTAGCAGGCCTGCCATCAATATGGATGAGTGCTCCACTGGCTTAGGCATGGCTGGGTATAAAACCATCTTTCACTTTAATCCCCAGCCAGCTCATCAGTTCCTTTGCCATAAGGGCCAGAGAACATGCCCTAGAAGACTTAATTTATCTTTGGAACATTCACATGGGATCTTATTTTCTTTGTTGGTGTTTATCTCACATGTCGCCCATCATATTAGATGAGGCTAGCTCCAGACATTATTTTACTATTTGACCATCTTATTGCCATTGGACTTTCTTTCTTTCTTTTATTTAAAAAAAACAACAAAACCTCTTACTTTCTGCCTTAGAATCAATACTAAGTATTGGTTCCAAGGGAGAAGAGCAGTAAGGATTAGGCAGTTGGGTTTAAGTGACTTGCCCCGGGTCACATAGGTAGGAAGTGTCTGAGGACAGATTTGAACCCAGGATTTCACCTCTCCAGACCTCTTTGTCTATCCACTGAGTCACCTAGCTGCCCCAAGGTCCTGGACTTTCTGTACCTTCTGTGAATCTCTTCCTTCACTCTCTTTCCTTTGGTAATTTAGGACCATAATAAAATCCTTGCTACTAGAACGTTTGTGTAAGTCTTGTCCCTTTTGCAGACCAAAATCCACCTCGCTTAGTACCACTTCTTGTTTTTTTTTCCCCAGTTGGGATGTAAGCTTCTTTGAGTCAAGAACCATTTTCACTTTTTTGTTTTAAAGAATTTATGTCTTTGGCTCGTAATAAAGACTTACTGAGTGATTTTTCATTCAATGTGTTGCTACTGGAGTGTCTGCATAGTTACTATTCCTATTAAGTAGTCAACTTCTTTTATATTAAATATCTTAGCTAAAGCATGACATTAACCTTAAATGATTTCCTTTATGCTATAATTGCCAGGCAATTCCGTTTTCACACTGAAGTTTCTGTTCATTTCTTGCATCAAAAGATTTGGGAAATCTCAAAATCACAAATTATAGAAAATAACAGAAGTCCACCTTACTAGGTCCACAGTTCTTGGTATCCCCAAGCATCTTGAACTTTATTGAGTTCTATTTTCTTCCCTGTGGCTGCTATGTTAGGCAACAATTTATAGAGTTAAACTCTTAGGAATAAATCTCTGACTATTCAGTGGGTTGAGGGCTTTGCATTGCCAAATGTTGTAATTTTATCTGTGTAAATGACATTAAAAAAGAGGTTTCATCGTCTTCTTTGCCCCTAAAGCTTAAGGACCATGAGTCTTTTCCATCTGACTTGCAGCTAAAACCTTCCATGTGTGTTGTCTCCCCCACTAGACCTTGGGAGTGTTGAGACAGGGACTGCTTTGCTTTACTGTTCCATTTCTATGCTCTGCTTAGCATATAGTAAGCATTTAATAAGTGCTCTGTTCTTTGAGTCATTCATTCTAGGAGTATCGGGGTACCCCTTGAGGGACGTAGAGAAAGGACCAGGCAGATGGGAAGGGATTAGAGTAAGAAGTCAGGTTACAAGCAGGACACTAAAGAAAACCATCAATTTCACCACTAGTAAAGACTGACCAAAGAGGGGAAATGAGCAAACAGTCTTTATAAAAGCCAACACAAAGCACACGTACCTTTGCAGCAAAGGACAGGAGAACTATCTTACGGTACTGGAAGAAGAACATTTTTTCTGCTTGTTTGAAGATGGCAGACCTGGAATTAATGGGTGGGCTTTTCAGAGAAAAATTTAGACTTACTATAATGATGATGAAGATAAAAATAGCAACAATAATACTATTATTGAGGCAGCTAGTGTTAAAGCGAATGGAATGCTGGTCCTGAAGTCAGGAAAACCTGAGGCTGGCCTCAGGCACTTGTTAACTGTGTGAACTTGAGCAAGTCATTTAACCATTCTTTGCTTCTGTATCCTTCAACTGTATAATAGAGGTAACAATGGTACCAACCTCTTAGAGTCATTGTGAGGATCAAATGAAATAATATTTGTAAAATGCCTAGCTGGCAAATAGTAGGCACTATATAAATACTTGTTACTTTCCCGAGTAGCATTTAGATAAAGGGTTGATATTTGCAAAATATTTTACAAATATTCTCATTTTATCCTCATGACCACCATGGTTCTATTAATATTTCCATTTTCCAGGTGAGAAAATTGATGTAAACAGAGATTATGTGACTTACCCAAGATCATGGAGCTAGTAAGCATCTGAGACTGAATTTGAACTCAGATCTTCTTAATTCTAGGTCCATTTCTGTATCTACCCATCTTCCTAAGTTTTAGAGATATATAAAATTGAAATAGTCTGTCTCATGAGGTGATAGGTTTCCTCTTATTAGATCTTTAAACAAAGGCTGAGAGGAAACTCCCAGAAGCCTCTGCAGCTAGATCCATTCTCTGCCTTTTGTTTAATCTTCCTACTGGCAGTTCCATCACTCATTTCAAAATATTTGTCCAATGTATTTGCAGCAACAGTTCTTTTTTAGGCATGGGTTGCATCTGAAGCTGTTGACCTTCCTTTCAGTTAATGGATCCTTTGATCCATGTTCATGATGAAAATAAGCAGTCAGCTTTTGTAGCATACAGGAATGATTGGCTCTCTTCCCCATCAAATGGGTACCGATGACTGCCTCCTGGCCAGGCTTCCAGAGGTTCCACCCCAAAGTCTTTCTAAATTCTCTGAGGGAGTATAGGCTTTAGATGGCTGCCTTTGCAAATATATTTTCCTTTTTTCTTTTCTTCTTAAAAAATGCATCTTTGATCTGAATAGTTTATATGAATAGAAAATGAGGAAAATTTTTGTTCTTAAGCTGCCTTTTCACAAAAATATACCATAACATTTATAGCAAAAATTCGGCATATGTTTCTAGTTTCAAGCTGCCTGAGTTCTTCACATCTTGCTGTTTAAAAAGTCAATTTATTTTTTGTAGGATTTATGTTCTTATGCAGATTAATTCAAGACTATCACAAAATGTGACAGTAATAATTTCAAACCATGCAGCTGGTCACTATTAATTCTATTATATATATATATACCTTTAAGTGTATAGCTTATAGTATTTCTGATTCACAAAATCTGAACTTAACATTATCTTAATGGAGTTTTAATTAGCTTTGCTTAACAAAATATAGTTTCATATTTGGAAATAAGAATTATATATATTTTGCAAGTCAGTAGCCCATCTATTTATGAAAATATGCCTCTTTTCTCCATTTCTCTGTGATGCTCAGAAAATATGAAAGTAAAGAAGACTTTATTTTCTGTTTTTATTTATTCTTTGGTTATAATATTGACAGACATATTTGAGTTCTACCATGTTCAATTCCCAAATCCAGGCATTTCCCAAGTTTTATTGAGGATATCGTTGAAATATCATTTGCTGCTATCCCTTCCTTCCAACCCAACTGTCACCATCCTTCTATAGGTTCTTGGTGAAAATTTGAAAGAGGTAGGGCTTTGAAAGCACTTAAGTTGTACAGGGAACCATGAAATCTGGTGCTTTTCTTGGTAAGCTAGGATGAATTACTTTAAATCCAAATTTGTTTTCATGCTCTAAGATGACCTAGATGTGGCAGAATTGGTTTGTACTGAGTTGCTTTAGATATGTGACTTAGCAATGCTATATTGTTCATTTCAATTCCTATTTAATTTTCTTCAGTTGTGATGAAGTGAACATTGCTTGTCTTCAGAGCCAGTAGAAACACATTTTGGCTTCTGATTTCCTCTAGGAGACCTTTTTCTAGCCATTAGTGCAATCCCCATTTAGGTTTATTTTCCATTTGCTCCGTTTTTAATCTTACCTGTACTGATTGTATATCTTTTTCTCCCTTCTTAGAATATAAACTCCTTTTGGGCCAGGATTGTTTTTGCCTTTTCTTGGTATCCACGAGTCATAGTAAATGCTAGATAAGTGCTGGCTGGTTGATTGATTGTCCTATTTATCCTATCTACCTCTGACATTCTGAAAAGCATGTATTTAGAGCTTGTCAGTACATAGATATGGAAGAAGAAAATTTTAGGGCATCAAGGACTCTTTAGAAGTATCAAAAATGAGTTTCATTTATAACTGAGGCATTAACTCCATGAGGGTATGTGTTTGCTTATTTCTATTTTCTGCCTTCCTAGCCACTATAACTACTCCTTCAAATTTTCCTGGTTCATCTCTTCTTTAGAGAAAAAATAAATCCTATTTCTGTAAGTGTTTTCTGATACTAATGTGTACCTTTCAATTTACCATGGATGCTATTATCTCATTTATTTTATTTCCTCTTACCTACTACTCTTAGCATAAACCACTTCCCTAAGTTATCTTTATTTGTAGAGTTCCCCTTTATTCTTGACTTATTTTCTCTCATTGTTTCCTTTTGCTACTTACTTCCACTGGGCTTTGTATGGTTTGTTCTTAATCTTATTCATATCTTTCTCACCTTACCCTCTACATAGTATATTAACCCAGCCTGACTAAATTTGATTGGTTGTTCAGTCTAGGCTATGTGGCCAGGTTGTTTCTTCAGCAGCAATTTAGACATAACGTCTTGGCTTTTTCTTCGAGTTCTAATCCCCACCCTTGAATAATTACCAATGTTGTGGTTATGATCATGGCCATGGTCTTATTCTTCTCCTTTTTCTCTTTCTGCTCCTCCTCCTCCTCTTCTTCCTCGTTCGCTTCCTTTTTCTCCTTCTCCTCTTTCCTTTCCTCCTCTTCCTCTTCCCTTTCTTCCTTCTCCTCCTCCTCTCCTTCCTTCCTCTTCCTCCTATTATTTTTCCAGAATATTGCAGGAAAATGCAGAGTTATATAGATCTGGTCCATAGCAAAATCATATTGTCTCACTTTACATGATCCCTCCATACTGTTCAGTAATTATGTACCTCTTATTGAATTTTTACCACCTTCTTTACTTAGAAAAGGCCTTTTTCTTTCTTTACCTAAAATTATTTCTTTTTCAAAATACCTATACTTTCCTTTTTAACCATCCTTGAAAATTTGGAGAGGTATTTATTTCTCCTGGCTCAAAGCTCTGCACCTGTGTTCAGCAGGTCTCACTGCTTCACCAATCTTCTTCAACATTTTCAGTTACTTTTCCACTAACTTCAAGCTACTCCCAGTATTTTTATGGAGTCAGGCTCACAAAGGAAGAAAACCATTAGGGGAAGGAACCCTGGTCCACCAAAGAAACACAGTTTCAGAGGGTAGCAATGAGAAGGTCTAGATAAATCCAAACAAACCTGAAGAATATAATTCAGCCATCAAACAGATTTGGGACTCATTGTGTACAAAACACTTTAGGTATTGAGAGATTTAAATTTGATCACTACCTTAGTGGAATGTGTTCTTTTTTAGGAGGCTGAGATTCACAGTCACAAGTGAAAAGGGTACTGTGAAGCCACTGAACTGAAACCCCCATGAACAAGAATTTCCTCTACAGCCTAAGTGATATTTTGCCCACAGATCTTTGCTAAGAGACTCCAATTCAAAAGATTATAGGTTTAGAGTACAAAGGGAGGAGAGACTGCTGAGCCCCTCATTTTACAAAAAAAAAGTTACTGAGGATGGCAGGTGTTAAAATTAATTGTGGTTGAACTCTGAATATATAATAGGTGGTTTTATTAGTTGGTCACCAGGGATTTAATTTCTAAATCCCAAAATGAATTACTAAAGTAAAATACAATTTATGGGAGTTTATTTACAATATTTACAATAGAAGGAAGATATTAATGAATGAGAGAGAGAGAGAAAGAGAGAACTCTGGCTTCTTCTGATATCAGTTAGAATTTCTAAGCCCCAGTCAGGGGAAGAGAAAAGCATGGTCACTAAGTCAGCCTTTCACTCCATCAATTGTGACAGTCTAAATGGAAAGAAGTCTGGGTGTCTGTCTTCCAGTCACTCCTCTGAGTCAGAGCCTTCAATTCAAAACTCAAATCGAATATCACTCAAATCAAATGAATATATCCAAATGTCTGAATGTCCTTCTTCTGACATTTCATCCTCTTTTTAAAGATTTTTCTCTTGTGTCACCTCCCCTAAATTTCACATCTACCAGTCATAGCAGGCGCTTTTCTCCAGGACTGCCCATTCTTTAGTTCTCATCTTCTTTGGTTAGATTTTCTCCAGGACTGCCCACTCTTTAGTTTAGGAAGAGCTAAGTATCTTCATTGTTATAATCAGGGGAGAGCTAAATCCATTCTTCACATAGGGTTTAGTGGTTTGTTCAAGAGTACACTCTGTAAGCACCAGAAGGATTTGAACTTAAATTCTCTGAAGCAAATGTGCTTCCTCTTCCATCACACAAATGCTACTCATTATACATTCAGTGGATGGACATCTAGACTGAAACTGCAATAGCATACTTTAATTCTGTGATTAGGTATTATCACATAATACAGCAAAAAGTGGAAGGATTTGGAAGAGAAGACATCAAAACTTTTGAGGAAGCATTGTGTATTTGAGGGGAGTACTAGGTCTGGAGTATGATTCCTTGGATTCAGAATCTGTTCACAATTATGACTAAAAGGAGAATTCTCAACCATGTAAGAGTTAGATAAAGTTGTAAATGATAAAATGGATTCTTTTGAATACATGACATTGAAAATCATATACCTCTTGATTATTGGATGACTAAACAAATTATGGTCCATGAATGTAGTGGAATATTACTGTGCTGTAGAAATGATGAATAATGAAGAATTCACTGAATCACTGGAAGACATGAACTGATACAAAGTGAAGTAGAACAGAAAAAAATAATAATCAGAATAACTAAAATGGAAATAACATAAAAATAAAACATTGTTATATAATACTAATGACTGAGCTTAACCTGGAGAAGGGTTTAGAAAATGCACCTTCCTTCTTTCCTTTTAGAGATAGAGATATTAAATATACTTTAAGATGTTGAGATATTGATCACCTTTTTATACAACAGCCTTTTTTCTCTTAATTTTTTATCCTTTGCTTTGTCCGGATGGGGTGCAGAGGAGAAAGATGTATTTGGAAATGGAAGTGCTATAAAACAACAGTTATAACATTTTTAAAAAAGGTATAAGGATCTGATTTTTACCAAATTACCCTCCAAAAAAGAATGATATAATGTCTCAAAATGAATTCTAGAGCAATATAACCCACAAAAAGACAAGGTAAAGTAATTTTTCAGCCCAAAACAACTTAGAGGGCTGGTAAGAGGGATCTAGTACACTGGGTTGGAGGTGAAGAGGAGCCTGTCAGGGCAGACCCCATGGAGGCAACAGACCTTGCATGCCACTGAAGCAGCAGCCAAGGCTTCTGGAACTCTCAGCCACAGATGTTAAAGGAGGCTGGTTGGACAATTGCTCAGAAGATTACAGGGGTTGCTTTGCTGACTCTGGGAGTAAGACTTTTGTTGTGTTGTCCATATGCAAAACCAGGTCCCAGGCCTGGGGGTAAGAAGCAGGGTAAAGAGGATTACCAGCATTTGTAGCCATAGGGTAGCAGGAAACCCTGGTCACAGTTCTAAGGGATAAAAAAATGCTTGGGGTTGTATAAATGGAGATTTTGAACCCTAGACTTCATTCCCCAGAAGTCCTTGGTATTTCCCAGAATTCCCTATAATCTCTCCTGAGTCTCCACATTGGGGAGATCACATTTGGTATTTAACTGGCAGTAATGCCTCCCATAAGCTCTTCCTTTGCAAATGATGTAGCAAGTATAGTGGTAAGCTAAGTGCATGGATTTTAAATGGGCTAATCAGCCATGGTCATGTGGTTTTTATTTTGTATCCTCTTTATTCCTTGATTTCTAATGATCCTTAATAACCCTCATAAAATATAATATTTTTATTATTAGAGATATAATTTAATTTTTACAGTTTACTTATAGACCAGATCATAGTCTGGGAGAGTATTAAAAACTTCTCTTCTTTCATCATACCACTTTGGAAGAACTGAAAATAGATAGATTCCCAGAGTCAGCTCCAAAGGTGGCGACAAAGAACCCCAAAACTTGGAACAGTATTCCCTTTACCACAGTTACAGAGCCCAACTTTAATAGTTTTTTAAACTAAAAGAAAATAAAAAGACAGAAAAATGAGCAAACAACAACAACAAAAATGTAGAAAGCTATTTTGGTGCAAGAGTAAATTCAAACTTAGAAGAAGACAACAAAGTTAATACTTCTGTATCTAAAGTCTCAAAAGAAAAATATGAAGTGTTCTCAAGCCCAAAAAGAATTAATGGAGGAGTTCAAAAAGTATTTTAAAAAAACAAATAAGAGAGGTGGAAGAAAAATTGGGAAAAGAAATGAGAGTGATACAGGAAAACCATGAAAAATGAATCAACAGCTTGGTAAAGAAGGCACAAAAATACTGCAGAAATTAATACCTTAAAAATAGAATAGGCTAATTGGTAAAAGAAGCTCAAAAATTCAAAGAAGAGAAGAATTTCTAAAAACGCAGAATTGGCCCAATGGAAAAAGATATAAAAAAATGCACTGAAGAGAAAAACTTCTTGAAAGACAGAATAGGACCTTTGGGAAAAGAGGTACACAAATTCACTGAGGAAAGAACTCTTTACAAAGAAAATTGACCAAATGAAAAATGAGGTACAAAACTTCACTCAAGTAAATCATGCATATGGAAGCTAATGACTGCCATTAGACTAAAAAAAATAGAAGAAAATGTGAAATATATCATGAGAAAAAAAAACCCAACTGTCCTGGAAAAAAATCCAGGAGCGATAATTTAAGAATGATTGGACTACCTGAAAACCAAAAGAAGAGCTTAGAAATTATCTTTCAAGAAATCATTATGGGGGCAGCTGGGTGGCTCACTAGATTGAGAGTTTGGCTCAGAGATGGAAGGTCCTGGGTTCAAACCTGGCCTCAGACACTTCCTAGTTGTATGATCCTGGACAAGTCACTTAATCTCCATTGCCTATAAAAAAGAAATCATCAAGGAAAACTTCCCTGATATTCTAGAACCAAAAGTCAAAATATAAATTGAAAGAATCTACTGATCACATCCTAAAAGAGATCCCAAAAAAGATAACTTCCAGGATATTATATCCAAATTCCCAAACTGCCAGATCAAAGAGAAAATATTGCAAGCAGCCAAAAAGAAATAATTTGACTATCATAGAGTCACAGTTATGGACTTCAGCTTCTACATTAAAGAATCCAAGGGCCTGGGATTTTATATTCCTGAAGGCAAATGGACAAGGATTCCTTATTCAAGAAGTCCTTATGCAGCAAAACTGAGCTTCTTCAGGGGAAAATGGATATTCAATGAAATAGAAGACTTTCAAATATTCCTGATGAAAACATCAGAGCTGAATGGAAATATTCACTCTCAAATACACTTGATAGTATCATAATAAAAAGTTAAACAGAAAAGATGAATCAAAAGACATTCAGATTAAACATGTTCCTACATGGGGAGAGGATTTTTGTGATGCCAAAGAACTTTGTCATAATTAGAATAGCTACAAGGAGTATACATAGAGGGTGAAGGTATGCATTGAATATGATGGGAATAAAATAAAATAAAAAATTAAATTAAATTAAATTAAGGCATGAGAAAGAGGAATGCATTGGGTTGTGGAGGAGGGAAAATAGAACAGTGAAAATTATTGCATATAAAAGAGGCATGAAAGATTTCACAGTGGAGGGGAAGATGGGGGAGGTGGGGAGGAGAGCATGTGAACATTACTTATCAGAATTAGCTCAGTGAGGGAAGAACACACACAATCAATTGGATACAAAAATACTATCTCACACTATAGGAAAATAAGAGGAGAAGGAGATCAGAGACAGCAGGGTGGGACTGATAAAAACTGGAGGAGACGGAGGCTAGAAACTAAACAGGGGTAAATAGGATGGAAAGTAATAAACAGTAATTATAATAATGCAAGAGTTTTATTAAATAAGCTTCTCTAATAAAGGGCTCATTTCTCAAATACATAGAGAAATGAGTTGAATATTTAGAATAGAAGTTATTCACCAATTTGTAAGTGGTCAGTGTATGAATAGGAATTTCTCAAAGTAGACATGGAAAAATGCTATAAATCACTATTAATTAAAGAAATGCAAATTAAAACAACTCTGAGGCTAATATGACAGAAAAGGAAAATGAGAAAATTTGGAGGGATATGGGAAAACTGGGACACAAATGCATTGTTGGGGGAGTTGTGAACTGATTCAATCATTCAGGACAGCAATTTGGATGCTATAAAATAGTACATACCCTTTGATCCAGCAACACCATTACTAGGTTTTTATCCTAAAAGTAAAAAGGGAAGAAACTATATGTACAAAAATATTTTAAGCAGTTCTTTTTAGGGAGGCAAAAATTTGGAAAGTGAGGAGATACCCATAAATTTGTGAATGGCTGAGTATAAATGATAGTATCTGATTGTAATGGAATGCAAGCAGAAGGAGCTCAGAAAAACCTGGAAAGACTTACACTAATGGAAACAGAATGAAATAAGCAGAACTAGGAAAACATTGTACAGTGATAGGAACACTTTACAATGAACAATAGCAGTGAATAGCAGCTATTTTCAGCAATACAGTGATCTAAAACTATCCGAAAGAATTAATGATAAAAAACTTCCAGAGAAAAAGAACTGAGTCTGAACTCAGACCAATACAAACTTTTTTTCACTTAAAATTTTTTTTATTTGGGTTTTCTTCTAAAAAAGGAGTAATAGGGAAAAGATGTTTTACATGATTGCACATGTAAAAATCTGCATGATATTGCTTACCATCTCAAGGGGGCTGGAGGGTTGTGGGAGGAAGAAAATTCAAGACTCAGTATTTGTTGAAAAATTTTGGAACCTGTTTTTGCATGTAATTGGGGAAAAATTAAATTAAATTGAAAAAGAGGATATGAGTTCCAACTGTGCCAATTAGTACATGTTTGACCTTGTTCTAATCACTTAATGTTACTGAAACTTATTTCTCATCAGTAAAATGAAGGAATGAATCAAGACGAACTCTAAGATATCCTCCAGCTCTTAATGTATGATGTATAAAGTCCAGTGAGAGGGAACCCACTACTTACTAAGAAAACCTATTGTACTCATAAATAGCTAATTTTTAGGAAGCTTTCTTAAAACAAGCTTAAATTTGCCTCTGTTACTTCTGCCTGTTTTTTTTTTTTGTAGTTTTACTTCTAGAGCTAAGAAGAACAAGTCTGATACCTCTTCCAGAAGGCAGTCTTTCAAATTATTGTGTCCTGCCTCCCCAATCAAGTTGACTTTGATCTGAGATGTCCAAAAGATCACTAGTGATGTGGGATTGGAGCTGAGGAAAAATACTAAGGCTAAATATTTAGATTTAAAAACATCTGCATAAGATGGTAATAACCTTGGGAGCTATTGAGATAAAGTATACCATGCTTTTTTTCCTCTGGAGGATTTATAATTTTTAGATTACCTTTTTATATCTTCTTCAAGTTCCATTTCATTGGTTTAGAGAGCTCACATATTCCTTACATCATTTGTCTTTTAATTTTTTTTCAGTCAGTTTTCTTCTCTCTCTGCATTATTGAGTACCAAATCTGGCACTCGGTGTTTTAGAGAATCTGTTGTTTTGAAGAGTTTCTGCATTATTTGCCCAAATATTCTAGTATCTTGTTTCTGTTTTTGTGTTTCTTTTGAAAGCTGTAATTTCCACCTTAATTTTTACACTTTAAAAAATATTCTTAGTTATTTTATTGCTCTTCTGATCCATTCTAGAAGTTATTTTTGCTTCAGATACTTTCATGCTAGTATTTAAAACATATTTCCATATAAAAAAAATTTACTATTTTCTTTTTTATCAGCCACACATCAGTTTTTAATGTGAGTACTGTATATTCTCTTTTTTCTCTACTGTGCCTGTCCCTGTCATGATCATCTACTGTCTCCTGTCTAGATAATTTGGGCTGGACAAATCAGGTCAGTATGTACCTGAAAAGAGTTGGGATGATTGTTCTGGTTGTAGCTGGATTGCTGCCGAGTTAGAGATTTGGAGATAATGATGATCAATATCAAAAGCATTTTTGGGGGCAGGTAGGAGTAGTGAGCTGGTAATATGTCATTTTTACTCCTTGTAAGAGTTACCTTATGGAGATTGGTTTCCCATTCCTTTTATTGTTACAGTTTTTGTTACATTATTGAGTTCATTTCTATTTCGAGGTGGTAAAGATAGCTGGAATTAGATGTAACCTCTCATTTAGCCATCTTGCACATGTTTTTTCATTGTAAATTTATATCTCAAAAAATAGCAAAACTGAACAACCTAAATAAAGTATAATGCAGATTTTCTAGCCTAAAATCTAATTGTGCTACACAATTCTTTCTAGAGTATAGAAGCAATATCTTATATTTTATAGGTTTCTCTATCATCTTGTTATACATACCACATTACACATGCTGCAATATCTATGCATAATAGAGTGAACTCGTGATTCAGTGCTAACTTGTATTTTCACTTTTATTGGGAATGTTTTCATTTTTAGTTAGGTACCAGACTAAACTGAGCTCTTTTTTTTCTGATTAGTCTAATTCCTTTTCTTTATGAGGGCAATAATAAAAGGCAACAAAAATCTCTCATGGTAGCATAGTACCATAACATTACTACTTCAAAAGAATGATTCCCATAGGAGTTATACGTAGGCAATTACAGCTTCTAACAGCTTTATTTACTCAATGTGTTCTAAAGGCATCCTGAGGGCTATCACATTATTCCAATCCACAGAATTAAGGAAGCAGACAGACAACACAGCCCAGTGGACAAAGTACCAGCCAGGGAGTCATGAATCTGAAATTTGTGACCTTGAAGTGTGACTTCAATCAATGCATTTAGACTCTTCTTTCCGTGTGCTAAATACAGCCAAATGTTGATTAACCTAGACATAAATATTTTCACCCACCAGAAAGGTTTAACAAAAACTTATTACAGGTATACTTTACTTAAAGAAAATCTACCTTGCAGCAGTCTAAAGTTACAGGAATAACACATTGGGAAGGTGGTACTTTTAATGCTACCACTTTTTTTTTGCAACATGATATTGAGTTTCTTATTGATGGAAGGCTTCAAGAAGAGGCTAGGTCATCATTTGCTGGGGACAAAGAGTGCTTCTGTGCTTCAGGTTGGGCTTTATCTAGCACTGAAAAGTCCCTTCTGGTTCTGAATTTCTGTGAATCTAGGATGTTGCTGCTCTACACTAATGCAAATACAAATAAAATTATTTTAATTTTTTTAAATTTTAATTAATTAATTAAATTAATCAAATAATTAATTAATTTATTTATTTGTATTTGCATTAGTGTAGAGCAACAACATCCTAGATGGATGGATAAATAAATGTGTGATTTTGAGTATATGTGCTAACAATGATGACATGTAATGTGAGCCCACATCTGAGAATCTTGCAAATACTTTTATAAATAGATAACAATAATTTGTAATAATATTTATTATTTTACCATAAATCCTGCTATTATAAATCACTCTTAATTAGCATAATATTTCCCTTGGTATTACTCTGAATTTACTTTACAAAGAAAAAAAATTTGGGAAAAGATGCTCTACTTTCTTACTAGAATTTGATCACAGACTAGATTCACTGACATTTAGAACACTATAATCATTAAGTGCAAGACACTGTGCTAAGTGCTACTAATACAGTGAAGAAAAAAAAGAGCATACGCTGCCCTCAAAGAGCTTCCAATCGAAACGGGGAAGGACAGTACACATAGAAAGCTGAAAACCAGGAAGAACTGGGAAGTGACAAGAGGTACCTGAGGGGCATGATGAGAGTGAAACAGAATCAAAAAAGTACAGCTGGTGGGGAATGAAAAGTTTGCTGTGTTTCTGAGCACTCTTTACATGGAGATGTTGGAAGAAGATTTTTGCTGTGTCCTCCAACTCTAGTCAGTGAGTGAGGCAGAGGCTGCTGGTGGTTCTGATAAGTCATAGATATCAAGGCTGAAGCAGTTTTAGAATAAGTTTCATGGTGATGAGCTTTCCTGGAGTTGGAGGAGGGATTGGTGATGGTACAATAGAATTCAAAGAATGCAGCTGAATGGAAATGAAGTATATTTAAGGATTTATTTATTTGTTGTATAGAGTATTAATCTAGATTTTCTGTCTTCTTTTCTCCTAGTTCTTTAGTGTTCCCTATAATTTAACTATGTAAATCCTTTTGGTCTTTTGATGTTTGCTTATTATTCTTTTTTTTCCCTTTTTTTTTGCAAAACTATTTTTTAAAATGAGTAATTTCTTTCATTATTTAAATTTTTCTTCTTAACTTCCATGCCTTTATGTTCTCTTATTTTGAATGTTTGCAAGTTGAGGATTCTATTTATCTCTTTCTTAAAAATAGGAGTATCATTAGTGTTTCTCTTGTGTTGAAGATTATTATTTTTGTTTATATTATCATATTTGAATGTGAATAATAATTACAATTTGATTCCTTTTGCTTTTTCTGAAATATCCTATTGCAAGCTTTTCTGTATTTTTTTTTGTAGAGTAGTGTGATTTTGGGTTATTCAAATTGGTTTTCTGTCATAACTCAGGTCTTTTTTTTTTGTCCCCAATTCTTTGTAAAATTTATTTGACTTTGAATTTGTATAATTTAACCCATTTCAAACAGGGTTTTCCTTGTCTTTGGTCTATGGATTTGTACAAATTGAACTTTGTTGTTCATTGTTAATAGCTCTCTGGAGTTTCCTTTTGTTACTTTTTATAATATAGTGTTTCGATTAAAAAATATTTATCATGTTATTCTGGACATCTATGATCTTAAATGATCTTCGCATATCCTTTTTTCAGTGTCAATCACTTGGTTTATTTAGAATACATATATTTATTTGAAGTTATTGTCTTTTGCTTACTTCAATTAATTTTTCTTCCACTTTTATATTTCTGAATCCCCATCTCATATTTTCTTTCTCAGAAAGTCAGCCTTTTTGGAGAAAATATCTATCAAATGTTCCGAGTTTTCCCACCTTATTTGTCTTTATTAATTTTAATTTAAGAGCTTTGACTTCTGATCTAATTTCTATTTCTTTTCGGTCATTCTGGAATTTCTTGTGGTATGGTCTCTGGACTGTCTTCAGGATTCCATTTTTGAGTAGGGATTTTTGCTCATTTTCTTTAAGTGTAGTATGGTGAATAGAGAACTGGCCTAGCAGTCAGGATGATCTCTGTTTGCATCCCACCAATGACACATTGATTGGGTGATGCTGGGCTATTCATTTAACCTTTTAGAGTTGTATACAACTCTGTAATATTGCAGAGAACATTTTAATCTGTATTGATAGAGTTTCTTTCCTGAAGAGTTTCATATATTAATAAAATCACAATTCTTTTTCCTATTTTTCCTAGCCTATCCTTTTTTCCATTATATAATAGTTGTTAAAAAAAAGAGTTGTACTTTCTTTTTCTTTCTTTGTTTGTTTGTTTCTCTCATTCTCTTTCTCTCTCTTCTCTCTTTGTTTGCTTGTTTCTTTCTCTCTTTCGTTTTCTTTCTCTCTCTCTTTCTTCTTTCTTTCTTTCTTTTCTTTCTTTCTTTCTTTCTTTCTTTCTTTCTTTCTTTCTTTCTTTCTTTCTTTCTTTCTTTCTTTCTTTCTTTCTTTCTTTCTTTCTTTCTTTCTTTCTTTCTTTCTTTCTTTCTTTCTTTCTTTCTTTCTTTCTTTCTTTCTTTCTTTCTTTCTTTCTTTCTTTCTTTCTTTCTTTCTTTCTTTCTTTCTCTTTCTGTTTTACCATCTTCTTTCTGTCTTACTAAGATTCATTTTAGGTTTTATCTACTTGGATATTAGTCCTATCTATACTTAGCTTTTCTTCCTTGGAGTATTTTTTTTTAAACCCTTACCTTTTGTCTTGGAGTCAATACTGTGTATTGGCCCCAAGGCAGAATAGTGGTAAGGGCTAGGCAATGGGGGTCAAGTGACTTGCCCAGGGTCACACAGCTGGGAAGTGTCTGAAGCCAGATTTGAATCTAAGACCTCCCATCTCTAGGCCTGACTCTCAATCCACTGAACCACCCAGCTGCCCCAGTATTTTTTCTTTTGGTCTTTCAATTTTGTTTCCAGTAGGCCATATCTGACTTTCCTGTTCACTTTTTGTATTTAGTAGTCTGCTATATAGAGTTACTAATGTTGGGCATATTTAGTCTTTGGGGTCCAGCTGTCTCCCTACCCAGAGTAACTCCAGGGCGAGGGGCTGATATCAGATAATTCCAGTTCTATATGTGCTCCAAAGTCTCCCCCCACCCCAACCCCAAACCCTCTTGCTAGTTTCATTCTCTTCCTTTGTGCAAAACCATTGTCTCTCCTGTGTGGGTGGGGAGAGAGTCATTGCCAATAGCCATCTGAGCAGGAGCCCCCATATAGGCACTCTGATCACAATCAGCCAGGTGGTATGTGCTGGCTGCACATGGTGCTCAACATGCAATAGGACAGTGAATTGAACATATAACCATTTCAGTTCTCCAATGTTAATTCATGAGATATTTGCATTGTTCAGTATTTTTGTTTTCTTATTTTAAAGATTCAGCTTTAGGTACTCTACTCTTGGTTGCCTATTTCCCTTTTTCATGATTTTGAGGTTTCAGAGGTATGTATAAAATAACTTTTGTATACCATCTTGGCAATCATGTGATTCCTGTTCTTGAGTAATTAAATAGCACATACCATTGCTTTTCCTTTTATGACCTTATATAAAATTTATTTATATAATCTTCATATATATAATTGTAATTATTTTCCTACTTTCTGTCAAAACAAAATAAGAAAAATACTTCTAAGGTCATACCTCATTTACCTAATTTTATTTGAAGGGGTTTTTTTTTTACTTTGGGGGCATGGAAATTTACAAAATATGCTTATGGTAGAATCATTGATAGCATTTTAGCTATTGTGATTCTATTAAAAAATTAGATTGAGTGTGATGGCTATAAATAGGAGAACCTTTTTAGTCATCTGCTTTTGAAAGTGGTTTAATAATTCCATGCTGAGTTTTCTTTCAGCAGATTTAATGAAAATCAGCATGATACTGCAGCAGCTAGTATTGGACTCTACTACAATCTTCATGTGTTTCATGGTGAGAGAGATTAGAATAGCATCTCATAAACTCATATTAATGATTCTATATTCTTCTTCTGAGGCAGAAACTGACACAAGTCTTTACCAACAATTTCTCCTCCTCTTAAGGGAGCCCCTGTTTTCCTTGTTCACTACTGTAGTGCCTTGGAAAAAGGAATTGCTAAATAGCAGTTTTGTACCCTTCTTCCTGGCTCATTATGGATGTCAGTATTCAGTTTCTCTGGGGCATTCAGAGCAGGAAGTAAGGATTAGATTTACAGCCTACTGTGAAAATTTATTAATTCAAAAGAATCCCTCCAAATTTTTTTTGGCTAAGACAAGAATAGCATACCTTACATCAATGCTATTATTTCTTGATCTTCATAGGGATGAGTAATACACAGCAATATTTTTAGTCATAAAAATTATTTCTATTTTTTATTAAACATAAACTATGCTATGAAAAGCATTTTGAGAAATAATGCAATTCTCTTTTCCTCTTGAATTTCTTGATTGTTTAAGAAAACATATAGTCTCACCTATAGACTACATTTGTAGGATTACCTATTTGGAACTAATAAAAAAACCTTAGAGATCATCTACTTCTCCCCATTTTGAAGTTAAGGAAACTGAGGTTGAGAGATAAAATAGTCTCTCCAAGGTCACAAAGGTAGTATATGGCATAGCTGGTTTTCTGACTTCAAATTTTGTCACCCTATTTCTCTTAGTGTTTGACAGTACTTAGTTCATTAGGGAATTTTAAAAAATATTCTGTTTAACTCTCCAAGGCTATAGGTGATATAGATCTGCATTGGTTGAGGGAGTTTCATCTCTGAGAGTACTATAGACCAATGAAATCACACAGCTGAACACCATCAACAAAATCTATCCTTTCCTAACCTTAAAAAAATCAATATACTTTTAGAATTTAATGTTGGCACATTCTGTTTTATCCTATAGGTTCTCAAATACTCAATTCAAAAATTTATTGCATCTTTGAGATGCCCCCATGTGTTAATTATTCTCCCTTAGAACTGGTCATGGCAGTCATGATAGATCTAAGCTATATAAACTTCAAACATTTGATAGAAAACATCTGGAGCTTAACAGTAACTTAGAGTGAAACACTCTGTCACTCTTTTGGATAATTTTACTCAATAAAATTTAAATTAGCTAAGAAGGTAGAATTTTCTAAGAAAATGTTAAGGAGACCCGAGTCTAAAAGGATGAAATTTCCAGTGATCTTATAAAAGGCAGGGTAATCAGGAGTAATGGAATGGCAATATATTCCTGTAAAACCCAGGATTTTCTCCTGTAGCAGACACTAGAGTGGATTGTTCTTAATATACATTTCAAATGGAAGAGCTCATTATGGAACTATTTATTAGTTGGTTATTGGGATGCTAGCAAGAAATGTTGGGAAGGGAAAGTGTTTAGGGGGTTCATTAATTCTTTAGGAAAGGAACACATTAAAAAAAAGTTTTTCACCGACTTCAACACTGATATATACTGAGGGGACCAGTGCAACTCTTGTGCATGTTATAATGTGATTATATTAGATTATATTACAAAGTGAAGAAGTGGATGGTAAAGGCTTTAAGACATTTGTGGCTCAGCTAGAGTAGACTTGATTCTCTCTTCTTTTCTTCTATTTTGGTGTTTCGTGTGGCCTTGGCTGCCATGTCTTCAGATTGAACTGTCAATCAGTCAAGAGTTAATATTTCCATAGCAATTTCATGTACTCCATTGCTGCTTGGTATATCCAAGGAGGAACCTGAGTAATAATAATGCACCATGTTTATTCTGATTTGGCCTTAGAACCATGAATCTGATTCTTCATGTCCAAGATTACTCCTCCATCCTTGGGTAGGGTTGCTTAACATCTTTGTGAGTACTTTTCTGAGACACTGTGACAGATTGTGTGGGCAACCTTTTGGTTGGAAAAAACCTTTATGTTTCTTACCAAATGATAAAAATACTTAAAAGTATTAGTTAATTATAAAAGAAATTTTTCTTCTTTGAACCCAGGCAACATTAAGATTTATTATAGAATCTGAATGTTTTCCCACATCACTCACATTTCCTAGTCTTGTGAAAAGACAAAAATATTTTTTTTCAACATTCCACCTCCAATTTAATGGATGTGCCTGGGATCATAGGATTTAGAATTGAAAGATTTCTTAGAGATCATTTAGGCCAATATCTTCATCTTCCAGGTGAGTGGTGGAATGTGATTATAAATCCTCATTTGGGAAAACTAAATACTTTTGTGTACTTGAAGACTTTCTTATTTTTAAGAGACTTTGAATACTTTCTTCATTGGTTTTATTTTTTCTTATTCTTTTTTTTAATGTGATGATGATGACAGAAATCTTGAAGAGGTAGTCATTAGAAACATAGTTGGAATAATCTCTATCTTCCTCCTTGTTAGTTGACCTCTTTTTGACAGCTTTGGTGATATAGTTTATTTATGAATAAATATCACTGGAGGAAATAAATTTCATGAATACTAAAAATTATCCCTCCAAAAAGACAAAGAGAATCTTGCCTCTGTTTTAAACAGCTACCTGATATTGGACTTCAGAAGCAAAAAAGAGAAACTGAAGTAAATTGATTTTCAGTGATGACCACATCCTTGTATAAGAAAGACTCTGGTGGGAAGAAGCACAGAGAAAAACAATGAAAAAGTTTAATGGGGATCAACCAAAAAACTAATCAAAACAACCAAAAAACTTTAGCAATCTTTCAGGAAGAAAATAAACCCACACAAAACAGCAAATTTTATACTAACAATAAAACAAGATATAAAAGAGAAATCCCATTGAAAATAACTGGAGACAATATAAAATACCTGAGTCTTCCTGCTAAGACAAATCCAGAACTATCTGATTACAACTACAAAACACTTTTCACACAAATAAAATGAGATCTAAATAAGTAGGAAAATGTTAATTGCTTATGGATGAATTGGGCTCAAAATAATAAAAATGAAAATTCTACCTAAATTAATTTACATATTCAGTGAAAAAAATATCAAAGTTCATTTGTAAGATTGAAAGGCCAAGAATATCAAGAGAATTAATGAAAAGGAAAAATGAAAGAAAGTGGTATATGATTGTGATGGAATACCATTGTACCATAATAAATGATGAACAAAACAAGAACAAAAAATCCTGGAAAGCCATAAATGAAGTGATGCAAAGTGAAGTGAGCAGAAGCAGGAGAACATTGTACAGAGTAACAGCAATAATTTCCTCTGTGGATTTTCTTTAGTATAAGCAATATGTTTTTTCACAAGATGATGAATATAGAAATATGTGTTATATGGTAGCATACCTATATAACCTGATATCTTGGGTAGGCAGGAGGGTGGGAGGGAAGAAGAGAACATGGATCACAAATTGTCAGAAAGTGATTATTAAAAATTGTGTAAATGTGTAAAAATATTTAAATCAAATGAAAAAAAATATAATGAGGAGCCAGATGGACATGTCCAGAGGCACATCAAAAAGAAGTGTAGAAGAAACTACAGAAGGAGGCAGCATGGTAGAGAGGGAAGAGCATCAGATTTGGTGTTCTTTGGCTTATCATCCATGAGATCTTGTGTCAGGCACTTATTGACAGGACTGAAGGACCAACCATTTCTAGGCAAGAAATATGCCAAAGAAATCCCTGTTTCCTCTGAGATCTCTTCCAGTTCTTTAAAAAATATATTTTTTACATTTGTTTTCAATTATTTTTCTCTTCTCCATAAAGAATCATTCTTTGTAAAAACAAACAAAAAATCAAACTCAAAACATTCAATCAGTAAGAATTAACCAATACATCATTGTACTCTGCTATCCCCCTACCAAGACCCTCCTTAGAAGTTAAGTCACTTGCCTACGGGACACACAGCTCATAATATTAGAGGGCAGATCTGAACTCAAGTTTTTTGACTACATGCCCCGTATTCTATTCACTGTGCCAATTAGCTCAGCCCAAAACTGTAATCCTTTGATTCTTTTATCCTAAATTCACATGTATAGTGCTTCAAGACTTCTAAAGCACTTTACAGATAAGAACCCCACACACTGAAGTAGTCAAAAATCATTGGTTTCTGGTGAGATAAATACACCACTGCAGGCATAAAGAGGAAAAGTCGAAAAGAAAAACCAGGAAAGGAACTTTCTCAGCATGGACAAATTCTCATGCTCTGTCTTTCCCTCCTCTGTCTCCTTGGAAATGTCAGAAGATAGTGTTAGTCCTCAAGGCTGGGGGACAGAGAAGGGCCCTTGGTAGGTATGGCTTTCTGTAGTGGGTGGCACAAGAAACAGAATCCGATTTCTGTTTCCATCATGGCAGAGGGAAATGTCCTGGGAAGCATACTGGACCAAACATGGCTCTTGTTAGTTTGCTTCAGTTACCTTTACATGAAAATAATGTAGTCAAACAGTTTAGCATAATAATGAAACCGAGAAGCAGATAATGTGAAAATAAATTTAAGAGTTTAGGATTAGGAGTCTGGGTAGAACATGGTGTAGAGGAATATAAAGACTGCAGAATGAGGCATGTGATAAACTCCACCTACTGCATTTTCTAATGGTCTTTTGTATCCTGAGACAGAGAGATGGAAGGTGAGAGCATGGGGAGGGAGGAAGCCTGGAGTGTTTATTTATTTAATTCATTTATTTTTAACATCAAACTATATTTTATTTTTTGAATTGAGAAAATTTATTTAATAATTAATTTAGAATATTTTCCCATGGCTGCATGATTTGGAGTGTTTAGAGCTTGTGAGAGAGCTGAAAAGGAGAGTAAGAGATGTACAAGCATGGATGTTGGGAGACTTCAATGAGATAATATATATGAAGTGTTTCACAAACCGTACAATGCTATTTGATGCTAGTTTTCAATATTATTATTGTTATTGGTTTGAAGAACCTCCAGTATGGCGATGGCATCATTACCTGAGCTTTTCCCTCTATTCCTACTGAGAGATACAGGGGTATGGGCTCTTTGGGAAAAAAAAAATGTGTGTACACACTTTTAAGTTAAATCTGAATTATTAATATTTTATTTAGTCTAGAAAACCAATAAAGCAAATTGGTGCCTGATTTATAGTGGTTGTTGATTTTCTAGGTGTAAATAATCACACTCAATTTTTTTTCTATCAATACCTCATCTTAAACTTTATTACAAAGCAGTAATCATTAAAATGAGTCAGTACTGGTTCAAAAAAATAAAGATTAAACAATGGAACAGATCAGGCATATAATTTCCAGTTTTGTATCTCCAACTAACTTTTAGGCATCTCAAAACTCTGTAGGCATCTTACACTCAACATAACCAAAACAGAACTCACCATTTTCCTACTTAAATCTTCCTAACTTATTTTTTGGTTTATTTATTTAATTAATCAATTTAGAATATTTTTCCATGGTTACATGATTCATTTTCTTTCCCTCTCCTCCTCCCTCTCCACTCCCATAGCCAATGAGCAATTGCACTTTTTTTTTTTTTTTACAAAATGTGTTTTTGATCAAGACCTATTTACATATTATTGATATTTGGACTAGAGTGATTGTTGAGAGTCTACATCCCCAATCATATCCCCATCCACCCATGTGATTGAGCAGTTGTTTTTCTTCTGTGTTTCTACTCCCACAGTTCTTCCTCTGAATGTGGATAGTTTTCTTTCTCATAAGTCCCTTAGAAATGTCCTGGATCATTGCATTCTGCTCCTCTAAAAATTTATTAGCAAATCTCTCAAGCTGGAGTTGACTCCATCACCCCTGTGTATAAGTACGGTTTAGTGTTTATATGTGAAAGACGTACAGATCTACAGATGTGTGGTATCCTTATATGTGAATCCAAGTCAAAATTTCTGTACTGAGCATCTTCAAGAGATCAGAAGTGGGGATATTATTGGGATACTGAATTGAGGTGGAATTCTATTTTTGTTTCATTCTGTCTTTTCTTAAAAAAATATACAATTTGCTATCATATTCCTCATTATTGTTCTTTTGATTTTTCTGAGATTAGACAAATACTGTATTATTTCTCTTTTTCTTCCTACTAGAAGATAATTACCTTGTGTATAAGGTACCCCATGAATTTGCATCTCTAAAACCAAACTTCTACCAATATACTGATTTTCAGTAGTCATCCAGAGAACACAACTTGTTCAAAGCAAAGACATTTATTGAAATGCCATAGTAAGAAATGTAGTAACAAAACTTTTTTTTTGACCTATTGGTGTACAGATATAGCCAGTCCAGAGGCTCAAAGTAGCTTTGGTGTGCTCACTTACGATTATGTTCAGAGTCTTTCTGAAGTGGCCAAAAGTAGAAGTACAAGAAACTCAAAACTTCTATAGATTCAAGGCACCATATCAGAGCACATATTTTATTAAACAGATCGAAATAAGAAAGCTAAAGAATTTCTCTCATTACTGGAATTGCTAAATTGTTTACTAGTCCTAATCACTGAAAAGAATCCTAAATTTCCCTGGGTTTTGAGAGTAAAAACAAAGCTAGCTTTTAACACTGAAAGTTTTTCTTTAATGCTGTCTGCTTCTACTGCTTGTTCCAGTGTAATTCAGAAGCAGATAAGAGAGACTCAGAGAAATGCAAAAATCTTTATCACTTTGATAAGCTTGATGGATCTTGTGGCAAACATTTTCAAAGAAAAGCATAATAATTCTCTAACCACTAGGACAAAAGAAACAGATTGCAATTCTAATGATAACTATTTGTAAGAACTTTCTAATTACTTCAGAATATGGTTTTTATTTTTAGAAAATTAGTTTGCTCATTGTAATGAACCCATATCCTAATTTAGGAATACACTTACCCTTGCTGCTTAATTACAAAATTAACATTAACAGTGGATTTAAAAAAAATAAACTTTCACATTTGAATAATTCACGAGGGTTTTAAGACCCTTCATAGACCTTTGATTGGCTGCATAGAAAAATTTCACAGCCTAAACATTTGTCAACAGTTCACCAACATGCAGTGTAAATGTGTGATTGCATCTGTCTTTTCATATTTAATCTCACTGAACACACTTAGGGGGCATTTAGTCTACTGATGTTCAGATGATTTAATTAGTTAAGTTCCAATAATGTGTTCATGGGAAGATAGACTCCTTAGCATATGCATGTGATTAGACTGAAGGCAGAGTATTATAATTATTTTTGATAGTTTGCTACAGTGTAGTAGATGAACTGTGAATAAGGTAAATTTAATGTGCTTTAATTTTAATTTATGGGGAATTTTTCTTTTTTCTTTTGTATTTAAAAACCATTTTCCAAATTGCTTTTTTAGTTAACATATAACCTGAAGACACTCATTTTTATTGTTCTAATGTCTTTATTTTTATTGATTTATTTACTTTTATTTCCTTAAATTTCTGTTTGTACCTTTGACAACATTTTTTAGTTCCACATTATAGATGAAAGCCATGATCAAAAAGAAAAATAAAAGTGAAAGTAATATTCTGGTAAAAACTCTTAGTAAACAAATATAAGAACATTGTAAAGCCACTGATGATAAGAGGAAGACACCTTGTTCTGTGGAGTCTTAATATATGCATGTAAATTGTAATTTATGTCTTCTACTCTATTCCATTGTTTCTAAGTATTAGTTTTACTGTCACAATTCCAGAATATTTTTTAGGAATAAGGGGAAGAACACCAGCACAGTCAGAGACAAAGGATGCTCTTTGGCATTCTAGAATCAGTTCTAGACCACTCTTTGCACTTCCACTATCGGGATCCTATTTCTTCACTCCACCCCCAAAGACACATTCTACCAGCATATGCTCAACTGATGCACACAATTCTTGCCTTAATCTCAAAATACATCAGAGTATTTGAGAGAGTGTCCTCTCTCAAAAACAGTTTTACTTCTATATTCCCATCACACTACCACAGTGTTCTGGGTTTTTTTAGCTGAAATTCAATGATTTGATGATGTTCTTTTCTAAGTTCTGATAGAGTAAATATTAAATGTCTTTATCTCTTCAGGCAAATTTTAATTTCTTTGAAAAGCATTTCTAAAAAAAGACAAGAATATCAGCCTTGAAATATATAGGCAGAATTTAAAAATTAAAAAAAAAATCTTTGGCACCAATTCCATTGATTTGCCATCACTGGCTTATAATGCTGAGTTTTGTGTGTGTGTATGTGTGTGTGTGTGTGTGATGACCATTTAGAACATATTTATTTCAATCTCTTTAGATTCTGACCAATTTTCGAAGTTCAGTTTTTGAGAATTCTGCTGCCTATATCTTTAGACTAAAAATAAGTTTGCAGTACCAAAGGTGTGTGTAGACAGAAATGGATTTTATGTGATAATTAGCATTGAGATGAGTGTGGCATTATTTGTTAGCACAGAAACAAAAATAAATTTTAAAAAGAGGAAAGGGACCCATATATGCAAAAATAAGTATAACAGCTATTCTCATAGTGGCAAAGAATTGGAAACTGAGGGAGTGCTCATCAATTAGGGAATGGCACATGGATATAATAATATAATAACTACTATGGAATCAGAAATAATGAAGGGGTTATGGGAATAAGAGATTGAGAATCCTGCTAAGTAGTCTCCCTCTCTGACCTTTGTTAATAATAACATTTTCAGGGGCTACATGTTATCACCTCCTCATATAAGAATTTAGACATTTTAACCTTGTTAGTCCCTTATGATTGTATGTTCATGTTTACTTTTTTATGCTTCTCTTGAATCCTGTAAAATTTTCTATTCAGCTCTAGTCTTTACATTAGGAATCTTTGGAAGTTCCCAATTTCATTAAAGACCCCCTTTTTAACCCTTGTAGTATTATATGCAATTTTGCTAGGTAAGTTATCCTTGGTTGTAAGCACAGATCTTTTGCTTTCTGGAATATCATATATTCTAAACTCCTATATGATAATAACTTCTAAATTTTATGCCTAAATTCCTTCAATTCTTTCTTTCTGAATGAATACAGTATTTTTTCTTTGGCTTGGAAGCCCTGAATTTTTACTATTGTTTCTGTGAATTTTCATTTGAGAGTTTGATATCTCTGCTTTGTAGTTTCAGTGCAACTAAACTGAAAACTTCTCTTTGTCTTGGAATTCCTCTTCATTTCATCATAGGCTTCTTCCCTGGCCTGGAGGCTAGAACTAAATTCTCTGCTATATTTCTGAGATCAGAGCCACATGTTACTGTTCAACTCTGAACTTGTTTCTTGTCCTATACATAGGTAGGACCCATTACCCCATTCACTACCCCTGTGGGCATATTTTTCCCAACCTAACCCACAACTGAGTATTGGACACCTGAGCTGATAGACCCTACCCATCCCTATACCCTGTCGTAGTTCAGGGACTCCTTGGCATTTCTTCCTGCCCAGGTGGTTGGTTGTCACACTGTTCAGTCGTGGCTCTCTGCTATATATGTAATATACTTCTGGCCAGATCTGCCCCCATGGTCAGCAGATCTCTCTATCTTTCACCTTAATCTGTTCTGATCTGGAAATATCACTCACTGTGACTCTTTCTTGGATTTTCCTATCAAAACTGAGCATGTTTTCTAGATGTATGTGAAGGAATTGTATTGGGGAACTAATGTGTATTTCTTGATTTTCTACCCCATTTATTTGAATTCAGACTCCCCCCTTAGACTTTTATTGATGTCTTGACTTTTCCTGACCTTTGTCCATGTTTAGCTTAATCACAAGATATTCATGAACTAAGTTGTTAATTTTACAATGACCTCATCCCATTTCTCTTCTTTCTCTAGCACATTTCTTAGAGAAAGACCTAAAGTCATTGCTTTTCCCTTTCTATTGTTTTTTCATCATTTTCATCTTTATTTAGCTCTTACAAAGTATATATATATATATATATATATATATATATATATATATATATATATGTCTATCACAATAATCAAATACTTTCTGTGGCCAATATAAATATCTCACAGGTCAGAATGTCTTTTTGTCAAATATGTATTGTGTCAAATATGCTGTTGTGATTAATAAGGTAAAAGGTAGTTTTAAAATTACTTTGAATTTATAGTAGCTTTTGATCATTGCATATTTTCCCTTTTTCTTAAAAAAGCATTAACACCCTTTGTTGATTTTATACATAGTCTTTCCCCAATATATCTCTCATTCCCATAGAGTTAGTCAGTCAGTAAACATTTATTAATGCCTTCTATTTACTAAGCACTGTGCTAAAAACTAAGGATATAAAATAGAAAAGAAGAAAGTCCTTTGCCTTGGAGGAACTCACCAAGTTGGGGAAACAGCATGCATAGAACCATGCACAAATCATCCTAGTATAAAATGGAAGTGGTCATACTATATGTAGTATAGATACTATTTATACTATATGTATATGTAAATATATATTACACATATGTATTTATAGAGATAGATAGATCATACTTTTTTGGTGGGTGGAGGAGGAAGCATAACCACTGGAGGAATCCAGAAAGGTAAGTCTTTGAGCAGAATTTTGAAGAGAATGAGATCCTACAGGGCAGAGTAAGAGGTATGGAAGGCAGCCAGAGCAAAGGCACAGGGATGGGAGTTTATAGGTCATAGGACTTCAGAAGCCACCCAGTCCAACTTCCTTATTTTACAGCTGAAGGAACTGAGGGCCAGGGAGGTTTCGTGAACTGCCCAAGATAGATGCAGGGTCATGTGAAAAGAACAAGAAGAAAGAAGGCCAATTTGGCTGATCCCTAGAGAATGAGAAATGGAGTTTAATAGAATAAGGTGGAAAGTTAGTATTTGGGCAGATCATGAAGGGTTTTAAAAGCCCAAAGGGACAGCTTATGCTTATCTTTGAGGCACTAGGGAGCCATTAGACTTGATAAGTGGGTTTTGATTGTGAGTCTAGTTCTAGACGATCCCTTTCTGGCCCTGCCATGCTCCAGCAGCCACCTGGCCCCAGCACGTTACTCTTCTCTTCTGGACCTTTGAAGATCACTCTGTTCCTTGAGTCCCTTCTTCTCATTGCTGGCTCCCTCTTGGAGCCCCTGGTTTCCAGTTATGGTCATGTTTTCATTGTTTCCCAGGTTTCTGGTCTCCTTTCTCCATCATTCCTCAGGGTGTACATTCTCTCTCCTCCTTCTGTTTTCAGCTTTCTGCGATTTTCTTCCATTAGAATATAAGCTCTTCAAGGACAGGAATGATCTTTTGTTTTGCTTTGTATCCTTGTTATTTAACACATGGCTTTGCATATAGCAAGTGCTAACTACTGGACTGACTGACAACTGGATAATGATTAACCTAAGTAAGTGCAAAAGAAGAATTATTAAAAGACTGGCTTTCAGCTGATAAATGTCTTGGGCCACAGTGACCTAAGAAGCAGTCAGTCATATAAAATGACCCTCAGTCCTCTGGGAGCCCTTAAGTGCTTTTTTCTTTTAAACCCATAAATCAATATTGATTCTAAGGTAGAAGAGTGGTAAGGCCTAGGCAATGGGGGTCAAGTGACTTGCCCAGGGACACAGAGCTAGGAAGGGTCTGAGTTCAGATTTGAACCTAGGACCTCCAATCTCTAGGCATGGTCTCAATCCACTGAGCCATCCAGCTGCCCCCAACTTCCCCACCCTTACATGCTTTTGCCCTGATGATAGTAGAAAGGTAGAAAAGGAGGCAGAATATAATAAACTATGTTTTTTTTTGCCCAACTTTAATTATTAACACTCTTTAATGTGTGATAATATACAATTATAAAGAAAAAAAGAATTTCTTTTTGATAGCAAAAGTGTCCAAATAGCTCTTAATATGGATACAATTTAATAAATATTTACTTTTTTAAACTTCTTTTATTTTGGACTTAAATATCAAGTAAAATGAACATTTCCATATGCAAAGTAGAATAAAATAAGAGAAGTGCAAATGAAACTACAAATATCTGTTATATAATAGTTGCGATCTTTTAAAACTTAATATAAATACAAATATAACTTTCAAAACTATTTTGCTTGTCTGTGTTTCCTTCTGGATTTCCTTCTATTGTCTTCTGTGAGTTTAAAAAAGATGCTTAAAGATCTTATTACTTTTCTTTTCTTTTTTAGAAACTCTGTTGCTACTCTCCCTCATAAAAAACAAAAAGAAAAAGAAGACCCCTTCTAACAAATATGTATATTGAAACAGAAAAAAATTCCTTCGTTAGCCTTGTTTAAAAAAAGTTTTTCTCATTCTGCACCTTGAATCCATCTCTTCCTCAGGAAGTGGAGTAGCATGATTCATCGTTTGTCTTCTGGAATCATGAAAAATATGCTGTTCCCTTATCTTTCTCTGACTTTTTTGTAGGGTACAGGTCTAGTAGTGTAATATAGTAATATTGGATCAAAAAGTATCCGTAATATCTTTAGTCACTTTTTAGACACAGTTCTCAATTACTTTCTAGAATTCTTGGACACACAGCTTCACCAACAGTGCATTAGCATATCTTTTTTCTGTACTCCATTAACAATTGTTATTTTTTCTTTGCCATTTTTTACCACTTTGATAGGTGTGAAATAGAAGCCCATACTTGTCTTAATTTGCATTCTCTAATATTAGCGATCTGGATGAGATTGCTTGGATATCATCCTCTGAAAATTGTATTGTATTGTATAGTAGTCTCTCGGTAACCGAGGATGACGATTCTCTTATCTGTTTACATATTATGGATGTTGTTGTACCAATTTGCATTGAATCCTAGACCACTAGAAATCCCTTTCCATGAAATTCAAAATGATGTTGGAATGAAACACTGGAAAAACAAAATGTAAAAAGCATATATATTGCCAATTATTCTTATTTACATTATTTCAAAAGACTTACTTTTGGATAAGAATATGTGTATTAATTATATAATATTTACTGTATAAGCTAAAATCATAACTGATAAAGTGATACAGGTCTCCATGGCTTACTTGGGACCAGGGATGACCTGAGGTGGTTCAGACAGCTTAATAAATAGATTTTTAGGAGCTCATTATCCACCCCTACTCATAGCTACATCCTGGGGAACATGTATACAGGAAAAGAACTCTTGTTCCTTTCAATCGTTAAACATATTTTAGTATGTTTAAAGTATGTTTAAAAATATAGTTTAAAAGGAAGACATTGCTTGGGATTTCCAAAGTCAAAGAACATGTAAAAAGCAGAAGCCTGTATGGTATCTCTGATCCAAATCTCAGACATTCTCCTTAATATATAGGAATTGATACAGTATATGAAAAATACATTTCCACACAATATGCAACTTGATGAGTAGCCTTGTTTTAGACAAACTTGGTAGATGCACTATGAAACAGGTTCAGTGAGTAGTAAATATCAGAGAGAAATTAAGTGGAATTGCTTTAGGGATACTGTTCAGGGTTTTTTAATAATCCCCAACTATCTTACTACATCAAAATCCCACTTCTTTAATATTTAATTGTGTTTTTCCTCCCATATTGTTATATGGCCCACAGATCATTAAGCACCATTGTTTCAGAAAAAAAAAGTTCACCAAAGGGAAATGGAAACTTGCATGTTGGGCATAAATAGTCTATGTATTTTGTGACTCTATTGCATTATGAGAAATGACATTTATAACCTTATCACTTTATAACATTAAAAAATGAAACAAAGTAGGTGTTAAGCAATTGGCACATGGCTGAAAAAAACTGTGAAATATGATGTAATGTGCAATAAGAAACCACAAAGGTAAGGTGTTTAGAGAAACATGAAAAGACAAAGGCAGAATGAATTGAGCAGAACTTGGAAAACAATATACAAAGTGATTAAAATAATCTAAATGAAAGAACAGAAAAACAATACTGTGTACTTGGGAACATGGGGAAGACTGCACCATTCATATAGGAAATGTTCTTCCATTTGTATTCTGCACTGGATCTTCTTCAGGACAGTGGCAAAATGTTTTGGAGCTCAGAATACCTTTTTTATGACTTACTTGAATATTAATGATATGTGAACAAAATCCCATACAAAGTTAGTTCAGATATTCATTATTTCTAGGAATCTTGATAACTTTGACTTTTGAATAGGATATAGCAAGATGTTATGGGAAAATCTTTGTGACATGTTGCTCTATCAAATTAGTTATCAAATTTATCAAAATCAACTTGGAGTCTCCATATATTGCAGTCATTTTAGCTTATTTTGGAAGATTATTTTGCAAAAACCTGACTGTTCTAACACCCTCATGAATGATACTTTTGGATGATAATATAGATTATTATAATAAAATATTACATAGATAAGAAAGTAGGCATATAGATATATCACTTAATTAAATTTAGCCAAGATATATTTTTGATTTGTTTTTTGAGCTCTTCCAAAGCCCATGTTCAGTTTGCTGGAGTTTCTGTGTGTTTGCTTGCTTTTCTTGGTCCTCCTCTATTCCATTTGCTCTTTGTTCATTATCTGGATTGTTGTTGTTGTTGATTGTAATTCTTTTTTCCTTTTCTGTTGTTTACTCATATTTTTTTCCTTCTTTCCCCCCCCTGTCATTGACTGTAGTCTTGCTTCTCTTATTATTTGCTGGATATGTGGGTTTGGGCTATTCTGTCCTGAAGGGGCTTCTTCACTGCTCTATACCATTCAGCTGATGGTATTGATGAGTCCTGAGGTCAGATCTCCCCTACCTGGTAGCAGAAGCTGACAGTGTAGGTGAAGTTGAAGGGAGCTGTGCTTCCAGCCTTTGCCCTGGGATATAAGTCAGCTGGATTCTTACAGCTACTCTCAGCACTGTGTATAGGGGATTGGTGTTGGAGCTTGATTTCCCTGGCCTCTGAAGGCTTCTTATCTGCCTTATTGACAAGATTAAGCCAGGATGGAGTTGATCTCAGCAGGATGTGCCCTGAGGCCAAAACCTTGAGAAAAGGGGGGAACAAGATGGAGTGTTTTGGTTGTGACTAGGCTGCCCTCTCTGTGCTTCCTTCTCTAGCTGCCTTCCTGATGCCTATGTTCAATGCCCTGAGCCTGGCACAGCTGTGCTAGCAAGGCACTCCCTCTGGACTAGTGTCCTTGCATGCCCAGAGATTCCAGTCAGGGTCCCCTGGTTCTGTCATGTTAGATTTTTTTTTGTCCTCTTGAAGCACTCTGTTTTTGATTGGTCTGAAAGAGTTTTAGAGTTCTATACTTTTGCTGTGTCTAAGCCATCATCTTCCAAGATATATTTTTAAAGCACCTGGTATATTTAAGGCATTTCTGCCTTGAAGGAACTCTCAATTTAATGGAGATTAATTTAATAACATACAAATAACTATATCTAAACAAGGTAGAGAGCAGATAAATTGGATATAGTCATAGAGGGAAGGCACTGGCATTCATGGAGGACTAGGAAAGACAACTTGTAGAAGGTGAGATTTTAGTTGAGACTTTGAAGAAGCTAGGAGGCAGAGGGAAAGAAGGAAGACAATGAAAATCCAGGTAGAAGATGGAGTACTATGAATGAGTAATAGGAAGGAGACCAGAGCACAGGTGGGGAATAAGATATACAAGGACTGAAAAGACTGGAAGAGGCTAGGTCAAGGAGGGTTGTAAAAGGAAATCAAAGGATTTTAATATGATCCTGGAGACAATAGGGAACCATGGAGTTTATTGAGCAGTAGGCTGTCAGATCTGTTGTGGGAACATCACTTTGATAGCAATGTGGAATAGCTATTGAACTGGAGCTTACAGTCCAAAAGTAACTGAAGTACTGAAATAGTACTGAAGTAGCACAGGGCTGAGGGGATGAGGGATGGCTCTAGGGTATTGGTAATATTAGGGAAGAAAAAGGGGAGTATACAAATGATGTTAGGAAGGTAGAATTAGGGCCTGGCAACAAATTGAGTGCAGGGGTGATGGTGGTGAGAGAGCAAAGATAAGAGGATGACACCAAAGTCATGAGCCTGGGTGACTCAAAGAATGGTGGCGTCCCCCATTTGGGACAAAATGTTGAGTTAAATTGTTACTGATTTTCTCTGTAGACTTTCATAAGAAGGGTTTTTTCTTTGAATCGCTTAATGCCTTGTGGAGAGAAGGGTGTTTGATGTCTAATGTTTACTAAGTCTCCATGATTATTATAATTTGTGATATTATGTGATATACTGCTGCTTGGCCTGTTTTCTGGATTTCACTGTAGTGGGTTGTATTGGGGCTAATAAGGTAAGGAGGAGGAGTGGGTGAACAGAGAGGGAGGAGCTGGTCAGGGGATGGGGAGGCAGGGCAAAAAGATTGGGGGTTGGGTTGGGGGCGGGGAGGAGAAGAACAAGGGTGGGGCTGGGGGTGAGGTAGAGAGGAGTAGGATGGGTGAGGTCTAGAGGAGGAGTCATAGTAATATGGGTGGGATTGGTCAGGGTAAGGAGGGTAGGGAAAAGAATTGCCAAGAGAATAAGGCAGGGATGGTATAGGTGTGTGGGGATTGGGTAGTGAGAAGGAGGAAACTCTCGAGAGTAAGGGAGGGTAGAGGGTAGAGAGATAGATTAGAAGGAAAGGAGATGGGAGGAGTGGGGGATGAGTGAAGTCTGACAGAGAGAGGAACTGAAGTATTCAAGTCCTGGTTTGGGTTAGAATAAGGAGAAACTTTCTCACAGTCTAGGTGGGATGATAGGGTGTGTTTCTTTCTAGATCTAATCAAGGGTTCAGGAGACAGAACTGAAGGAGTTAAGCCAGAATAGTCTGGTTCCAAAGAAAGAATGGTTTCCTCACTAGAGGGGATAGTTAATTTTTCAACATGATATGCCCACAAGAGCCAGTATTTATAATCTTTTTTAAATTTTTAAATAATATTTTATTTGATCATTTACAAGCATTATTCATTAGAGACAAAGATCATTTTCTTTCCTCCCCACCCTCATAGCCGATGCATGATTCCACTGGGTATCATATGTGTTCTTGATTCGAACCCATTGCCATGTTGTTAGTATTTGCATTAGAGTGTTCATTTAGAGTCTCTCCTCAGACATGTCCCCTCAACCTCTGTAGTCAAGCTGTTGCTTTTCCTCGGTGTTTTTACTCCCATAGTTTGTCCTCTGCTTGTGGATAGTGTTTTTCTCCTAGATCCCTGCAGATTGTTCAGGTACATTGCATTACCACTAATGGAGAAGTCCATTATGTTCTATTGTACCACAGTGTATCAGTCTCTGTGTACAATGTTCTCCTGGTTCTGCTCCTCTCACACTGCATCAATTCCTGGAGGTTGTTCCAGTCTCCATGGAATTCCTCCACTTTATTATTCCTTTTTGCACAATAGTATTCCTTCACCAACATATACCACAATTTGTTCAGCCATTCCCCAATTGATGGGCATCCCCTCGTTTTCCAATTGTTGGCCACCACAAAGAGCGCAGCTATGAATATTCTTGTACAAGTCTTTTTCCTTGTTATCTCTTTGGGGTACAAACACAGCAGTGCTATGGCTGGATCAAAGGGCAGACAGTCTTTTATCACCCTTTGGGCATACTCCCAAATTGCCCTCCAGAATGGTTGGATCAGTTCACAACTCCACCAGCAATGAATTAATGTCCCTACTTTGCCACATCCCCTCCAGCATTCACTGCTTTCGTCTGCTGTCATGTTAGCCAATCTGCTAGGTGTGAGGTGATACCTCAGAGTTGTTTTGATTTGAATCTCTCTGATTATAAGAGATATAGAACACTTTTTCATGTGCTTATTGATAGTTTTGATTTCTTTATCTGAAAACTGCCTATTCATGTCCCTTGCCCATTTATCAATTGGAGAATGGCTTGATTTTTTGGTACAATTGATTTACTCTTTATAAATCTGAGTAATTAAACCTTTGTCAGAGGTTTTTATGATGATTGTTTCCCAATTTGTTGCTTCCCTTCTGATTTTAGTTACATTGCTTTTGTTTGTACAACAGCTTTTTGATTTGATGTAGTAGAAATTATTTATTTTACATTTTGTGACTCTTTCTAAGTCTTGCTTGGTTTTAAAGTCTTTCCCTTCCCAAAGGTCTGACATGTATACTATTCTGTGTTTACCTAATTTACTTATAGTTTCCTTCTTTATGTTCAAGTCATTCACCCAATTTAAATTTATCTTGGTGTAGAGTGTGAGGTGTTGATCCAGACCTAATCTCTCCCACACTGTCTTCTAATTTTCCCAGCAGTTTTTATCAAATAGTGGATTTTTGTCCTAAAAGCTGAGATCTTTGGGCTTATCATATACTGTCTTGCTGAGGTCACTTGCCCCAAGTCTATTCCACTGATCCTCCTTTCTTTCTCTTAGCCAGTACCAAATTGTTTTGATGACTGCTGCTTTGTAATACAGTTTGAGATCTGGGACTGCAAGGTCCCCTTCCTTTGTATTTTTTTTTCATTATTTTCCTGGATATCCTTGATCTTTTGTTCTTCCAAATGAACTTTGTTATGTTTTTTTTCTAAATCAGTAAAGAAATTTTTTGGCAGTTCAATGGGTATGGCACTAAATAGATAAATAAGTTTGGGTAGGATGTTAATTTTTATTATAATGGCTCATCCTATCCATGAGCAGTTAATGTTTTTCCAATTGCTCAAATCTAGTTTTAGTTGTGTGGAGAGTGTTTTGTAGTTGTGTTCATATAGTTCCTGTATTTGTCTCGGGAGATAGATTCCTAGGTATTTTATTTTGTCTAAGGTGATTTTGAATGGGATTTTTCTTTCTAGTTTTGCTGCTGAGCTGTGTTCGAGATATGTAGAAATGCTGATGACTTATGCGGGTTTATTTTGTATCCTGCAACTTTGCTAAAGTTGTTGATTATTTCAATTAGCTTTTTGGTTGAATCTCTAGGATTCTTTATGTAGACCATCATGTCATCTGCAAAGAGTGATAATTTGGTCTCCTCCTTGCCTATTTTGATGCCTTCAATTTCTTTTTCTTCTCTAATTGCTACTGCTAGTGTTTCTAGTACAATGTCACATAGTAGAGGTGATAATGGGCATCCTTGTTTCACTCCTGATCCTATTGGAATGCATCTAGTTTATCCCCATTGCAGATGATATTAGCTGATGGTTTTAGATATATACTGTTCATCATTTTTAGGAATGAAGCTTCTATTCCTATGCTTTCTAGTGTTTTTAGTAGGAATGGATGTTGTATTTTATCAAAGGCTTTTTCTGTATCTCTTCAAATAATCATGTGATTTTTGTTGGTTTCCTGGTTGATATGGTCAATTATGTGGATGGTTTTCCTAATATTGAACCAGCCCTGCATCCCTGGTATAAATCCTAATTGATCAAGGTGAATGACCCTTCTGATCACTTGCTGGAGTCTTTTTGTTAGTATCCTATTTAAGATTTTTGCATCTATATTCATTAGGGAGATTGGTCTATAATTTTCTTTCTCTGTTTTTGACCTGCCTGGTTTTGGAATCAGTACCATGTTTGTGTCATAAAAGGAGTTTGGTAGAACTCCCTCTTTGCTTATTATGTCAAATAGTTTGTATAGTATTGGGATTAACTCTTCTCTCAATGTTTGATAGAACTCACTTGTGAATCCATCAGGCCCTGGGGATTTTTTCTTAGGAAGTTCTTTGATGGCTTGTTGGATTTCATTTTCTGATATGGGATTATTTAAGAATTCTATTTCTTCTTCTGTTAGTCTAGACAGTTTGTTTTTTTTTGTATATATTCATCCATGTCACCTAAATTGGTGTGTTTATTGCCATATAATTGGGCAAAGTAATTTTTAATGATTTCCTTAATTTCCTTTTCATCGGAGGTGATGTCCCCCTTTCAGAGTAGAACTTGCAAGGTCTTGTGTGACCCTGATTGGCATTCCTTTATATCTAAATTGTCTTTTTTTTCTGGCTTCCTGTAGGATTTTTTCTTTTGTTTGAGAGCTTTGGAATTTGGCAATTACATTCCTGGGAGTTGTCTTTTGGGGGTTTAGTGTAGAAGGTGTTCTGTGAGCTCTTTCAATGCCTCTATTGCCCCCTTGTTCTAGAGTCTCGGGCAATTTTCTTTGATTATATCTTGTATTACAATGTCGAGTTTGCTGTTTAGTTCTGACTTTTCTGGTAGTCTAATTATTCTTAAATTGTCTCTTCTCCCTCTATTTTCCAAGTCTGTGACCTTGTCAGTGAGATTTAATGTTCTCTTCTAATTTCTTGATCTTTTGGCTTTGCTTTATTGATTCTTGCTCTTTTTCGAGATCATTGTCTTCCAGTTGCCTGATTCTGACCTTTAAAGCCTGGTTTTCCTTTTCACTTTGGTCCAACCTCGGTTTTGTAAATGCATGAATTCCTTTTGCATTAATTCCCACTTTTCCTGCCAGAAGGCTTCCATCTTTTTTTATCATTTCTGATTCAAATTCTTCCTGAGTTTGTGGAGAGTTTCCATTTCCTTTTGAAGATTTTGGAGCATTTGCTTGTGTTTCCTCTTCTATCTCCTCTGTATTTTGTATTTTTGCTCCATAAAATGTGTCCAAAGTTGCCCCCTTCTTCTTGTTTTTCTTGGTGTTTTGAGGCTTTTCTGTGCTGTTTGCCATCTCTGAGTGAGGAGGACTAGCTCTTCTATCTGTCCTATATTCAGAGCCTTTAGCCCCTGGCAAAATGTCTGTTCTCCACAGCTGTTCTGTCTTCCTGGGGATGCCCGGGGTTTGGGGTATTCCTGCTGTCAATTCCCTACTGATGCTTCTTTGCTGCCTTACTTCCAATCTCTGGGCCTGACACAGCATTGTCCACAAGGTATCTCAGTGCCTTTGCTGGCCAGAAGACCCTGCACTCTGAGGGTGGGAGTGGCTGTGGCTTCCTGGTGCTCTGGGGGCTCCTGATAGGATTAACTTCAGCTGGGTTGGACTGAGTATGCCCTGACGCAGTGACCTTCCATGAGACTTAGCTGGAAGGATCCAGCCAGGGGGCTACAGGCTCCCCCCCGCCCCCCTATCTCTCTCTGTTTCCCTGCTGTCTGTGTTACCCCTGCGACTGGCTCAGGTTGTTTTCAGGATGAGGCCTTCAGAATAGCAGGCCTTGAGGTCCTTTTGCCAGCTCTGAGGTTCCACTGCTGCCTCGGACTCAGCTCTCTGGGTTGAGGTGGATGGGTCCTGGGACCTTCCCTCTACCTACCCCTTAGATCCGAGTGATCTAGGGTTCTGGCTTTTGGGGGGGCCATACCTTTTGATCCAGATCCAGGAGGAGGGCTCCCAGGGTCTATCCTGTTGTTCGTTTTGAATTTCGGTGCCCTAGGAGCATACAGTTTGAGATCGGTATGGAAGGGTTTCTGGAGATCTGAACTTTAGCTCTGTCTAAGCTGCCGTCTTGACTGGAAGTCATAATCTTTGTTTTTAATGGCTAACTTCAAATCTTTTATGATCTTGAAGTCAAAGGATCCATATTTTGGCCAGGTATATGACTTATCCATCCAGGGTTTACAAAGTTTTTAGCTTCATTTTTTGTCATCCAATTCTCCTTAGGAAGATTAGGATCACCCCCACACTTAAAAAAGTTTATGCAGGGGGTGAATCTGGAGGAATATTTATTGATTTCCCTTGATTTGTTGCAGTATTTCCCATAGTGTCTACTCTGTCTGTCTTAATCTGCCTATTTAAGCTAGTCTGAGTAATGCTAAATGGTCAGCTTATACAATGAAAGGTTTCTAAAAAATGAAAAAATGGAGACAAATTTCTTCAATGTTATTGTGAAAGACAATGAGAGTAGGGTTAAACAATAAGCTAACATAAGGCACTAAGTAATTGTTGTGCAGCAATAGTACCAATAATGAATATGTATTTATTATAATTATTGTTGTTATTAATAATTAGTAATAGTAAACATTCATAAATAAACATAAATTATCAATAATAATTATTAATAATATTAGTTGTTAGTGACTAATAATAGTTACTGAAAATTAATAATTATTATTATTGATAGCATTATCAAAACTATTGTGTTCTAAAATTATTTCTTAATATTATATTTAATTAATTTGATTTAATTTTGGCTTTGTTCAATTTTATAAATTTGGTTATAATTTAATTCAATATTATTAATATTTAATTATTAATTATTTTATTTAAATGTATTCAGTTTAATGTCATTAGATTACTAGTATTGTGGAAGAGAGAAATGCTAAAATGAATGCAATAACTGGATTTTTCAAGGTGATCTCATGAAGAGATGGCATGGAACACTGACTGTCAATGGGGAATGGGAATGGGACATTTCAACTAAGAAAAGAATGGAGCAATTAGAGACTGCTGGTCTTTCCTCTTTGACTTGAAGAGGGAAGGAACAAAATCTTCTTTGAGCTTACTTAGCTACCAACCTATAAATCCCTTGTTGAGCAGGAAAAGATCCAGACCATTCATCTGTTTACAGTGGTGGGATAGAGACGTTTTCCCTTTGTGGAAGGCAATAGCCTATTCTTCAGAAGACACATTCAAACTATATCTCTGAGAGAAGATATACCATCATCTTGCATCTACAAAGACATTAAAATAGTCTAGGACTTAGTCCCCAGACTTGTGCCTCAAACTCCTGAAGACATTTATAAGACGGAGATAGCTCAGGGACTTCCTGTTTCCTCTTTCTTAATTTATACCTAACCTCTTCTCCAATAAATAGCTAATTTTACTATTAGTATTTACTTTTAAATTTCCTGCAGTTTTTACTTCTCACCTGCGGGTGGCACCACAACTGCGTGTATAGGGTAAGACCCTAGAGGGTAGGATTACTTAAAAAAAAAAGTGAGAGAGCAAGGAATGTTTGAAGGGGGGGAGGGGGAAAAGGGAGTAGAGAAAAGAAAAAAAAAAGCACTTCCTTGTACTTCAGTCCTTTCCCCTTCCCCATAAGTAAAGCTGGTGACCATGTGTATTGGTCTCCCTGCTAACTGCTGGTGACTTACTCAACCAGTGTCGTATTTTCAACCTAGGATCTCCTGTCTCTAGGTCTAGTTCTGATACTACTGAGCACAGGAATTCCCAACACTGAATTCACTCTGCTCCAGCCCCTCACAGTAAATTTTCAAAGTTGGGGACAGGGGTTTCCCCACTCCAGTCTCCTATGGCCTGGAAGTACTTCCTGGATGAATTTACTGTCTTTTTTTTTTTTCAGTGGGGCTATTCCCCATGCGGTGCTGTGTTGAGCTTAGTGGGACCATGGGACCTCAGGACCTAAGAGCCTGCATCAGCATCCTAGTGGGTGTGGCATGCTGGTGTTGTGCAGACAGTTAGGGGCTGGGAAGGATTAGGAGTTAGGGTCCTGGAAGGAGTAGAGTCCTAGAGCCATTTGGATATTTGGAGTGACTCATCCTAGGTCCTGTATGTGCAAAAAGGCTTCCCTTATCCAAGCTAAAAGAAATGTAGGGGGGTGGGAGGGCACCATGTGGGAGGTAAGTTCTCACTGATCCTGTGTGCTAGGCTCAAAAATGAAACCGCTCTGCTCCTCTCTCTCTGCCAAAGTGTGTCCCGCATATGAAAGCAGATGAGCAGCTCTGCTAAAAATTTCCCTAATGGAAATTTTTTTTTCCATTTCCATTTTCCCTAAGCTATCAAAACTCTCTCGGAATAAAATTAAGGATCCTCCTTATTTTCCAGTGGTTGTCATCTGTTATATTATATTTTTATTATTTATGAATTAAAATATAACATTAATTAATATAACTACCAGTTCTTATTTTCCATAAAGTTTATTAATAATCACTTGAGAGAGAAAAGGTAGATAAGCATAGATTTAAAGTCTTTTCCTTACTCTAAAATTGACCATGTGCAGCCATTTTCCTGGAAAATCTCCCTCTCTCTCACCTCTTCCTCTAGCCAAAGTTCCATGCCAAAAGACCCAAGTGGGCTCTGCCCACTCTCTTTTATTGACATTCATGGACATAGCACTGGCATGTGATGAATATTGATGAACTAGGTTGGCAACTCAGGAGGGGGGTGGGATGAAATCCCCTCAATACAGTGCTATTGTGCATTACCCTTCCTCATATTTTCCTGTATTCATTTTGTATGTATGTTTACATACTATATATTTACATGTTGTCTCTCCCATTAAAATATAAACTCCTTGAAGGCAGGAACTATTATATTTTTGTTTTTATTTTGTATCCCTAGGACTTAGTACAATGTAAGCACATATTAAGTTCTTATAAATGGATACAAAGACAACACTGTAGAGTGGATGGAACTGTGGTCCCAGACTCAGAAAAACATGATACAGGTTCCACATGTATGTAAAATCAAAAATTACATCTCCAATAATAAAAATATTATAGTTGAGGAGCTTTATTATTAGAAATTATTATTATTAGATCATTAGAAATCAGAGAATAAAGAGGATACAAAATAAAAACCACATGCCCATGGCTGGTTAGCCATTTTCAGCCATCCCAACTCACCACCATCACTTCTAATTGTTGTCCAAAAAAGAGGACATGGGAGGAGTTACCACCAGTTAAATACCAATTATGTGATCCTACCAACATGGAGATGCAGGAGAGATTATAGGGAATTTTTGGAAATACTAAGGACTTTTGGGGAATGAAGTCAAAGGTTCAAAATCTGTACTAGCTGTGTGGTCCTGGCTAAGTCACTTGACTTTCTGGTACTCCAAAGGTGCTGACAGTATTGAGTATCTTCATCTGGTTCTTGATACCACTGAGATCACACATCCAGTCCCTCTCAGTGTTTTGTGCTTTTATTATTATATTATCATATTCTGTGTTTTTGTATATGTGCTCCTGAAAGCCAGTACTTAGAAGTATAGAGATGATTAGATTATAGAGGTAGACCCAGAAGGGAGTTTAGTGGTCTTCTTGACCAACCCTTTTATTTCCCAGATAAGAAGACTAGAGAGATATCATCTGCCCCAAGTCATAATAGCCAGAAATGGAAGAGTAGGGACTGAAAACTCTGGATTTTTCTTTCTGTGGTTGATTGCTTTGGTGCATGTACCCAAGAATGGGATTGTGGAGTGTGGAGGAGGCAAGCATGCAAGACAGAAAGCTGAGGACAGAAGAGCTGTCAATCAAAAGGAACATTCCATTCCCAGGAAAGACAGTTGGATCCAAGCCAGCCTGAACTGGACTGAGAACCTTCTGAACTGGACCCTTTTGGCTTCTGACAGAGTGGTGTTAAAGAAGCTGGGGGTTTCTGGCTTTTGGACTAAGTTTTGGCTGCTTGTGGCTGATGGTGAAGACCCTGAAGCTCTTGCTGACTGGACTGAGGTTTACCTGGCTGGTTAGAAGAAAAGAAGACATACAATTGTCCTATCTCCCTGACTGTCCCTGATAGTGACTGATTGCCATTTCTCCAATATCCTTCAAACCAAGGCTTCTTGTAGAGAATAGGGAAACCTATCCTTCTTACCTTATCCTCTACCCTTGTCCTGTCTTCCCCAAATAAACCCCTTACTTGGGAAATTAAGAGAAAAGAGTATCTTCTCTAAACCTCATAGTTCACTCTGAGTGAATTGAAGGAGAAGGGGGAGGGGAAACTAAAGGCTTCAGAAGGAAGCTTCAGAGGAAATGGGAGGCATTGAAGGAGGAGGGTAGGTAAAACCTTGATCCATTAGTCATCTAGAGAATCAATATACACCCTCAAGAATTACTATCTATTACAGATTATCTATCTATTACAGGAGTCGAGAAGTATGAAGAGCTTAGTAACTTCTTCCACATAATTCCAAATTGTTTTCAGCTCCCTCAACAGTGTATTATTGTGCCTGACTTACCAGAGTTCCTTTAATATCAATTACTTCTATTTATCATTATCTGCTTAATTGGCAGATATGAGGTGAATACCCAATGTGTTTTTAATTTGTACTTCTCTTATTATTAGTGATCTGGATCAGCCTTCATTTGATTGTTAGTAGCTGGGATTTTTATTTGGAAAAATCTCATTACTAATTAGGAAGTATATATATATATAGACTGGCCTTGGAGTAAAGAAGAAGTAAAGAAGATCTGAGTGTAAATCCCATTTCTGAAATTTGCTAGCTTGGTGACATGGGAAAGTGACGGTGTCTATGAATCTCTGTTTTGTCTTCTATTTATCAAGTCCTATCTTGTTAGGACATTGTTGTTTTTGTGTTGTCTCTGATATTAGAGTATGAGCTTCCTGATAGAAGGAATTGCTTTTCTTGGCATCCCCAGAACTTAGCACAGTGCTGGCATGTATATTTAATGAATGCTTCTTGAATTGACTTTTCTGACCTATAAAATGGTAATAATAATCCTTATAGTACTTGCTTTACAGGGTTGTTTTAAATCAATAGACTTTGCAAATTTAGAGTATTATATATATATATATATATATATACATATACATGTATATATATATAATATCTTTCAGATTTCTAGTAGGTCTGTTTAATGCCAATATTTTCTTCCCAGTTTATTATTTCCCTTCCTATCGACTCCTCATGGATTTTGTTCTTATGACAACTTTTTAATTTTCTTTAGGCAACGTAGTATATTTTATCTTTGTTACTTTATCTCTTCTCTTATTTTGTGATAAGCTCTCCCCCAATCATAGATCTGTAAACTACTCCCTTAGGTTTTCTCTTCTTTAAATGATTCTTTAAATTTCTCTTCTTTTCTATTTTGGTTGCTTATTCATTTGGATCCTCTTTGATGCATCATGAATGATGCTACTCGAAACCCATTTTTCTACAAACTGCTTTCCAGGTTTTCCATCAGTTCTTGCTCCATCTCTCATCACCATACTTTTTCACAAGCTATCTCCATATGCCAGAAATGCATTCCTCTTCTCTTACAATTTTTCCCTAGCTTCAAAGCTCAGTCCATGTGAATATTAGAGCCTTACCTGCTATTTGAGGGCTCTAAAATCACCTTGTATCAGTTTGTGTCCCTTCTGTAGTGTGTACCCAGTGTTCCTCTTGATAGAACATGAGGAGAGATATCATTTTGTTTTTGTCTTTGCTATGCCTGGCATATAGTAGGCACTTAATACATGTTTGACTAGGAATTTTAGTTTATATTCTTCAGTTTATTTAACATTGGGATACTGTGCTCATAGGTTTTGTTTGTCTGTTCAGAATGTACCTTTCCAAATAAAATATTTCTTCAAAATATTTGTTATCAGTATAAATGAAAAGAACGTGAAATACAAATTAAACTCAAGTAATTGAAAAGCCAAATGATCTCAGAAAGATGTGGGAGGCTAATGAGGGCAGAATGGCACATAAATGACCAAGGGGGATCACTCTATCAGTTTACTCTATCAGTTCTTTTTACTTTAAAGTTTGTCTTAGGTTTAGTTCTTGCATAAGGGAGGTTACAATGATTCAGTGGGCATGCATACAGTAAGTGTCTGCCATGTGGTAGGCAGTGAGATAAGCCCTGGGAATAAAGACAAATCAAAACAGCATCCTCAGTTCTGGGAGCTCCCATTACCCTGGGCAAGACAACATGTAAATAATTAGGTACATCCAGTGCAAATAGGAAATGATCTCAGGGACAGGGTACCAGGGTGGAGGTACACAGGCTGGGAGGAGGGAGCCTGGGAAAGACCTTTTGCTCCTGTAGAGGAGGGATTTGAGCTGAGTCTTGCGAAGATAAGGGAAACCAGGAGGTGGAGGGGAGGAGGGAGAGCATGCTAGCTATGAAGGGGCACTTGGGAGCAACAACAAGCTAGTCAGTGTAGCTGGATTGTAGAGTATGTGTAGGGAGTAAGAGGTAAAAAGTCTGAAGCAGCCAGAAGGGTCAGGCTGTGAAGGGCTCTAAAGGTCTCACTCCTAAACTGACATACCTTGAAAAAATGTTATTACGTAGATAACTGTTATAGCCCCTAGTGAGGTGTATCTTGTGAACACCAACTTTGTAAATATTAAATTTAAAATATTGCTTTCCCCTTGAAAATACTCTTCCACTTATAGTCCAAAGAGTGAGATAGAATTCCTTTGTCATTTTTCTTCCCTATCAACAAATATTTGACTGATTTTGTGTGCTCTCTAGAAATTGGGTTTGCATCTAAATACTAAGAATAGGATTTAATAATAGATTTGGCATGTCACTTGGATTCTAATTCAGGTTTTACTATTTTGTGCTTATCCAAATTGTCATTTACTTTAAGCATTTTTCTCATCACTGGATAGCGATCTCATGTGTTTTATGAAGCCTAGGAACACTGCTGTATAATGACACTTGATTAACTGGGATGACCATCATTTGAACTAGATGAGTGCTGAGAATGCAGAAATGATAATGAATTTCAGGTACTGAAAAACAAATGCCTTTGTTATTCATGTTATTTTTCTGAGGAAATCCAAGTAATAGGAATGATTCCACATTTAATAATCCTGAGAAAAATGGAACAGAGTTATATTGTGAAAAGGACTTCATGGAATTTCATATTAGTAAACAAAATGTAGCTTACATGTGAAAATTGAAATCATTTTCCTGTTAGTTTTCTAACAACAAAGTAGATAATGTGCAAGAACAGTATATTTTGAAGTTGCTTTATTATTATTACCATTTCAAGTAATATTGCACATCACTTTTTCATTTGAATTGTGCAGATTTTAATGATAGATAATAAAAATGGTTAGTGAATAAACATGTTTAACTTGCCACCAACTCATCTTATTTCCAGAAATGTCAAATGAATAAAAGTACATGACCTATAAGCCTTTTTGCAAAGAATACATTTTGTTACATTGCATTTCATTTTTACTGAACAGAAAAATGCCAGAAGTTATCTTTTCATTAAATTTCAATAAGAAAGGAGAAAATATGGGAGAAAACATTGAGTGATTTTAAAGTAACTTCATTTTTTAGGAAAAATGTTTATTTTTTAAATCTAAAACTTTACACACTAAATTATTAGACTGCTTAAAACAAAACTAATCTCTCTATTATTTTGTTCAATATGCCAGTGCATATTGAAAATAATAATATAATATCCACAGAGATTGAGACAAATATTCTTATGTGGAAATCATGGTTTTGTAAGACCAAATTAATCTTTCACAAACAGATGGCCAAGCTGCTTCCTGATACTGATTGCTTTTTTATAGGAAATCCTTAAATGACTTCATCTTTTAATAGATAGTGACATTAGAATTTTTAGTGTGACACTTGAGAGAACAATAAGAAAATATAAAAAACCCCAAATGACAATATATCTTTCTCCTAGGGAATACATTTTATATTACAATACATTTAAGCTCCCCCTGCCAAGACTTATAACATTATAATGTCATCAAAAGCATCTCAAATGTATGCCCTCTGCTCTGCTCATTTTTATATCTGTTGAAATTTTAGACACTGAATTGTCTAGTAAGGAAAAAAATTATCATCAAGTATTAAAGAAATAGGGCATCACAATGTGATCTGCATACTGATTCCACTGATATGGAAAACTTCAACCTAAACTGAAAGTTATAGTAAAATATTCTTGATGTTGAATATGTTTTTCATCATTTCTCTCACCACAGATTTTTCCTTCTCACTATGGGAACAAGGTAGTATAGTGGTTAGATTGTTGGTCATGAGTTGTTGTTTATTAATTTCATTTGTGTCTGACCCGTCATGACCTCATGGAGAGTTTTCTTGGCAAAGATATTGATATGGTTTGCCATTAGTGTCTGAGACTGGATTTGAACTTAGGTCTTCCTGATTTAAGGCCCTGGTACTCTATCCACTGAGTCATTTAACTAGTTCTTTATTAGTCATGAATACCTAAGTTCAAATTTGGCCTTAGCCACTTATTAGTTGTATGACCATCTTAAAGATTTATTGTATCCAATAAGGTTATATATATATGTATATATATATATATATGTAATATATAAAGTATCTAATATAGGGTAGGCACTTAATAATGCTTGTTCCCTTTCCTACCATGAGCAATTTTTATTTTTAAAAATTTCAAGTAGGAAAAACATTTTAGTTAACATTCTAATTAATCATATTAATACATTTTAAACTACTACTTGACTTTTAAGTGATTAGTGATTTATAGTTAAATTCTAGAAGAATTCCAGTATAGATTTTGTGTAACACATAAATTAACATTTTCCTTGTTATTTTGTTACTATCTTTAGGACCTTTCATTACTTGATTTCAGAAATCCTGGAAGTGGTCTCCTTAGTGGAGCTTTTTGCCTCTGTTTTTTTTTTTCATGTTTGTCATTGCCAATTAAGTGAAACTAAAATATCATGTTCTTTGTTTTCATTATTTGCCTGAGAATCTACAGAACCTCCACTTTGCCTGTAGGAATAGAACCAAACTTTAGCACATTATTCCAGTTCCTGTATCATCTGTCTGCGCCTTGCTTAATGAAGCTTCTCCCTTCACCTACTTCTCCTCATTTCCTTTGCTCCCTGATTTAGAACTTTTCTCTTCTCTGGTCAGGCATTTGACTGTACTGTTTTTGGTGCCGGCCAAGCTTATTACTATTGTCCCTAAGTTTTCACATTTGTTATTTATTTTACCTTCTTGTAAATACTGTCCACCTTGGGAGTTTAAATCCAACATTTTCTTTGAGACTTCTCTCCTCATGACCTAAATCCTTTATGACATGACTATTTAGGCTTTCTTTACATGTCTATATGCTATCATTACTTTAGTATGGAACTACAGATACTCAGTATATGTAAATGATGAAAGTGATCAGTATTTATGGGCTTTATTTTCCTTTTATTTAAGTATGTACATGCTGTCTCCCCCACATAAATTCCTTGCAAATAGGAATTGGTTCATTCTCTGTCTCTGTATCACTTGTTCCTGGTTCATAGTAGGTGATTCATGAATGCTTTTTGATAGATTGACATCTTTCCATGGATCAAGCTTTTTTCTATTTTTATTCTGAAGTTTGTAGCATCTGGTCTCACTCTTTTTTATTTGTCTCGTTCTTTAATATTGCTTTATATATGTATTTTATTTGTACATATTATATTTATATATTACATATATTATATACATATATATGCTCTTTAGCTTTTCAGTATAAAGGTATCTTTTTTTTTCTGGAGCTAGATTGCAAAATCTTTGAGATTAAAGACCATTTGTTTTTGTCTTGTGTATTCTGGTCATCATAATAAAATGCTGAGTACATTAACGAATGCTTCTATTACTGTGGGATATGGCTCACTCTGGCTTTTGGGTTAGTGCTGGGTGGTACAATGGATAGACTCCTGGTGCTGGGTCTTGTAGTAAGCAAAGACTCCTAGCTGGCTCGCCAAACTATTATTAATAATCGTCTGAAGTCAGGAAGACCTGAGTTCAGATCTGATCTCAGACACTTATTGGTTGTGTGACTGTGGGTAAGTCACTGAACTCCAGTTTGCCTTACTTTTCTCATCTATAAATGGAAATAATAATAACCCCTATCTCCAAGGGATTGTTTTGAGAATAAATTAAGATAATAATTGTAAAGCATTTAGCTTACTGCCTGGCATAGAGTAAGCATTATATAGATGTTGTCTTTGTTGTTGTTGTTATTATTATTATTATCCCTTAATTCATAGAATATGAGATAACTTTCTAATGGTATTTTACTATAGTTATGATTCATTTAGGTTACAGGGTAGAGCAAAAATATATAATCATGAATCATGTGTTTAGTTCTTCCGAAGGCATATGGCCAGAAAGGGAAGCTATTCTGAAATGGAAATGTAATCAATTCCTCATTATCAGAGTGGGGAGTCCATTTCTTTTTCATTCTGTTTTTTGTCCTTTCCTTCTCATGCTGAAGGAAGGACTCAGACAGATACATGGAGATATAGTTCCTTTCATCAGAGAAAATTTGCAGAGAAGTGTTTTAAAGCTCACCAAGCTCCTATCAAGAAGTCTTTTCCTCGCTCTGTACCTTAGACTCAATAAGGAGGAGAAGGAAAGTTTTAAATGATGGTTTCTGATAATTCATTTAAGGTAACATGTTTATGGAAGCTGCTAAAGAATAAATTAAGATTCATGTATAATAGTACTTTTGGAGATTGCCTGTAATTTGAATGTTTCCTTCATTACTGTGATAATTGAGTGTTCTAACAAAAAACTCTAATGATAAGGACTTTAATATATTTTATAAATAAATTAGGAAATCATTACTTTGCTTTCTATCTACTACTGATTCTCTTTCTAGCTCTTCTTCAAAGCCCTCTTCTTGATTCTTTATTTAGCTTTGGGGTTCAAGTTAATTGGGCTAATTAGTTAATTGCTCTGTGCCTCAGTTTCTTCAATTATAATGAGGATGTTAGAGTTAACTTTTTTAAAGAGCTCTTCTAGCTCTAAATCTCTAATCCTATAATCACTTAAAAATTATCCCTTCCTTCCTTCCTTCCTTCCTTCCTTCCTTCCTTCCTTCCTTCCTTCCTTCCTTCCTTCCTTCCTTCCTTCCTTCCTTCCTTCCTTCCTTCCTTCCTTCCTTCCTTCCTTCCTTCCTTCCTTCCTTCCTTCCTTCCTTCCTTCCTTCCTTCCTTCCTTCCTTCCTTCCTTCCTTCCTTCCTTCCTTCCTTCCTTCCTTCCTTCCTTCCTTCCTTCCTTCCTTCCTTCCTTCCTTCCTTCCTTCCTTCCTTCCTTCCTTCCTTCCTTCCTTCCTTCCTTCCTTCCTTCCTTCCTTCCTTCCTTCCTTCCTTCCTTCCTTCCTTCCTTCCTTCCTTCCTTCCTTCCTTCCTTCCTTCCTTCTCATGTAGTGGATAGATGCTAGACTAAGTTGGAAAGATTTGAATACCACCTAAGCCACTCTAGGCAAGTCACTTAGCTTCTTTGAGCATCAGTTTATTCATCCTTTAAAAATGGGTATTATAATAGTATCTTCCTCAGGAGACTGATCTGTGAATCAAATGTGAAATATTTTTCAAATCTTAGAGCCCTGGGTAAATATTATTTTCATTATTGTTGATAATATCTGTCTCTTCTAATTGTAGCTTTAATAATAATATTTTTATAATAACAATAAACACTTTTATAGGGATATCATGTTTGAAAAGTATTTTAAATACATTGTCTCACTTGATCCTCATAGTAATTCTGTGAACCAGCTGCCATAGTTTTTGTTATCTTCATTTTACAGATGGGAAAATTGAGACAGAGCAAGTTATTTGCCCAAAGCCACTGATCTGGTAGCTCTCAGAGCCATGTTCTGAGCTCTGGCCCCTTTAGACTCCAAGCCCATGCCCTACCATGCCACTATTCTGTTTTCCAGTACAACAACCAGTTTTAATTTTTTATTATTATCTTAAGCTAGAGATAGGGACATTTTTAAAAGATCTGGTTAAAAATGCAAGAGGATTATTTGAATACTATGTGAAATAAGTTTGATATAAGTTTCTAGCATGACATTTTCTGAGTAATATTAATGAACAATGGAGGTCTTTATACAATGTCTCTATCTTTTTTGTTTACTAATAATGATTTATCACATAATAATGATGTGTAAGCTAAGATTTCTTGCTCACAATCAATTTATAATTTCATGTGTCTTTAAGCATTTAGCATTTAAAACATTTCCTAAGCTATATGTATTAATAGATCCCAAAGTGTCTGACACTGAAGAATTTACTGCTTTTATGCAGGCGACATATTGCCTATTTACTCTGTATAGTTCATCTATAAGTGGAGAATTATATGAAACAAAAAAATTCAAATGGCAACAAAACATCTCAGACATAATTATATATTTTTTGTATATTTAGCATAATTTTGGAGTTCCAGACTCTATTGTTATTCAGTCATGTCTGATTCTTCATAACCCCTTAAACCATAAAACACTAGTGTTATCCATGGGATTTTCATAGCAAGATACTAGAGAGGTTGCATTCCTTCTCTAGTGAATTAAGGGAAATATGGAGGTTAAATGACTTGTCAAACAGCTAGCAAGTGTCGGAAATCTGATCAGAACTCAGGTTTTCTTGACTCCAGGCTTAGAGCTCTATCTGCTGAGCCATCAAGCTGCCACCAAGTACTCTATAGAAATGCTAACAAGTTAGGATCTGCAATACTTTCTTTTTTACTTGAAGGGATTCTCTGCCTCCAGCCCATCATCATTTATTGAAAGAGTAAAGCTGTATAAGACATTTCTCCCAAAATGGTCATGCTTTAGTCTGCTGGGCTAAACATTTTCTTATCTTATTATTGCTAAAAATGGTCACTCAAACTCAAGCCATAAAGTCAAAGCTTCACTTTTTTTTGTCAGTAAATAAAGAGAAAGATATTACACATAAAAAATTCCTAGATTGTAACTATCTAGGACAATAATTTCAGGGAAGTCTATGCTTGTTAACACCTACTGTATTCACTGTATAAGGCCAAGTCCTGGGACCCTGAATTATTAAGTTTTTAGGGAAAGCATCATCAGAATAATAGGAGAAATGGGTCACTGTTGAGCTTAGATGTGGAAAAAAATACAATACCAATACAACCTGATATTCTTTTGTTTCCTGGCTTCCATTCTATGTTCTTTTTCTCTTTTCAATGGGCTATGGGCTATTTTATATTGCTTATACTGGCTAGACACCAATAAATTTATATTATTTTCTGCAGGTTTTTAATAGTTTTCTCAAGATAAAATTGGTTTATTTTGTTGGATTAATGTCACAAAACTAAAATAAAAACACAGAGAGGGTTTTATAAAGTTCCAGTCTAAGTGTAGTAATCCTTTTTTCAAAATCACTGAAGACATCAACATTATTTTTGCTATATGTTTTATTGTTGGGTAGCTGCACTGGACCATGGCTGATTCAGACTGGTGGGTACTATATTATAAAGGGAAGGGGTTAAGTTGTACCTGAGGGGTTTGACCTTTCAGTATAGAGAGGGGGAAGAAAGGAGAACCTCCCCCTTCTCAAAGTGGGGTTCAGGGGAGACTGCTGATGTTTAAGGTTGGCTCAGAGAGAGGAGAGGGGGTTTGAAGATTTTTCCCCTTTTGTCTTCCCTCCTTAGCTAAGACTGCTCTCCCAGATTCACTCTTGTCCTTCTTGTCCCCCCCACCCCCACTACTCAAGACCAAAAGGTCTCTCCTTGATCTGTTCACTCACACTTAACTTGGGGAACAGATAACTTTTAATGTCAACTCAATCAAGTATTTCAAAGGGAATACTGGGCAGGGAAGAATGGGAAAATAATGTGGGAAAAGGGGGTCCCCATCTCTATCTAAAACCCTTTTCCTCCCTCCTTAAGTTTAAGCCCCTTGAGAGAAAATCAGGTTGATTCATCCTTAGGCAACAGGAACTGAGGTAAAGTCTGCCCAGGTTTCTCTTCAGAAAGTCCCTTCAATTGGGAAATGTTGGGGGGAAGGATTTCCAGACACCAGCAGGAAAAAGTGGACAACCCTCAGGAGAAAGTCTTTTTTTTTCACCCTCTTCCTTCGGCTTCTCAAAACTGAGAGAGACCAACTCCTCTACCAGCCAGAGTCTTCTCCTCCTCAAGATTCTAATCCCTTGGGGCCCCTCCCCTTCAAGGTGATCTGTTTCATGCACTCTTCAGCCTGGCACTTTTCTTTAGTGCCAGTCTCTGTCACAGTACCTCCATTTCAATCGTGGAAGAAAATAAAGTGACATTTGTAGTCTATGTATAAAAAATAAAAAAAAAAGTTTGCTTCACGCAAGTATAGGAGGCATATTTAGCAAGGAGACAGTCTTGATTAAGTTAAGCAAGTTTTCCTTACTTCTAAGTTGCCCATGATAGTCTACCAGAAAAGCCCCTTGGAGTAGCCAGGGCTTCTTGGAACTTTTTTCAAACTATCAAAAATGTAGGAGGTTACTATGCCCAAAGGACTTTAAAAGACTGCCTGCCCTTTGATCCAGCCATACCACTGCTGGGTCTGTACCCCAACGAGGTAATAAGTAAAAAGACCTGCAAGAATATTCATAGCTGTGCTCTTTGTGGTGGCAAAACGTTGGAAAATGAGGGGATGCCCTTCAATTGGGGAATGGCTGAACAAATTGTGGTATCTGTTGGTGATGGAATATTATTGTGCTGAAAGGAATAATGAACTGGAGGAATTCCATGGGAACTGGGACAACCTCCAGGAATTGATGCAGAGTGAGAGGAGCAGAACCAGGAGAACATTGTACACAGAGACTGATACAATGTGGCACAATCAAATGTAATGAACTTCTCTACTGGCAACAATGCAATGATCCAGGACAATCTTGAGGGACTTAAGAGAAAGAACACTATCCACATCCAGAGAAAGAATTGTGGGAGTAGAAACACAGAAGAAAAACAACTGCTTGATCACATGGTTCGATGGGGATATGATTGAGGATGTTGACTCTAAATGATCACTCTAGTGCAGATATCAATAATAAGGAAATAGGTCTCAATCAATGATACATGTACAACTCAGTGAAGTTGTGGATTGGCTGCAGGGGGGGCAAGAAAAGGGGAGGGAAAGAACATGAATCATTTAACCATGGAAAACTATTCTAAATCAATTAATTAAATAAAAAATTTCAATTAAAAGAATGTAGCAAGCTACATCAGTGATTTAGCCTTCAATTCCTTGATGGTTCTGATATATTTTTTTTTTTTTGAGGAGAACTAGTCCAGCCCACATGGCAGAGGAGTACTCTGATAGAGAATCCTTCTACCAAATGCTATTCCTTAATGACAAAGTTAAAAACTTTTTCTAGAGGACTATCCACTACTTCAGTGTTTGGGCTATTATTGGACAGTTCTAATCTTAGGGAGGCCTGACAGAGACAGCACCAGAAAAGAAAAAGTAGACCATAAAGAAAGAAAACCAAAACAAAATAAAATGCAATGAGCAACATGCTGAGCAATGTGATGTCCTCCTGAAGGAATGATTGAATATAAGAAAAATAAGCCTTGCCTTTCCCCTCTCTCCTGGAAGAATATTTCTAGGTCCAAGTGATGGGGCCCATCTTTGGGGGAAGGATGTCAGATCTTCCCAGTTCCCATTCAGACTCCTAATAAAAGAGGTGACCTTGAGCAAGGACACCTCCAGGAACTTCAGGTTATAAAACTCCTCCTGTGCAGTCATTTGTTGCACTTCTTCTCTCTGGTCAGCTAGCTAACATCCCTACCTTTTTTCACATGGCTTATCCTAGAGCCAGTGTCAGTGCTGAGAGTCACCCTGAGCCACCACCACTCAGTGTTCCTCAGCCCCTCAGCTAGGGCTTCCTTCTACCTGGGAGACCACTGGTTGGTAGAATTGGGTGGGGGAGAAGAGGAGAAATTCATTTTACCAAATCTTTCCCAGCTCTCTCCTGTTTGCAGCTGGGTACACAGTTTTTGCCTCCTTTTTATATCCACAAAGCAAACTCTTCTCCCCACATTCCATCCCATTCCAAGCTTCTCCTGGGAAGGAGCTGTACGCTAATCATTAGCTATTGTTCTGGCAGCAATATGGGGAAGCTGATTATTTTAAAATTATAGTAAACAACTGCCTATAGTGGGTCTGCCTTTTGCTGTTGCACATATCAGCATCTGCTCTTAAGCCACTGTGTCTGTCTACTGTACACTTTGCCTGGGAAGGCAGGAAGGAAAGAAGCCTTAATTAAGCACTTAATATATGCCAGGCACTGAGCTAAGCACTTTACAAATATTATTTCATCTAATCCTCACAGCACTCCCATTTTACAGATGAGGAAAATGAGAAAGATAGCAGTTAAGTAATTTACCCAGAGTCACTTCACTAGGAGTTGCCTGAACTGGATTTGAACTCAAGTCCCACAAATCTGAAGGACAATCTACTCTATTTTCAGGGTTTAGTTGTCAGAGACAGTCTTTTTTTCTTGCTGAATGGCCATCTCCCAGGAGTGGGGAAGGCTTCCCAGTAAGCAGCCACCATTTCTAGAGGTATTGCCAAGTCATGAAGGCCAGTCTTGGCTTACCTTCCTCTTCACTTCCTCTCCCCATTTCCAGGAGCTCATTTTTGTCCAGGCTGTTTCTCTAGTCTGGGCCTGATTCAGGATAACTTCTGGCACTTTTTGGCTGTGCAGCTGTTTCACTTATGTCTGACTTTTCATACCCCATGTGGGGTTTTCTTGGCAAGGAGGTTCATTTTGCCATTTCCTTCTCCAGATCATTTTACATATGAGGAAACTGAGGCAAATAGTTGCATAACTTGCTCGGGGTTACACAGCTAGTATGTATCTGAATCCAGATTTGAACTCACAAAGATGAGTCTTTTTGACATTAGACCTGGTGCACCAACCACTGCACTACCCAGTTGCTGCATAATTATTGGGTCAATAGACCCAAACCTGGTCTTTTCTCCCCAATTTAAATACACACATACACACATATACACAAATACACATATATGTATATTTATTTATATATTAATTTACCTCTATCCAATCACACACTTAATTTTTGACCAATAGATTTCATGAACACAACTTCCCCTACTTTAGTTGCTATGAAATGATTACCATATATGGGAGTTCTTTCAATGTGAGTCAGTTTTGTTGACATGTCATCTTCGATATCATAAAGAATAAGGTATTTCTACAATTCCTACAGCTAATGTCCATCTTGGAGTTCCTGGCAGCTAGTACAATCATTGAATGCAAATTAGTTCCTTTTATTGTAAAACATTTATTTTTCCTTAAACTTTTTTCCTAATACTTTAAGCTCTAATGCTTGTTCTTTGATGTTAAAATTGCTTCTTGTTGAAATAATTATGTTCTAAAAGATTAGATCTTTTTGAAAGACAGAAATAAATGGATTTTAATAACACATAATATTTTTGGTGAAATATCTTTTAACATAAAAATTTCAGAAAACATAAAAATTTATATATGAAGACTATACAGAGAATTAAATCTAAATAAAACATTTAAAAGATTTTCATTGAGGTCATGATCTTTTAAAGGATTAAATTATACATGACTAATGTATATGGTATTTGATATTTAGTTGAGAATTATTGTAATTATTAATATCAATGTTAGTCTGATGTTGATTAAAATTTTAATACAACAGTAGTGCATTAAGGAGTTATAACATATGGAAGGGTAAGCTTTTTAGCTTAATTGGAAACTATTAAACATGAAATAAATGGGTTCATTTTGCAGAATAAATAAAATATGTTCACAAACTTGTGAAGCAGGAATGGATATATTAAAAATTGCTGGTTAGGACAATCACAGCTCATATTCATATATACTTATAACCTGAATCTCCTAATGACATTGATAATAAATGGAAAATGGAAATGAGTATTTGTACAGAGGCTAGACTGTAGTGGAACAAGCTTGATAGTAAGTGGGCTCATATTCTTTCTTCTTTACTCTGTTATGGTCGCAGTTTTATGGGCAAAGAATATTGTGAATAAACTGATATAGAAACTAAATTTCCAGGTTTTTATGCTCTGGAGGAAAAATTGTTCCCTCTTTACAGAATTTTATAAAGTAAAAATCTGTCCTAGCTCTTCTTTTTTCAGAATTCCTCTAAGTAATTCTAGTCCCTGGGAAGTCCTCTGCTTGGGGCTCCCAGAATAGCTATCTCAGGTTCAGATCTGTGGGTCTGATGAGCAAACATTCATAAAGTTCTGACTTTATGTTTGGCATTGCAATAGGTGCCAGAGATATAAAGATAAGAATAAAACTGTTGCTGATCTCAAGGAGCTTATATTCCACTGAGGAAAAACAACATATATAAAGATGCACAAATTCAAAATGTATTCAAATACAAATGATTTCTATGCAAAAATAATCTAGTGGGAGGAAGGCATTAACTGCTAAGGAGATTAGACTAGGACACTGCAGGAAATGATCCTCTAGCAATGCCTGGCAGGGAGCTAAGGATTCAAAAAAGCAAAGGGAAATAGAATTTGTAGTGTTGCAGTCAAAAATGGATCATGCATCACATTATCTTGTGAACTCACCATGTTTCCTTTTTTTCAAGTTAGACAGAATTCCAAGCAAAAATATTTAAGCAATAGAATATTTTCCCTATAAAGTGAGGCACATATTCGCACAAATACAAATACCATCCATTGAAAGAATGGCCACAGAAAGAGAACATATACATAGGGAATGTAGATAACCAAGGGCATGGAGAGAGAGCCTTGTGTGATCAGGGCATCTACTCAGAGGGGCAGATATTATCTGCTGGTGTCAGCATGCTCCTCTCTCCAGGTCTGATCACTAATTTTGCTGAGTTTCTCTTGGCTGTTGTACCTTGCAAGCCCTCAGACTTCTTTTGCTTTCCACTGCACTTCTTCAGTTAGTCAATAAACATTAAATACTTCATGTGGTAGGCACTGTGTTTAGTGCTAGCCATACAAAGGAAGGCAAAAACACTCCCTGCCCTCAAGAATCTCACTTTGTAACAAAAATAATTAGGTAGAAATAAGAACTATATAAAGAACAAAGGCATTAGCAGCAATGGGAATTGAGAAACGTCTCCTGCAGAAGGTGAGACATGGGCTAAATCTTGAAGGAAGCACATGAAACCACTGGGTAGTGGTGGGAGGCAGAGTACTCTAGACATATGGAACAGCTAGTGCAAAGGCATGGTGATGGGAAGAGGGCTTGTGGGAGGAACTCAGAGTAGGTCAGTGAGATAGAATCATAGAGAACATGAAGTGAGCTAAGTATGAGATTGGGAAGTGAGGAAGGTGCCAGGTTAGGATGATCTGTAATGTTAGAGGAATTTATATTATGTTCTGGAAGTAATAGGTAGCTGTTGGAGCTTGCTGAGCAAGTGGTCAAGGGTACCTTAGAAAAATCCCCTTGACAGTAAGTGCAGTGGGCTAGTGAGCAGTCTGAGGCTGAGACTTTTTGCATGAGTCCAGTTGAAAAGTAATGAGGGTTGTAGCTGTATGTGTGGAGAGAAGGGAGCACATAGAATAGATGTGAAGGTAAAAAATCATACAGTTTGGTAGCCTATTTAATGTGTGGGGTGATTGAGCGTGAGGCTTCAAGGTTGGCATTGGATTTGTGAAAATGGCGCCTGGGAGATTGGCAAGATGATGCTATCTTTGACAGTAATACAAATGTTGGAAAGAGCAGTTTGTGGTGAATGAAGTGAGTTCTTGATGGAGAGTGAAGTGAGCAGAAATAGAATAATATTTTATGATTAAAATAATAGCATTGAGAAAAACAACTTTGAAAAAACTTTACAGTTCTGATCACCACATTGATAAACCTTGAGTCTAAAAGAATGAAGATGAAATATACCCCTCACCTCTGGTACAGAGGAGATGGACCTAAAATGCTGAGCCATTTTCTGACAAGGCTCATGTGGGATTTATTTTGTCAGATTGAGCAGCTATGTATTGAGAGCTTTATTTTGGGGATTTATTTTTTATTTTCTCAAAGTATGGGACAGTGGGATAGACAGATTAGTTTAAAATATTTATAGAAAAGAAAGAAGATTAGTTCTGTTTTGGACATGATGAATTTGAGATGCCTATAGACTGTTCAGCTCCAGATGTGCAGGTATCATGTTATGGGGAATTTAGGAAAGGGGAAAGGTTTATACAAAGGGGAAAACACACTAAAATAAATGAGTTTATTAACAAAGAAAGGGATGATGGGGAAGGAAAAGGGGAAAGGTTTGCATCTAACTATTTGCCCCAGATATTTAACCCACTATAGTTAATTTCCTAAACTTAACCTGTCTAACTAACTCAACTAAAGATTTCTAAGGAAAAGTCCAACAGGGAACCCAGTATCTCACACCCAGAGTCCTTGCTGGATATTGATTCCAAGGTAGAAGAGTGGTAAGGGGTGAATTGCTCAGGGTAGGAAGTGTCTGAGGCCAGATTTGAACCTAGGACTTCCCTTCTCTAGGCCTGGCTCTCAATCCACTGAGCTACACAGCTGCCCCCCCCCCCTTTTGATATTACTCTAAGACAGATAGCTTACAAGATAAGGCTATCCAGGGAGAGTCTAGATACACACCCTTCAGGCTTGATCTTCTGTTCTAGATAGACCAGTTGGAAACCTGTCCATTCAACAGCTTAGAACTCTGACTCAGCCAGCTCCTGGAGAATTCTGAGGCTTGAGGGCTGTCAATCAATTCTTTGCAGCTTCTTTGTACTTTGTAACTTCCCTCACTACAATCAGGTGGTGATTTCTGACTGCTCCTCAGCAGAGAGACTAGAACAGGATATACATTCAAAGGAATCATCTGCATGTGGATGATAATTGAATACCTGGGAGCTATAGTGATCATAAGCAAGAGAGGGAGGAGGACCTAGGACAGACACTTGAGGATATTTCAGCTATTTTCCCCAATTGTTATGTTTCTACTATATTCCTGTTATGTGATTTGGGTCTCTAGATTTCTCTGCTCACTGCTAGGTGCACCATTCCACTCATCTCATTATGTTTTGTTGAATTTATTTGTGGTTGAGACTGAAATATATTAATTGGGTAGTCGCCAGGGATTTAATTTCAAAATCCCTAAACGAATTACTAAAGTAAAATGTAATTTATGGTAGTTTTATTTACAATAGAGGGAAGATATTAAGGAGAGAGAGAGAGAGAGAGAGAGAGAGAGAGAGAGAGAGAGAGAGAGAGAGAGAGAGAGAGAGAGAGAGAACGAGAACTCCAGATTCCTCTGAACCAGGTAGAAATTCTAAGAAATTCTAAGGCCCTAATCAAGGAAAAAAGTCTCAAGACAATGGGCCTTTCTCAGAGAGTCAGCCTTTCACTCACCAACTATGACTATCTAAAAGGAAAGCAGTCTGAGGTCTCATGCACAAGCTCCTCAAGGTGTCTAGTTCATTTTCCAGTATCTCCTCAAGGGTCTGTCCTCCAGTCCAACTCTGAGTCAGAATTCTATATATTTTGAATCTCAAATTGAATCCACTCTCTGGTCCTCTTTTTAAATATCTTTTTCTCTTGTGTCACCTCCCCTAAATTTCACATCTACCAGTCACAGCAGGCGCTCCCCTCCAGGACTTCCCACTCTTTAGTTCACATCTTCTTTGGTTAGATTATACTTTTTTTGGTTACTTAACACTTTTTTTTTTTGGTTAGTTCACCTTTTGTAGTTAGTTAGTTAACACCTTTTTGTGTTTAAAATGGGTAGATATACTTCAAATACTGTGTTACCACCTTTTTGTAGATTAAAATCTAAAAATAAACTGGATTACAATTCAATCTTCACAATAAAGGAAGAGCTAAGTGTCTTCATTGTTACAATCAGGGTGGAGCTAAATCCAATCGTCACAGTTTCCTGGTCAATGGTATTTAGTTTTGGAGGACCAACTTCTCAGCCCCAGGCTACTGGAGGCCTCTGCCTTATCTGATTAGACTGAAAACTCTTTAGGCCTACCATGAAATTGTTAGTGAGTATTCTACATAGAAGCCAAGATTAAGTATTTTCTTCTCAACTCATTTGTCTGAGGCAGAAATCAGAGTTTATCCTATGTCACCTTCTCATTTAGGGTTAGAAATTCTCCAAATCCTCTCTAGCTCAGCATAAATATATATTTGAAATGGAACAAAAGGTATGCATAAAGCAAGAGATTGGTTTTCTACCTGTTCTTGGCTTCATATGTGACCATTAGATCTTGTAGCTAGTTACAAACCTTGCTATATATTATAAAACACTTATGGATATCATTACAAATTTCATTTTTCAGGATACTCCACCACCAGGCTACTATGACATTCAAAAATCATTTGACAAATCATATGGCAAACCAAAATATATGCCACCTCGCACTTGCATGGCCAGAAAGATGCATAACTCTTTCCTAAGTTCATCTCCTAGGATTTTAGATATAAAGAAAGAAGGGCCAGGTAAGATCATTATGTATCTTTTAAAATAAACTGTAACTGGAAGTGCTATAAATGATTCTTTTCTTTCCCTTCTTCCTTTTTACTTATTATCTATCATAAATTGATTATTCAAGTAATTAATTTTCTTTTTTGTCTTGATCTGCTTATAAATTTTAATATTTTTTCAAATATATAGAAAAATAATTTTATTATTTGTTTCTTGAGAATGTTTTATTCCGAATTCTCTCTCCCTTTTTTCCTTCTCTCCTCCTTGAGATGGTAAGCAATTTGATGTAGATTATACTTGTGCAGTCATGCAAAACATATTTCTGTATTAGCTATGCTACAAAAGAAAGCACAGGCTAAAAAAACCCTAAGGGAAAAAAAAGTAAATAAAGTATGCTTTGATGTGTGTTCAGTCTCCATCAGTTCTTTCTCTGGAGGTGGATAGCATTTTTCATCAAAAGCCCTTTGGAGTTGTCCTGGATCATTGTATTGGTGAGAATAGTTGTCAATCACATTTAATTATCTTATAATATTCTTATTAATATGTACAATGTTCTCCTGGTTCTGCTTTCTTCACTTTGCATCAGTTCATTTAAGTCTTTCCAGGTTTTTCTCAAGCCATATTTTATTTTTCCACTGTACTTTGCAAATGTTGAAGAACAAACATGCTTTCCCTGTGATGTTATACTCAAATAGCTATCAGTAATAAATGTGCCATATTTTATAAAAATAGACAGAAACTATCTATTTAAGAAAGTTGATTCCAGATTTAAAAATTATTTTTCAGTCTTGAAAGAATGAATTTCCTTGAGAATTTTTTTTGCCTCTTTTATGTCACCAGAAGTAAATAACAATAGCCAAGGTAACAGAAAATGTATAATTTAGTACAATTCTTAAGTCTTACAATGTTATTGTAAATATATTGAAGTATTGAAATTAATGCCAAGGAGAGATTTCCTCTTGGAATTGAGGAAGATAAATTCAACTGCAAAGATTTGGATTGGTTTATAAATTTAGCTGTCTTTAGTTACAAAATCTAAATTGAAGTCTTCCCTAGTTATCCTGTAGCCTCATAAGACTATTTTTCTACTTTTTTTCCCCTAAGCTATAAGAATTATCTTGACTCTACCACCATGACTTCTATGACCTTGAGCAAATGGCCTAAATTCTCTGGGCCCCCCAAACTCCTCTTCATTTGTATGATGATCTTAGGACTTTAGAAAAAGAGATGTACTTCCTAGGTAAAAATATAGAAAATAATTTCAAATAAACTACAATCAAATTAAATTATTTGAAGGAGTAATGATGGTCTCATGGTCGTTCTGCTCCTGTCATAGAAAGGTACCCCCAATCCCTACCCCCAGCACTACCCAAGCAGTCCTATAATTTATAGGAGGTATTTCAAAAAGAAAACATTCATGGTGAAAAAAGAATAATGGATTTACAAAGTAATCTACTATTGTATCGTCACCGCATGACTAAATCATTACTCTAAGTACTTTATGAGATCTAAAGAAAAGGAATGAAATAGAAACTCCCTTTCCATCAGTTTTAAATTACATGCATATGTACACATCTATATCCTGCCAAGAAAATGAGACTACCTGCAAAGACATTGATTCTTAGATACTGGGTTTATTTTTTCCTGTCTAGCAGGAATGTTAGACATACTGCTAGTGTGAAGGTTTAGTTGAAATATAATTTAACCCTTGTCACTCTCTCCTCCCCAACCTCCTGTTCCCCTCAACTGCTGAGGGCTGCTATTTAGGGTTATAATTTTGGATTCAGTTTTCATTGGAGTGGTTGCTGAACTCCCCTCTGAATTCACCAACCCACCTTCATCTCCTTTTACCACATGATAAGCTGATGAAAAAATCTGTTAGCAGAACAAAGATATCCAGGTTTATATATATATATATATATATATAAAGCTGCTGGAAATCTTAAGGTCATGTGAAGCTCATAGCCCAGTGAGGAAACACTGTTTTATGGATTTCTTGCTGGAGCTGTCCTAGAGCTGGAATGAACAAGCTTTGCAGCACTTCTGAGTTATATATAAATATCTTTGTTATAAAACTATTTCAGTGATTTCTAATACTCAAATCTCTTAATATACACAATTTGGACAAAAATTAGCTAGATGACATGATTCACTTAATCCATGTTTCAGTAGGTCATTCAAGTCTTTCATTTTAAATCTGTGTTAAGATTAGTCAAATGACTAATTCTTGTGTCATATTAGTATTTTTATAATTTTTATTGATTTTTAAGTTTTCTGGTTGATAAATCTTAGAAGTCCTACTTGCTTCCTTTAAATATTATTTGAAATGAAAGAGATCTTTATTCTGATGTTTTTATTTTGTATTCTTAATGAAACCTGACCAGGCAAGTGCTTTGTGCTCCTTACTACATGAATAAAATATACAAGAATAATAGCAATATTTGGTCTATGTTTTATTCTTATATTTATAACATAAATGATACATAATCATCTTATTTCATGTTTTCAGATATGAATTGTGAAAAAGGAACTGTTTCTTTTTCTTCCTTATTTCAGAATTAGGAAGGTTGATTTTGATTTGAATTGATTATAGAAGATACTCATAGAAAACATGTTCATATACCTAGGATTTTTGGGCAAAAGTACATTTTGTGATTCAAGTTATTTATTATATTTCTGCTAACAAAATGGAATAATGGATTATAGAGTTAATCAAATGACTTTTGCCATTTTTGAGAAAGCTATAAAACTTTTTGGGGTAATACATATAAGCAATGCCCTTACATTCATTTTTCATTCATAGTTTTTGGCTCTGAACATGATATTGAAAATAAGAGTATAATGCTTTGATATCAATGCTCAACTAAAACCCTATAAATTTATAGCATTTAGAGAGTTATTTTATGGGTTTTTATAGGAAAGTTCTTCCTGAAAAGGGAAGAATGGGGTAGATGATGAATGGGGTTACTTTTTATATGAAGATAATGAAAACATTTTAATTTTCATACCCCTGAGCTTTATGTTATGGGCATATTGACTCCCAACTTAGTTAAACATCTTTGGAAAAGGTTTACATCGACATGGGATCAGGAGTTTCATTTTTTTTTTTTTAGTGTTTGCTCCTGTCCCATTCCAGGTTAAATGAATTGTTTGTAGTTCCATCTCCAGAGGAAACATCAAAGTTACTTCACCTCATAATGTATGAAAATTATTATTAAATGTTCTCTTAGAATTTCCATTGACCCCAATACATCCAATCATATATCCTTTTTCTAAAGAATATTTCTGAAATTGATAATTCTCTTCCCTCCCCCCACTGTAGCATGTAAAATATTTTATATTACATTTTAATATGTTATATCCATTACTGGAGCTTACAATAACCGGTATAGAATACAGAGAGTACATTTTAATGTGTATATACTACTGGGGGAGAAGAATCATCTTATTAATGACATTATTACTATAAATCAAACCAGAGGAATAAAATTGCAGTTAAATGGAAGAATGGTAAGGAAATGGAATGGTAAGGGAAGGAGCTGATGGAATTGGTTTTGATATTGACCCAAAGGCAACAAAAAACATTATTTTGTGGAATATTCAGTCATCTCTTCTTGAACTTTACTTTGTACTCTGTGTTTCTATTCCCACAGTTCTTTCTCTGGATGTGGATAGTGTTCTTCCTCATAAGTCCCTTAGAACTGTCCTGTCTCATTGCATTGCTGCTAGTAGAGAAGTCCATTACTTTCGATTGTGCCACAGTGTATCAGATCCTATGTATAATGTTTTCCTGTTTCAGCTCCTTTCACACTGATTCACTTCCTTGAGGTTATTCCTCCAGTTCATTATTCCTTTGAGCACAATAGTATTCCATCACCAACAGATACCACAATTTGATCAGCCATTCCCCAATTGAAGGGCATCCCCTCATTTTCCACTTTTTTGCCACCAAAAAGAGCGCAGCTATAAATATTTTTGTACAAGTCTTTTTCCTTATCATCTCTTTGGGGTATAAACCCAGCAGTGGTATGGCTGGATTAAAGGGGATACAGTCTTTTAGCACCCTTAGGACATAGTCCCAAATTGCTATCTAGAATGGTTAGATCAATTTACAATTCCACCAGCAATGCATTAATGTTCCAAATTTTGCCACATCCCTTCCAACATTTATTATTTCCCTTTGCTATCATGTTAGCCAATCAGCTAGGTGTGAGGTGGTACCTGAGTTGATTTGATTTGATTTTCTCTCATTTTAAGAGATTTAGAGCTCTCTTGTTCTATGTGCTTATTAATGTTCATGTGCTTATTGATAATTTTGATTTCTTTATTCATGTCCCTTGCCCTTTTATCAATTGGGGTATGACTTGATTTTTTGTACAATTGATTTAGTATATACAGTATATATTAGAGCAATTAGACCTTTGTCAGAGGTTTTTATTATAAAGATTTTCCCCCAATTTGTTGCTCCCCTTCTAATTTTGGTTGTGTTGGTTTTGTTTGTACAAAACTTTTTAATTTAATGTAGTCAAAATTATTTATTTTACATTTTCTAATTTTTTGTAACTCTTGCTTTGTCTTAAAATCTTTCCTTTTCCAAAGATCTGACAAGTAGACTATTCTATGTTCACCTAATTTACTTATAGTTTCCTTCTTTATATTCAAGTCACCCACCCATTCTGAATTTATCTTGGTGTAGGTATGAGATGTTGCTCTAAAGCTAATCTCTCTTATACTGTTTTCCAATTTTCCCAGCACTTTTTGTCAAATAGTGGATTTTTGTCTCCAAAGCTAGGATCTTTGGTTTATCATAGACTGTCTTGATGAGGTCACTTACTCCAAGTATATTCCATTGATTCTTCCTTCCATCTCTTAGCCAGTACCATATTGTTTTGATGACCACTGCTTTATAGTACAGTTTAAGATCTGGTATTGCTAGGCCACCCTTCACATTTTTTCCATTATTTCCCTTGATATTCTTGATCTTTTGTTCTTCCAAATGAATTTTATTATAGTTTTTTTTCTAACTCAGTAAAAAAAAAAATTCTTGGTAGTTTGATAGTTATGGAACTGAATAAGTAAATTAATTTGTGTAGAATTATCATTTTTATTATGTTAATGCATCCTACCCATGGGCAATTAATGTTTTTCCAATTGTTTAGATCTAGTTTTAATTGTGTGGAAAGTGTTTTGTAGTTGTGTCCATATAATTCCTGTGTTTGTCTTGGCAGATAGATTCCCAAGTATTTTATATTGTCTAGGGTGATTTTAAAGGGAATTTCTCTTTCTAACTCTTGCTGCCAGAATGAGCTGAAAGTATATAGAAATGCTGATGATTTATTTGGGTTTATTTTATGTCCTGCAAACTTGTTAAAGTTGTTTATTTTTTCCACTAGCTTCTTAGTTGATTCTCTAGGATTCTTTAAGTAGACCATCATGTCATCTGCAAAGAGTGATAGCTTGGTCTACTCATTGCCTATTTTAACAACTTCAATTTCTTTTTCTTCTCTAATTGCTACTGATAGTGTTTCTAGTACCATGTTAAATAATAGAGGTGATAATAGGCATCCTTGTTTCACTCCTGATCTTATTGGGAATGCTTCTAATTTATCCCCATTGCAGATGATGCTTGCTGATGGTTTTAAATATATACTGTATATTATTTTTAGGAAAGGTTGTTCTATACCTATACTTTCTAGTGTTTTCAGTAGGAATGGGTGTTGCATTTTGTCAAAGGCTTTTTCTGTGTCTATCAAGATAATTATGTAACTTTTGTCATTTTGCTTATTAATATGGTCAATTATATGAATGGTTTTCCTAATATTGAACTATTATTGCATTCCTAATATAAAACCTACCTTATCATAATGAATAACTTTTGTGATCACTTGCTGGAGTTGGAGATTATTCTGTTGTTTTCTTTCTCTGTTTTTGATCTGCCTGGCTTTGGAATTAGCACTGTATTCATGTCATAACTTCAATCCCCACAAGTCCTTGGTACTTCCCAGAATTCCCTATAATCTCACCGGAGTCTCCACCTGGGCGAGATCTCAAGGAGTATTTAACTGGCAGCAACGCCTACTTTGCCCTCTTCCATTGCAATGATGTAGTGGGTAAGCTAAGCGTGGGGTTTTTGAATGGGCTAATCAGCCCTAGGCATGTGTTTTTTTCCATTTTATAATTTCTTTATTCCTTGATTTCTAATAATCTTTAATAAACTTCTTAAAATAGAATATTTCTATTACTAGAGACTAAATTTTTACACCTTTTTCATCTTGAATACTGTCAATTTGGTTTTCTTTCCTTTTTTAAAACTAGATTAACCAGTACTTTGTCTATTTTATTTATTTTTTCAAAGTACCAGCTTCTAGTCTCATTCATAGTTCTTTCACTTTCAATTTTATTAATTTCTTCTTTAATTTTATTTTTAGGATTTCTAATTTAGTTTTTATCTGGCAATTTTTAACTTGTTCACTTTCTAGTTTTTTAATTTGCATGCCCATTCATTGAGCTTTGCCCTCCCTAATTTGTTAACATATGTGCTCAAGTATAATAAATTTCTCCCTGAGTACTGCTTGGCCTCATCATATAGATTTTGATGGTATGTCTCATCATTGTCATTCTCTTCAATGAAATTATTATTATTTTTCGATGATTTATTCCTTGACTAACTCCTAATTTTGGAGAATCATATCATTTAATTTTCAATTAATTTTTTATTTGCCTCTCCATGTACCCTTATTAATTATTAGCTGAAATATAATTTTTAGGCCCTAGAACATAGTCAGTCTTTATGTATGTGCTGCTGAAAAGAAAGTGTATTCCTTTTTGTCCCTATTTATTTTTCTCCACATTATCTATTAACTCTAATTTTTCTAAGATTTTATTCAGAACTCTTACCTCTTTCTCATTAAATTTTTGGTTTGACTTATCTATATCTGATAGAGGAAGTTTCAGATCTCCCAGTAGTATAGTTTTACTATCTATTTCCTTTTTAAGCTCTTTTTGTTCCTCCTTTAGAAATTTGAATGTTATAACATTTGGTGCATACATGTTAAGTACTTATCTTTCCTCATTTTCTATACTGCCTTTTATCAGTATGTAATTACCTTTCCTATATCTTTTGACTAGATCTATTTTTATTTTGGCTTTGTCAGATATTATGGTTATGACTCCTGCCTTCTTTTTCTCAGTTGATGCCCAATAGATTTTGCCCTAGCCTTTTACCTTTACCCTATTGTGTCTACCTGCCTCATGTCTTTTTCTTGTAGACAACATATGGTAGGATTTTGGTTTCTAATCTACTCTGCTATTTGCTTCCATTTTATGGGTGAGTTCATCACATTCAAGTTCAGAGTTATGATTACCACCTCTGTATTCCTCAACATTTTGATTTTCTCTCCTAGTTCTGCTCTTTCTTCTTTTGCTATTTCCTTTTAAACCAGTGGTTTGCTTTTAAAAAATCTCCCTAATCCCCACCTTTATTTTAATTCCCCCTCCCTTTTTATCCTCCTTTTATTTTTTTAAGTCTATTAAATTCCCTCCCCCTCTTTAACCTTAATTTTTGTACTTCCACCCCACTCCTCCCCCTTAGTTTTTCCCTCTCAACATCCCTATAAAGTATGATAGAATTTTTAAAAACTAATTAATTCATTTATTTAGTCAATTTAGAACATTATTTCTTAGTTACAAGAATCATATTCCCCTGGGTATTATATATGTCCTTGATCACAACCTATTTCCAGGTTGTTGATGTTTGCACTAGCATGTTCATTTAGAGTCTATATCCCCAACCATATCTTTTCGACCCATGTATTCAAGCAGTTGTTTTTCTTTGGTGTTTTTACTCCCACAGTGTTTTCTCTGGATGTGGATAGTGGTTCTTCTGGTAGCTTCCTCCAAGTTGTTCAGGGTCACTGCATTGCCACTAATGGAGAAGTCCATTACATTTGATTGTACCACAGTGTATCAGACCCGGTGTACAATGTTTTCCTGGTTCTGCTCCTCTCACTCTGCATCAATTCCTGGAGGTTATTCCAGTTCACATGGAATCCCTCCACTTTATTATTCCTTTGACAGTAATAGTGTTCCATCACCAACATATACCACAATTTGTTCAGTCATTCACCAATTGAAGGGCACCCCCTCATTTTCCACTTTTTTGCCACCAAAAAGAGCACAGCTATGAATATTTTTGTACATGTCTTTTTCATTATCTCTTTGGGGTAAAAACCCAGCAGTGCTATGGTTGGATCAAGGGTCAGACAGTCTTTTATTGCCGTTAGGGCATAGTTACAAATTGCCATCTAGAATGGTTGGATTAATTCACAACTCCATCAGCAATGCATTAATGTTCCAATTTTGCTACATCCTCTCCAACATTTATTACTTTTCTCTGCTATCATGTTAGCCAATTTTCTAGGTGTGAGGTGATGATACCTCAGAGTTGTTTTGATTTGCATCTCTCTGATTATAAGAGATTTAGGACACTTTTTCCCGTTCTTATTAACCACTTTTTCATGTGCTTAAACCACTTAGTATCCCAATCACTATCTATGAATAATTCTTCTAACTACTATAATGGTGGTTACAATTTTTTTTGAGTTGCAATTAACATTTTTCCACATAGGAATATAGACTGTTTGACCTTATTGAAGCCCTTAAGAAAAAAAAATCCCCTTATTTTATTATTTAACTTTTCATGTTTCTCTTGGTTTTTGTATTTGGATATCAACTTTTCCATTTAGTTCTGGTCTTTTCTTCATGAATATTTGGGAATCTATATTGTTGAATGTCCATACTTTCCTCTGGAAGTAAATCATCAATTTTGATGGGTAGGTGATCCTTGATTGTAGACCCAATTCTCTTGACTTTCTGAATATCATATTCCAAGCCCTGAGGTCCTTTAGTGTGGAAGCTGCCAGATCCTATTTAATCCTTATTGGTACTCTTTGATATCTGAATTAACTCTTTCTGGCTTCTTTGCAATATTTTCCAAATCATTCATTTTCTCAATGAAATATTTCACATTATCTTCTATTTTGTCAATCTTTTGACTTTGCTTTATTGATTCTTGTTGTCTTGTGAGATCATTAGCTTCTGCTTGCCTAATTCCAATCTTTAAAGAAGAGTTTTCTGTTATAATCTTTTGATTTTCCTTTTTGGTTTGGTCTATCCTTCTTTTCCTGGATTCCAGTAGATCATTTCTGTTCTTCAATTTGCTTATCATTTCATTTGGTTTCTGGACTTCTGTTTCCAAGTGGGAGATTCTGTCTTTTAAACTGTGATTTTCTTTTTTAACTATTTCCAACTTTTCTTGCCAAGTGTCTCCTATTTTTTTAACTCGCTTATCAAATTCCAGCCTGCTGTTACAGTCTTCTCTGAAGTTTGTTGTTTCTCTAAATAGAAATTATCCAGAGTCAGAGGCTGTTCCTTATTTATTTATTTACTTGTTTATTCATTCATTCATTCATTCATTCATTCATTCATTCATTCATTTGTCTGTTTATTTATTTTGGTAGTTATAGGTTGTATTTTTGTGTGTGTTGCTGGTCATTTCTGTATTAGTTTTCTCTTCCCTTCCCAGACAGAGGTCTGAGTGAGGAGGGTAGGCAGCTCTCTGTGTATGGAGCTTCAGCTTGGTTATGCCCTGAGGCTATTTTTAAAGTCTCTGCAGTGGTTTCTGCTGTGTGTAACCCTGAGCTGTCTTTGTACCCAAGTTTGATGTTCTTCAGCCTCCTGGGGATTTAAGTCTCACTGCTCTTAGGGGCAAGTCTGTGGTGGCCTCAGCCAGCCCCTGAGAAACTAGAGACTGCCCTGCACAGGTCTGAGTGTGGAGGTTAGTCAAGTCTCTGTGCTGAGCTCCAAGGCTATTTTTCAAGTTTCTGTGGTGTCTGCTGTGAGCTACACCTCTCTGCCCAGTCTCCATACCCTATCTTCACATTTCCTCAACCTTCTGGGTCCCTAGTCTTTGCTACTCTTAGGAGTGGTGACCTCAGCAAGCTCCCCAAGAACCTAGAGGTTGTTCCATGCTGGCTCCAACTCTGGCACCATAAGTGGAGTAGGGGTGGGGTGATGAGTTTGCCCCTTGGTGGGAGTAACTTCACCATATTTTAGCATGGAGATGCCCAACCTTTGCCCACCTTCCATTCTGTGCACTACTGTGGAGCCCCTTCAGTCATCTGATCTTGGTTTTGTCCTTGTGAGGCACCCTATGTCGATTAGTGGAGAGGAGAAGTAGAGCCCTGCCTCTACTCTGGGGCCATTTTAATCCAGAAGTCTAATAAATGATTTCTAATCCATTTCTTTCAATATTAAGTAGTTACAAAATTTGCTTCAAAAATAATTGTAGCCTTTGATCACCATCAAATAATGAAGACAAAGAATCAGTGAAATTTTACAAAGAATTCAATATTCCCTATAGAATTAAATCAATGTACATTCTGAAATTCAATAATTTGGGGACAAAGACAAGAAAGTAAGAATGATGAGAAATATATGATTTGAGAAAAAAGAATGAGAGAAGACTCATATTTTAATTTTATGAATCATTCCTTTGAGAAAAGAATTTGCAAGCACTCAATATGGCAAATAGCCAGCCCATATCATAAAACTGAAATGATTATTTCTTAATAGAGAGGAAAAGTCTCATTATTGATATAAGTTGTTCTTCAAACAATTGTGTTAGTTTAGTAGACTACTGATGAGTCTGAGCAAATATGAGAATTAGTAAAAAAGGGGAAAAAAGAATGATAATGAAAAAATATGGCAGAGTGGAAACAACTCAGTCCTGAACTAGTTAAACAAATTTGCAATAAAAATAGGAAATAGACTACAGAAAGGACACTAATAGCTATCATAATTTTTGTGATTAACTGATAAATATATTTTTAAAATAATACCAAAAGAACTAGGAAAGCACCTTAACGAGTGAGTATTTAACTTACTTGCAAACTTTCAGAGAAATGATTGTCAGTACTGGTTAAGAATATAAATGATTTCATCGATTCTTACAAAGGATTATGGATGATTAAAAGCAATACCAAAATAGAGAGAAACAGTGGAGAACAATAGAAGACAAGAGATCCAAATGAGCAAATACCCAAGGGTATTTGAATCACCATAAAAGTGACTCAGAAAATAGTCACAGCTACTGACCTACATACCTACTTTCCAATGAATATAAAATTTATATACTTATAAGTAGTACACATCATTGATTAAAGCACTATTAATAAGCAGGCATTTGCAAGTGATATTCAACAATGGACTACTTTTTTACATAATTGTCTGAAAGATATAGAGAATAAGTGATACTATTGTGCCTATTATGAAAAAAATTAATTCATAAAAATAAAATGCTTTCCCCCCAGAAAAATATCTCCCACCTAAATAAAAATTATTCAAGATTCCTTGGAAAACATAATTGAAATAACCATGTTCAGTAGTCATAAGGAAGAAGCATCAGGCAAAGTATGAAACAGGGAAATGTGTGCTGCCCAAAAGTGTTCACCACTGTGATCAGGGAGTTCCAGTTTGAAATAAAAAATGAAGCAATTTTTTTCAGATAACAAAAGTCCTCCAAATATTCCAATTACAGATGACTTTGTGCTTATTATAATCAATGCTATGCTTTTCCTGAATGAAATTCATAATCACTCAAAAGAATTTTTCCTTGCCATCCACTTAGAAAAGAGAGAATGAAGAATAATTTCTTTCCCCCTTATTGTAACATGCTTTTTGATAAACATTCTATAGATTCCATCCATCAGTAGGGATAGACAAAAACTATTAGACAGTCATTTAGACTTAGTCTTGAACAGGAGGAGGGGAATAGCTTGCATGAATTTCCTTTAGGTAGTTCTAAATTTCTTTTAATGATCCCATTTATTTTCCAGAATCAAAGGTCCATCTTTTCAATATCAGCTTGGTTGCTGAATGGGTACAAGATATGGAATTCTATAGATTCTAACGAATTAAAAATGAAGAACATATATAGTGTGCGAACAGTGAACAACATTATCCACGAGGAAATTATGAGATTGGAAGCCCAAGTACTGAGAGGGAGGTCACAGGTGCACTGCAAGGGTGCTTCACTGGTATTTTCATGTGGTCAAAAGAAACCAAGGATTTTGGATTGCTCCCCCTCTCATGGGTATCTCCCATTTTTTGGGAGGATGTGGTGAAAAATAACAAAATAGGCAGCCATATTTATCTTGTTATCTGTATCACTTGAATGGACACCTGCAACAATGATGTTGGATATGTTTGAGTTTGTTATAATTAATTAAAGATCAATTTCATAGTTAATTTTTATTTAAAAAATTGTATTATATTTTTTACTTTGTAGCATTATGGTCCATTTTACTTTAAGACTTTTAGTACTGGCACATAGCCCTTTTTTTCTTTTTAGATTATAGGTATACCCAGATGAAAGACACAAATAATAATCTCAGAGTTGTTATTACTGGCAGAGGTTATTCTGCTCAGCTCTTATTTGAAGCAGAAAATCCTACTATATATATCCTGTCAATAAGTGATGATCTCTGGAAAGGAGAACTTAGGACAGTTCTAATTGTTAGGATTTTTTTCCTTCCTCCTAAGCCAAAATCTGTGAATTGTAGATGATGATCATCTTCTGCCACTTCATTGTTTTATGACCTTCAAGATTCTTCTCTTCTTTAGACTCCAGTTTCCTCATATGAAAAATGAGGGCCTGGACTATCTCTCTCAAGTTCCTTCTAAATTTTAATCTTATAAAATATTTGAAGAGAAAATCCATCTTTCATATACATCTCTTCTCCAGACCAAACATCCCCAAATTCTTTCAACTATCCTCATATGGAAGTGATATATCTCATCAATGTTCAGGTTGTTCTATGAATATCCTCCAGTTTATTAGTTTCTTTCTTAAAATATGGCAATCAGAAATGATCATAAATATACCAAATATCATCTGATTGTATTATACTATGGGAGTACTATGATTCATGTTCTTAACATTATGCTTTTAATTATTAATTATGCTCTCTAAAATCACATTAGAATTTTTGGCTTCCACATTCTACTGTTGATTCATATCAAACTTTCAATTCACTAAAATCTTCAACTGCGTTTTGGATCCCCATTTTGTCATCTTCATGTATACTCCTTTCTTCTATTCTCAGTACTGATAAAGCCATTATCTACACTATCCATCAAGTAGTTGATAAAAATGTTGAACAGAACCTTCTAGTACTTAACCAGTTTAAATATCTGCATATATCCCTTTTTCCAACTTCCCTGTTTCTATTGTGAGCACTATCCTTATTGATTACCCAAGTTCACAACGATAAGTCAATTTCAAATCTTCTTATTTCACCACTCCAAATATTTTCATATTTAGTCATTTGCAAATGTCTCCATAGCATCTCTCATATCCATCCCTTTCTTTCTAGTCACACATCTTCTATCAGTTCAAATTCTTCCACATGGAATATTGCCATAGCCAGCACATTTTCTCCTTACTTCTTGTCCCTATGTTTTCTATTATATTTTTTCAGATGTTTTTAGATGGTTTCTAAATTAATATTTTAAAAGCATAGATATGGTCCCATCATTTCCCTAATCAGTCATTTTTAGTGATTTCCAATGGCAATAAGGCTAAAATATGAACTAATCAGCTTTCCTTTAAAGGTATAAACAATATAGATTCATTACCTTGCTGTTCTTATTTTGCATGTTTTATCTCATGCTTTATTCATTCTAGTCAAACTGCCCGCTAACTCTTCCACATATCCAACATTTTGTTTCTCACTTCTATGCCTTTTCAAGGCATATTTTTAATTAAAGTTGGGCTTTAACTTACATAAGTGAACCAAATCCTGAATAAAAAGCCTCAAGGGATGGGAATATACAATTAATGATAAGGATACACAGAAGGATGTTGGTAGAGGATGGTCAGAGTGAAGAATCAAAGTTATACAATGGAGAGAGGGGCTGATTGAAGATTCTCCTTAGGGAAGTTACCAAAGTGGTGGTTTCATTGATTTTCAGGACTCAATAATGGTCATGAAGGAAGTCATGCATTAGATTGGGTTTATCTAGGTCACACCAAGAAGGATGATGAGTAGATTGCCTGAATCATTCATATATTAAAGCATATATCAGAGCAGCTCAGCAACCTGAGCCCCATGAGTTTTGCAGGGATGTGTCTGAGTCACTGCTAGGCAATATGTTTAACTGGCTTCTCACCTCTTATATAATTGGCACTGGCCAAAAATCTTTTCCTACCCTCAACAACTCTTCTGATATTGAGAATAGAACTAGAAATTTCTAATTGAATTAGTGGACACTCTCAGGAGGTTTTTGTGTGCAGGACTACTGTATTCCCTTCTTACTCATAATTCTTTTATTCTGAAAATAAACATACTGCCTGAAGGAGCTTAATTATGTCAATTGTCATATTCTTGATAAACAAGAAGAAAAATGTTGCTACAAAATGGAAGGCTATCTCATAATTACTCTTAAGAGAAGGAAAGAAAGGAGTTGGGGACTGGGTTTCATCATATACTCAGAAGCTACAAGAGACAGAATATTTGGTCATCATGTATTCATAATGCAAAATAACCTCCATGAAAATAATTGCAGCTCATGAGTCAAAATCAATTGCTGATGATGAAGTAGTAGAGGCATTCTATGAAGAGCTTGAGAAGAGCCTCCAAAATCACAAGATACATCCCAACACTTGAAAACTTCTATGCAAAGGTGGGAAAATGTAGGGATGGAGAGGAACTATATGGGAAAGTATGTTTCATTAAAAAGCCATGACAGGGTACAGGTAGATAGCTCAGTGGATAGAGAGACAGACATAGAGAGATGGGAGGTCCTAGCTTCAAATGTGGCCTCTGACACTTTCTAGCTGTGTGATTCTGGGCAAGTTACTTAACTCTGATTGTCTAGCCTTTGCCACTTTTCTTTCTTAGAAATGATATTAAGACAGAAGGCAAATACTATAAAAGATAGATACTATGTTTGTTGCTAAAATATTTGGAATATGTCATATGTTCAAAAGAAAAAATATTTTAAATGATGGTTTTGAAGAATTTTCCTCACCCTGAGAGATCCTGACACCTGAAAATAAGTTTTTGAGGATTTTGGATTTCAGAAGAGAAATTTGTTGCCATTCTTGCTTCACATTCATTGTGCTGAACAATATACTGATTTGAAAATGTAGGTCCTTCTTTTATTAAAAAGAGCTGAAGCAATGTTTCTGTATTCCTCAGATATGATCGACTCACTTTACTATGTGGCATATTTTCACCAGATTTCTGAAAGATCATAGGGCATTGTCATCAGTCACAATTAAAACAGGAAATGGTATAATAATTACCAGTACACAGTGTATATAGAGCACTATTGCTTAGTGCCTTGTACTCAATAAAGAAATGCATTAGAATTAATTTAATGGGGAAATTCTCAAATGATCTGAATCACATTATAAGGCAATCTCCTCTTATTATGCCAAGTTTTCCTTCATAGATTTCTAAATGGTTTTGTGAGTGAACCTATTTTGATAAACTAGAAAAAGCATGTTTAAACATTTCTGCTTTTATTGACATATCTAAGGAATTTGGACACAAACTAAAACAAGTAGAAAGCAATGATGGAAATAGGGGCTTGAGCTCATTATAATCACCACTAATATAATGTTAAATATACGTACACATTGTAGATGATTGGATTGCCCTTTGGATACATTACTGATGGAATATCCTTGTAGAAATTGAGCTTGGATTTTTTTTTAAGATGAAAAAAGAATAGTTGGATTTGTATAAACATCATTGTGCTTTCGGAGCACATTCCCACAGGAAATTATTTTAGGTAACAAATATAATTTATCTTTGAAGTTAATTGAACATATCACATGAAGGTAGTTTTTCCTACTTTTTCAAAGAGCATAAGCAATACCTTTGATATAAAAATCACTGTAGTGTGACAACTAATTATTTCTTCTATTTGCTTCTTGGCTTGTGGTATAATATTCTCAGAAATGCTTCAGAATTTTAAAAATACAGTTTGCCTGTCTTACTGTTTCCTATTAATCTATTCAGCAATAACAGTAACACTACCAACAACTCACATTTATATACAGTTTAAAAACTGTTTTCTTAACAACAGCCCTGTGAAGGAGAGTTCATTATTATTATCTCTTTGTTTTTATGATGAAACAGGTTTAAAGAGATTCAATGATGTATCTGTAGTCATATAGCTGTTAAGTAGTAGCGTTAGAAGCAGATCTCTGTATCAAATCCTTATGCGGTCAAAAGTTCTAGCAAGAAACTGAACCTTAGGAATCTAGGTACTAGACTCCTTATGGGATATCCAGATGGCACAGTAGATAGAATGCAGAGCTTGCAGTCAGGAAGACTGGATTTCTTAATCACAGTTTCCTTATCTGTAAAATAGAGATAGTAATAGCATCTCCCTCCTTTCTGGGGTTGTTGTAGGAATTAAATAAGATAATAATTGTATGGCACTTAGCATAGTGCTGAACACATAGTAGGTGTTATGTAAATGTTAGTTACTATTAATTTTAGGTTCTGTTTTGCTTCTTCTCCCCTCCCTATACCTTCCTTCTTTCTTTTCCTCTCATCGTCTTCTTTCCTCTCCTGTCTTCTGTTCTCCTTTCTTCTCCCCTCCCTTCCCCTTTTGTCCCTTTTGTTTCCTTGTCCTCTCTTCCACTCCCCTCCTCTCCTATGAAGGCAGAGACAAAATGTAATATCCCTATTAGTGGAAGACAGTGGGGTTGTCCCAGTTGAAAGGAAAACAGATGTGTACAAAAAGCAGTGGAGATCCAAAGCTACTTAGCTGTAATTATGTCCATAATTTCCTGAACCTCAAAGTTTCAGCCGGAATATTTTACAAACAAATAGCCATTTTCCCACAAATTTTAGAGAACATACGTTTATAATAATATGGTGGCTCACCAAGCTTAGGAAATAGATTTTAAAAAATCTAAATTTGAAGTCTATCAAAGTCAAGATATACTTAAAATACATCATTCTGGAATGAATTTTTTTTTGGTTGAAATGCATCATCACTTCCCATTTCTCCATTGTTATTTTTTTATGTCTAGCAGTTTTTGAGGCATAGTACCTAGAGATTCAGACAAAATATGAGATTGACAAAAAAGAAGAGATGCTTAAAATAAGATAATCAGTGACAGCTGCAGGTGTGGTGCAATACTGCAGCCAATGAAATGTTTTTGGACTTGTTAGAGAGTTTGTCAGAACAATGTTTTTAAAAAAATACACAGGGTTACAAAGTAAGCCAATTATGTTGAAATCAGTTATCAAAAATAAAAATAAAAATAATCTAATCCCTCTACTCTCTCCTGAACTCTTGACATAAAGGGGATAGTATGGAAAAACTTCATTTTAATGAAGAATAATTTTTGAATTTTTCATAAAGAGATAGCTAGATGGCAGTGGAGAGAGTAGTAGGTATAGAGTTTACATTTGGTCCCAGACAGTTACTTAGCTGTGTGACATTGGGCTCACTTAACCTCTATTTGCCTTAGTTTCCTCATTTGTAAAATGGAGATATTAATAGCTCTTGACTTGCAGGATAGTTGTAAGGATCCAATGAGATAATATTTTAAAACTACTTAGTATACTGTAGAACATAATAGGCAATACATAAATACTTATTCCCACTCTTTCCCTTATCTTTTCCATACTCAAATGATAAATAGGACATCTTATTTTTGTTTAGGAAGTTTTTATTGATAGAGTTAAAGCAAATTTACATATTGCTTCATAAAATATGTTCTACAAGTAAGCAGCATATGGAATAAAAAGCAACAATGAAAATTTATTTTAAAAGTTTGTTTTATATTAGAAAATGGAAACAACTAAGATTTTAGGCCGCAGAAAGATGAAAAAATTCTCAAAGAACTCTATTTAAAAACTATCACATACACAAAACTCATGAAAACATAGGATCTAAAAACACTGGGAGCAAAATTTATTTCCCTACTTGACCCCCTTTTTCACTTTCCAATTTTAGATTGTTCACAGGGCTAAGCTACTTATCCTGGCTCACATTTATCTAATAGAATGTAACCTTCTTGTAAGTGGCTTCATTTTTTTTCTTTATATCATTAGCTCCAAATTGGTATCTTGTACTCTCTAGGCATTTAATAAATGTTTGTTGATTTGAGTTGAATATAGTAACATTTTCTTTGTAACAGTTCTATGAGGCAGGTCATATAAAAATTTTCATTCCTCTTTCAGAAGTAGAGGAACTCAGCTAATAATGTTATGTGATTTGTTTAAGGTCATGTACATACCTAACAAATGTCAATGACTAAACTAGAACTTATGGCTTTTGATTCCAAAACTAATGCCCTTACCAGTACAATAATACACTATATAGAGGAATTATAGTTCCAAGACATTTTAAGAAATTTGCATATATATCATCAGAATGTGTTTGTGTGCCTGCCTATAAAATAGTTCAAGAAAAGTTCAGTTTTGATAAGGAATACTTTGAAGTAATGATATAGGATATAAACATTTCATCAAAAATTCTTAAAATTGCTAGCTGTTAAAACAAAGTACTGGCAATTTATCATGAATTAAAAAATAAATATAGTAAGAAAAAGATAGTTAAGGATTTTTCATGAGATTCCTAATGTTTGATGCTGCCTTATGTTTAGAAAGATTTATTCCTTGTCATATTTTAATACTGCATTTTAACTTTTTGGAACAGGAAAATTCTTTTTATGGTTTTCATTTTTGAATTTATGATTCATTTCCAATTTATTAACTCATATGTAGTTATGTTTACCTCTAAGGAAAGCATAATTTTTAAAAGCAATATGTGAATAAATAAATGAATATAAGCTTTTGCAATAATAAGACTACTAGATGAAAAAAAGTCTTAAATCATGACACAGTAGAGAAAATAAACTTCTTCACAATCTCTAACTTGTTTTTTTAATTTTGTGAAATCATATTTATACATAAACATGTATTTTTATACAAATATATGCATACATGATATGTATAATTCCTTCTTTTATCTCTTACTCTTGGCCTTTCACTGTGGGATATCTTACTGGTAAATCTCATAAAAAAGGAGTGAGTAGATTATTGTTTTATGTAATTCTTCACCTTGATATGGATAATAATTATCTAGTGATCTGGTTTAAAAATAATTAGGAAGAAATGCAAATAATATGAGGCAAAAATAATTTAATAAGTGCAAAAGAGATAAAGTGCTATAGACAAACTTAAGGGATCACTTTTAGCTGGGGGGATGGGGTAGAAGAAAGATCAGGAAAATTTTAATGAAAAAGGCAGCACTTGATCTGGTCATTAATGGAAAAGAAGGATTTCAATAGACATAGGTCTAGAGGGAATACTTTCAAGACATGCAAATAGCCTTTATCAATACATGGAAGTGGGTAAAGACCAGGAAAGAAGGAGTATCATTTTGTAGTCTGGCTGAAGGGAAAGGTGAAATAAATCTTGAGAAGCACTTTGAAAAAGATCAAAGGGGAAATTAGTTGGCAGTTTAAGGAGATTTTTCTAGAGACAACAAGTAGCCAATAAAAGATTTTAGGCAGGGGCGTGACTTGCTGAATATTATGACATATGAATATTAGTTTGGAAGCTGTGAACTGATCAGAAAAGGGAAAAGCAAGAAATAGGAAAATAAATGGAGTATTACAATAGTATTGACAAGAGGTGATGAGAGTCTGAACTATAAAGGTTAAATAGTGTGAGTGAAAAGAAGACAGATGTCATAGGCATTGCTAATGTTAGAATTGAAAGGCTTTCACAATTGATTGGTATATAGGAGATAATGGGCTGCTAATTGTCATAGTAGGTGGCATTCTAACCTTAGAGTCTAGAAAATTCCTTTTCCTGAGTTCAGATTTGACCCAAGACACTTACTAGCTGTGTGACCCTAGGGAAGTCAAGTAATACTGTTTGCCTCAGTTTCCTCATCTGTAAAATGAGCTAGAGAAGGAAATGGCAAACCACTCTAGTATCTTTGTCAAGAAAAACTCAAATAGGAACACAAAGAGTGTAAAAGTTAAAATTAAATTTCAATAATAATATTATATTTTAAGAGATTATCCTTAGATCATTAGAAATCAAGGAATAAAGAAGATACAAAATAAAAACCACGTGCCCATGGCTGGTTAGCCATTTTTTAGTCAACCCCACTCACCACCATTGATGCTGATTCTCTATCAGAGAGCGGGAGCCTCCAAAGCTCATGCCCTTTATCCTCTGTCTATAGGAAGTACGTAATGACAGGAAGTCAGTGGGTTCCTGGTATATGTATTTCTTTTTTAGAGTAACAGATTTTCAATCATACATCCCCCTCCTCTGAGACCCACAGAAGACTAGTCTCTCCAGTGGGTCTTGTAAGCATACTAACTTTGAAATTGCAATAATTTGAAGATAAGAGGAAAAGAGAACAAAACCAATAATTGCTAGGCACATTGACAAAAAGCCAGTTAGGGGGCATAAGAGTATACATTCAAATTAAATGTTCAATCAACTACACCCAAAGTTCATTCTGGATCTTCTTGATGTAGCTTGTGGTCTGTGGAGGCATCTTCATGGTGCCTTCTAAGAAGAGTTCATTTTCTGGATTTGTAGAGGTAGCATGTTTCTTAACCTAAAATTACTCTCAAAAAGAATTTAAAATTTGCAATTTAAAATAATAATGATACATCCCCTCCTGAAGAGGGTGTTTAAAAACACAAGGATCACTTAGGTATGCAAGGGCTGAGTTATGAGGTATATGAATCAATTGGGAAGAGAAATAAAAAAATATTTTTAAAAATCCAAATAAAAAATAAGTTTTTAATGAAATATAGACTATCAAGGTCTTATGTGTAAAAATTCTAAATAAAGGAAAAACAAATCCATAACAGGTCCTTGAATCAGGGCCCAATTAAAATGATTTCAGAAATTATGCATTTTCCCACTCAGTATCGAGGACTATAGAAAGTTTGCCACACCATGAAAGACAGAAAAGAGACTAAATTATAGGAGCCAGGCAGGAGCCAAATTTGAGATACTTGGTTGAATGTGGGACAAGGAAGACCTGCACTTAACACATGTTAAACAGTCGCAACCTTGAACCCCAAACAAGTTCAAGTCCTCTTGTCTTGGCTCAAAATTTTCATGAATCCCATTGGGATTGGTTGGATTCTTTGACCTTGTGCTTGATAGGCAGTATGCAGTTTAGCTTTGTGCTTCTTTGGCACTGTGCAATGACTCTTTTTGTATTCTCTTGTTCTGGAATCAGACAGAATCATTAAGCAAAGTCCCATAATTCTTTTTTAAATATTTTTATAGTCTCAAGCTTTTAGGGCATGTGTTGACATTATGGCAAATATATTTTAAACTTATATTACTGCAAAATCAAAAAAGTTAAAGAAAATCTTCTCAAATGCTGGTAACATGTGCTTCAAATACAAAACAAAGAGAAAAAATAAAACTGAAATAGTATATTGCACAAGCAAGCAAAAAAAATAATACAAGAGTTTTAAAAATAAAAAAATATATAGCTTGCAATCATGGACACTGTGTTAGCTAAGGAAATGTAGAATACAAAGGTTTCTCCCCCCCCAAATGAGATCCATTTCCTCTTCAAACCTGACCATGATCCACTGTGAGTACAAGCAAATTATTTTCACAAAGTAACAGATTTTTTATAAAGAACAATAGTACAACATGTAATTCAGATTCAAAAAGTATCAAAATACCCAAAATTATAATAGCCCATTTAATGACAATAGCAAACAAACCCACTATCATATTTCATATAAGTTGCTGTATGAAAAAAAAAGCCAAACATCCTATGAACTGCTGGATATTTGTCACAATTTTTATGGACATATCAAATCTTTCAACCTTGGCAAGTATATTTTTAAACAAAGTAAAACTTATTTGGGTCTAGAACATCACCAAGAAATCTAGATTGTTCTGGTGGAAGTAAATTAAAATGAAGAATTTTGAAAGAGATCTTTTTGGCTTCCTGCTTCTCAGAAATACATTGGTAGGAACATTTCTTTGTTTCTCTACCTTTAATACAACATTCTTTAAAATATAAATATAAAAAACCCTCATCCATTCAGAAACCACTAGTAAATTTAAATTACTTCTGAAGACCCCTTAACATTACAATTAAATTCTTAGCTTATTAAATTCTCTAAAGGTTATTAGCCAGGTTGAGTCCATCCATCATCTATGTGACAATTACCAAATGCAAAAAAGGCTGTTTGTAGGCTTTTACAATATTTTACAATATTTTGTTCAGTAGTCATAAGGGAAAGGTAACAGAATATATCTAATAGTTAAAACACAGTAGATTAAAATGATTCAGTGTAACAGAACAGTATTGAATACATTTTATATATGAACTTAAAACAACAAAATTAAATATTAAACAAAACCATCAGCAAAATACAATAAGATACAGAGACTTTCATTAAAAAAAAACAGAGTCTGAAAAGGCTTAAACTTTCACCTTCAGACCCTTTAAAGTTCCTTTTTCTAAAATTCAGATTCCTATTGTCATCACTGTGGTGTTTCTCATAGTGAGGGAAAACATGGGTTTTAGGAATCTCAAACTGGACAGGCCCAAATGGCAAAAGGTTGTAGGAGGATGAATTTCTTCCCTGAATCTCAGGCAAGATAATTGAAAGTATTAGTGGTAGAAAGAAAAAAAAATCCTAAAGCTGGAAGCTGTTTGAAATAGGTAATGCAGTGCTCTTTCATAGAATATGCCATGCTTTTAATCAATTTCCTGTTTGGAAGAGTCTTTTCCTTCTCCCTGTCCCCCCTTAGGTAAAATGCTAGTTTCCCCAGAGGGAGTTAGGAGGCTAATCATTGCCTAAGAGGAAAAAAAAATCTTTTTTTTTCCCATCTGCCCTGAGGAGCAACTTCAAGGACTCCTAGACTCCTAGCTTCTGGGTGGCAGCAATCAGCCCAGCAGGGGCAGCAACAGCAATCAGAGTCAGGTCTGGGTGGAGGCCGATTTAGAAACTGAGTTGGAGATCAGGAGGAGGATTTCTGGAGCCCAGTGAGCAATCTGGGTCCAGAAGATCAGGAGGAAGCAGTATCAGCAATGCCAGAGTTAGCAGTGAGGAGGAACAAAGGAGGAATGAGGAACTAAGGACTCAGCAGTTGGACAAGATAAGTGGTTTATTTCTTCTTTGCCAAGAGTCCCCCTGCTAAAAATAGCCCAGCCAGTAGGGAGAGCAAGCAACTGGGCAAAAATTAGTAAAAGAAAATTGCAACAGCTACAAAGAGAGTTAGAGTTTGCAAGGGTGGGTGGGGTGAGCAAAAAACCTTGGCAGGAGAAATGTGGCTTAAAAAATTTTATCTAGGCTATCTTCACAAATTTGAGAGGTTCTTCTCCAGATAGTGGTTGCCATCAGTATTAAAAAATTATGTTAAAATGTTAAAACTTAAAATTAAATCTCAATAATAATATTATATTTTAAGAGATTTATTAATGATCATTAGAAATCAAGGAATAAAGAAGATACAAAATAAAAACCACATGTCCATGGCTGGTTAGCCATTTTTTAGTCAATCCCACTTACCACCATCAAAGCTGATTCACCATCAGAGAGTGAGAGCCTCCAAAGCCCACACCCTTTATCTTCTGTCTACAGGAAATACCTAATGACAGGAAATCAGTGGGCTCTTGAGATATATCTTTTTTAGGGTAACAGATTTTCATTCATACAAGAATCAGACATGACTAAAAAAATGACTCAATAACAACAAGGATATAAGGAAGAAGGAACAAGATTCCATCAAGGCTTTGAGACTTGAAAATTGGGATAGTGATATACTATCAATAGAAATACAGAAGTTAAGTGACAGAATACATCATCATGCAAATGGAAATATTGCCACAGGAAAGAGTATCAAAATTAAAAGAAAAGATAAAAAGAGTGAGGTTAGAGTCTTGGGGAACATTCACACTTAACAGGGTGAAAGGAAGAAGCTGAACCAGTAAAGGTGACTGAGAAAACATTTTATTTTTGTTAATGAAACTGAAGTGGAAATATCAAAAAGGAGAGAGATCACCACAGTCTCATTTGGCAAAAAAAATGGTCAAGAAGGATAAAGATGGAGAAAAACTGTCAGTTAAGTGGTGACTGTAGATCTAAGAGAGCACAATTTCTGTAGGGTGGTAGAAAATAAAAAGATTCTAATAATATGGAAATAGGTTTTAAACAATGATACACATATAACCCAGTTGAATTGCTTGTCAGCTCTGGGACGGGGTGGAAGGGAAGAGGAGGGAAAGAACATGAATCATGTAACCATGGAAAATATCCTTAATTAATTAATTTCAAAATAAATAAACAAGATCTTAGAAGCTGTCGAAGTGTGTCTTGGGAGGAAGGAGGGACTAAGTGTATAGAGAGTGGGCCCCACATATGTAGTGATGGCTATTGCGTACTAAAATGGAAGAAGAATAGAAATTCTAGCCTCTTTATCTACCACCCTTCTCTGAAGGAGACTTTCATTCCTGTCAGAAGGAGAAGCAAGAAGTTGGAGCTGTTTCTCTCCTTGGCAGGGCAGAATTAGGTTAGAATTGTATCTGCCTATTTTTCCCTTAAATATTATTAGTGTAGGGAGTAGCTAACTGGTTCTGTTAATTGAGAGCCAGGCCTAGAGATGGGAGGTCCTGGCTTCAAATGTGACTGCAGACAATTCCTAACTATGTGACCCAGGGAAAGCCACTTAACCTCCATTGTCTAGCCCTTACTGCTCTTCTTCCTTGGGAGCAATGCACAGTATTGATTCTAAGGTGGAAGATAAAGGTTTAAAAATATTAGTGTGGGGAATGTGATCAGGTTCATTCTAACTTCTTATCAATCTGTCATTATTTGGGAGAAAAGGGGTCTCAAACTCTGTATATAAGACAAGTTCCACAATGAATATACTTAGTGAATAGCAAAGAAACCTGTTTATCCAAATCAAAGAAAAGCAGAAACCTGAGAAAGTATGCATAGAAGAATATGTACCAAACAATACAGAATGAAGGAGCTCCCTCACTGGGAGTAAGATGGTTTAGGTCAACCAAGAGAGATTGTCCTTGGATTCACCCAAGGAAAAACATTCCAAAATCTTTCCTGTACCTAGTTGGGATAATGACATGATGTGCTAGCTCAGCTCCTCTCATGTCTTTCCAGAGTCTTCCTTCAGCAACCTGAATTGGGGTTAGCCTCCTCAATTTTCCCTTCTGAAGTGGAAATCAAATTTCCTAAAGTGACTCAATACTCTAAGCCTTCATTTTCATTTTATATTGCTGTCATCTTCTGAGCTTGCATTTTGGTCATCTCTGTTGCTGAAATAGATTTCCAGGCTTTTTCTCTGTCTTTTGCTTATTTGGGGGTTATTTCCCCCCAGAAAACAATAGCCTATATGCTAATGCTTAATTCTGTTACTAGAGTGGAGGGAGTACTGTCAGGCACTTGCACTGTGCTCTATTCCATGCCTGGGGTCAGCTCAGCTGTCTCTAATGCTGTTCACTCTGGGTCAAGTTGGGTTCTGCCCACTCCTGCCAAGGCTGGGATTGGGCTGAGTTTCTCCCTTCTGCTGCCTGTGCTATTTATTGCACATGGTCTCTGTTATGTTTGGGTTATGCAGGGTTTGCATTCCTCCCACTACCAATTGTTCTGTATTGTGGTGATTTCCATTCTTTTACTGAGGCTGGACAGAGTCACCTGTGCTATTTCCCTTGCTGCTTGCAAGGGAACTCTCACCTCCTATTCTAGAGAGATGGTCCCTCCTTGCTGTCCCTCTATGCTGTTCTAGGCTGGAGCATTGCTTCATCCCTTCTTCTGTTCATTTGACACTCCAAGATTCATCATGAGGTGTTTTGTTCTGTAGTTTTTTTGGCCTGTGGTTGGGGACCTCCAAGTATTTCTTATTCTGCCATTTTGGTAACTGATAGTCAACTCCCCAACATTTGACTAGTCCTTAAGACTTGAAGCTTGATAAACCCCAAAGTGGGATTTATTATGAAGGAGACTTGTAAGAGTCTTGGAAAGGGACTTCTCTTAAAGAATCTTAAAGAAGACTGGAGCTCTCTTATCTCTCATCAATTTGCTTCAGATCTCGTTCAACACATGGCATTCGTTTCCATCAATGAAGAAAAAGCTTTCTATACACGGGCTTTGGGACAGGTTAAAAAAGTAATATATATTTGACTGTTTTAGTTACAGAGTGCTTAAAGTGACTTAAAGAGGAATGCATGCCAAAATACTTTCAAAATTCTCACTCTGAACTTAAACTCAAAGAGTAGTTCATTGAGCCTTGCAGTGGTTGGCGGTGTCTTTTGTGTAAAGCAGATGCATGTTATTGGAACCTATATGTATCAGGCTCCCTTAGGTGAGGAGTTTGAGAAGTGCACTTCTTTTCCCAACCTTAGTTAATGTAGTAGATTATAGTACTTGGTCTTAGATTTAGGGTTACATCTATGTAATGGTTGAGTTACAAGGGGAACTTGGCTGCCTATGAAGAAAATGAGTTTCTATCATCTTTCCTAGAAATTCACAGGTACAACTTTTGCAGTACTCATTCAGTGGTGAGAGTTAAGGGTAGAAAGGGGGGTGGTTTGGACAATATCCAGTGGAATATTTGTAGAGCTAAGCTCCCCTGGCCACTTTTAATTTCCCAGTGCATTAAAAGCTCCTTCAAAACTGTGCCCAGGTTTATTTTTTATTCTACACAGAAGGGCTTAATAAATGCTTATGGACATGACCAGACACAGGTGATCTGGGTTCATTACTGAAAACTTTAATTCAGTGATGATACGGTAACACTTTATTGATACTTTGGTTCTCATAACAGTGGTGGTGATGGTGGAGTGTATTAGAGGACTACTGCCAGGAGGCTGAGTCCAAGCCATACTGTGGCTTTCCAGAATATATATATATAGACCTTTAGTGAGTTGCTGAAACTCAAGACTAAAGTGAAAGTGATATCCAAAGTCTTTCATTTAAAATGTCTTAAGTATTGGCCTTCCTGGAGAGTGTTAGGAGAATTATGGATTGTTATATAATATTCGAAGTATTGTATTTTTCAATTATTTTTGAGACATTCTAATAATTTTTTGTGGTGAAGATTTATATCTGATCAATTTTTACATAAAATACATTACACAAAAGGTTTTTTAAACTCCTTTTGTGGAGACTCTAGATATGAGTCATTTCTAAGGTTTATTTTAGATATTTCCCCCCCCCCCAAATTCTCATATGAAATGAGGACATGATGAGAACAATTTGTTCTAGTGGCCACAAAGGAGGCTGAAGCAGGCACCGTGGAGTGCTTAGAACTTAGACATCAAAGATGCCAAGTTCATCAACTGAATCCCAGTCCATTGCCAATCATTTTGACTTTTGTCTTGCCACTGAATTTTGATGATGATGGAAGAGAGAATGAGCCTGATGATGTTCTGAAGCTCTGACTCACTTAAATATAATTCACTTACAAGTGAAGATAGCATCTCATGATATCATGGGTCTTCTAAAATAAAGGATGAACAACACATCAATGACTCCTTGGATTTGGAGTCATATGAACCATGGAATTCTCCATGCCAATGGGCTCCATCGTTTTACTCTTTCATTGCTATACATGTAATGGTTCAAACTGAAGATGCTCCTCCAATTAAATTCCCATGCAATCATATCATGCTGTGAGGTCAAGTATAGATGCATTTGGATAAATATGTCAACAGAGGAAGGGAAATGAGATCACTTAAATGGGTAAATGGGACCAAGGTTTGTCACTTCTTGTTTTAGGACAGCAGTGTCTTCAGATTGTTTGCAGGCAAAAGAGAGAAATAGCAGAAAGGAGAAATGGAAGATAAAAGAGGAGGATGATTGATGACAGTGTGGCAGTAATATATATATGTGTGTATATATATATATATGTATGTATTTTAAATTTATTTTTGTGTGTATCCTCAGTGCTGAGCAGGCTAAACATCCCTAGTTCTTTCAGTTGGTCATAAAATGGCATGAAAGTGAGACCCTTAACCATTCTGGTTGACTTTTCTTGACATTATAAATGTCCTTTTTAAAATGTGGTACCAGCCATTGTTTAAGAGCGATGATGGTTTAAGAGAAAACTAGGAACTGGGATAAACTATCAAGAGCAAAGTGAGCAGAAATAAGAGGATAATTTATACAATAACAACACTGTAAAGTAAAGCAATTCTGAGAGACGTAAGAATTGTGTTCATTGCAATCGGGAACCACAATTCCAAAAGATTGATGACAAAAAATACTACTTCCCTCCTGAGTGATAAGACTCAAGGTGAAGAATAAGACACTGATTTTAAGACATGGCCAATGCGGAAATTTATTTTGCTTGACTATGGGTATTTGTTACAAAGGTTTTCTTTTTCTTTTTTACAATATAGATGTGTATTGTGAAGGGAGGGGGGAAGCTAGGAACAAGGTCTCCCCCACCAAAAAATAAAGAAAGATAAGAGAGTCATCAAAACATTTTTTAAAAGTACAGAAGAGAACATAGGGAAGGCTAGGAAATCCAGGCAAACTATGCATCTTTGATAGTCACATTGCAAATTTATTATCTACTTAAAAGGAAAAGCAAATTATTATACAGATTGTGACTTTCTACTTAACCAATTTTATTTAGTGCTTTTAAGTTTAGATTAAAAATTAAAATATGAAATAAAATTAAAATTAAAATGTGATATGCAAAAATGAATAAAATATTCAGAACGTGTTGTTCTGACAAGGGCAAAATACAGCTAAATTATCACCTTCTTATCATGGAATCTGTGCCTCTCGGTGCAGCCCAATATCTTACTAGCTTTCCACCCTTAGTGGTGTTGTTAGTTTAGTTTTTGTTCTTATATCCCCAATACCTGGCATTGTGTCTGGCACTTAATAGGTACTTAATAGATTCTTACTGAATGAATAAGTGAATAAAATTTATTATTTAACTCTGTTAAAGTAGAAATGAGATGAGTATGATATCTTTTTTTTTTTGATGAAGCTATGTTAACTTTTTGTAACTACTATGTCCTTTTCTGGATGTTCATTAAACATCTCTTTAACAAACTATTTTAAATTTTTTCTAGGAAGCAAAGTTAAGGCCAGTCTCACCTCTACCTTTTGTATATTGTCAATTATTACCATCCCATCTTTCTCTTCAGAAAACTCTTCCTTTTCCTCATTAGAATTGTTTGTTCTTATGTCTTCAGAATTTCATTCTTGAGTCTTCTTTTTTCTCCTGGACTGATTCCTCCTCTAAGATTTTACCCAGAGACATCCTAACTTTGCTTCCTCAGAATTCTTTGAAATCTGCTGTCTCCAAATCTAAGGTACATTTCAGACTCTGCCCAGCTTTCTTCTTTTTTTATCACAAAATTCATAATGGAGCAAGTGCTTATTTCTCTCTCTATATCCCTTAAGCTTCCCATTATTTCTGTCCTAATAACACATTTGTTCATATCAGTAAGAATCATATCCATTATTGAATTGCTTCTTTTTGGCTCTTCATCTTAGTGAAATTTTTATTAGAGAAACACAAGAAATTGTTATATACTCTTCTTTGGAAGGTAAGAAAGTTCTGCCAGATATCTGGGTGTCCTCATTTGATTTATTCTCATATTTCTGTCCTAGGCTTGTATTCCTTTTCCTGAATTCATCTATTTCTGAATGTCTCCTGGGTATTTCCTTGTAGCAGGTCATAAACATTTTATTTATCTTGAAAACTGCTCTTTCTTCATTCTTCTATATTTTTATCCATGATAGGACTAGTTACCTTGACTTTAAATGTTTCATTTATTTTAAACCTTCTCCTATCTTAGAATCAATACTATGAATTTTTTCCAAGGCAGAGTAAGGATTAGGTAATGGGTATTAAGTGAATTGACTAGGTTCACACAGCTCAGAAGTGTCTGAGGCAAGATTTGAACCTGAGACCTCCTGTCTCTAAGGCTTGGCTCTCATTCTACTGAGTCACCAGACTGCCCCCTTAAATGTTTCATTTTCCTTCCTTCCTTACCTTCACCTTTTTTTACCCCTTCCCAACATTATTTGGCAAACTTTGAACTTTCCCACATTGGAACTTTTTTCATGCTGTTTACTCCCCCTAGAATGTGCCTCTTTCCCACCTTCACTTGTCTTTTTCCTGATAGTTCTTTAAGCCTCAATTCAAGTAATATTATTCTATAAAGCTTTCAAAGATAGTGGTATTTGTTTTCTTGACTGAAACATGGTATGATTTGATTCTTATTGGATTTTTATAAGCTTCATTGTTTAATTGTGAACATGGTGGCCTTATTAGTTTACAAATTCATGAGGTCAGAGACCATATCTTATTCTTCTTTTTAACCTATAGATTGTCTTGTACCTCATAGTACCTCAAATATTTGCTCTTTGGTTGAAAGAATGATGGCAGAAAAGTTTAATTCTCTTATTAATTAAGCCTATCATAATATCGTTATTACTGAAACACTTTGAATTCTCTTATGTATCAGTAACACGGCATTGTACTCTGATTGCAATTGACTTAAAGTAGTAAAAATTGATTTTTGGAGTGCATGTGTAATGTCAGTATTGGCTATCTGATATAATAGGGATAACTGCATGTCTATTAATATTGAATTTAGCAAATGAAAGGAATATCCTATTTTGGGGAACATCTATTAAAATATGGAATTAAAAAAATGACAATAATAAAAATACATTTTGAAAAATTCTGCATACAATACTCTATGTTCATCTCTTAAGAAATTGACTAATTTGTACGCTCATATATTTTATACATATTTCAAATTGCAATTTACAAAATTAAAAACCTAAGAGGAATTAGTGGATATATTTCATATGCTAATTGTGCTAATTAGCCACAATTACCACTGTTATTACCTTATACTGTTCTATGGGGATGATGAATTTCTCAGAATGTATTTTTATTATGAAGGCTTATAATCAGATCGTAGCATTTATATTATGTTTGAGTTGAATATGGGCCAGGCAATATATTCCTACATAAACACACAAAGGCTGAACATTAAAAACAAACCAAAATCAAAACACAAGTAAGCATTAACAACAATAACAAAAACAATCAGTATTTTAACATGGTACAATCTTTCAAGACAATGGCACTTAAATTTAATCAGAACATAAAATAATTTTGGGGATTGCTTGATTAGGTGTTTACTTTCACCCTTTTCCAAATTTGAACCATGTCCAAACTCATGCTCAGCTGCTACAGAACAGGAGTTCAACTCTTCCTGTATCTGCTACTTGGAAACAGCATCTTGGCAACCATAGATCCCAGATCTTAGGATTTTTCAGTTTCACCCCCCAAATCTGGAGTGCCCTTCTCCAGGGTGCTACTCTGTCACTAATTCAAGAAAGGGAATACAAAAGATGAAGCCCAACCCAGTCCAGACTTGCCTAGAAGGGGCTAGTGCTTTATTTGCCCTGATTTTTCAGCTCTGTGGAGGCTGGAGGAGAATATGGAGGGCCAGTCCCTGCCCTGTCCAACTCTTCTGGTACTGCTTAAAAACACATCAGTGAACTTGGTGATTGGAAAGGAAGAGAGAAGCAAGGGGTCAAGATCATCACTTTGTGCATGCACTGACTCAATTAGTTTTGCTGGCTCATCATCTATTCATTGCCTCTGCTTCATCTCACAGTGCAAACCCTTTAGCCATAAGTCATATTGAATTAGAAGCATCATCCAACCCCAACCCCCAAATCCCTAATTTTTTCTGAGCTTGACTAGAACCAATTAGGATAGCTCTGAAGATGGTAAGTTGCGTGGAGGGCGAGGTTGCTCTGCTAGTATTGTTTTCCAAATGCCAATTAACCATAGAAATGTATTTTTGGGTTTTCCTCTCAGAACTGAATTCCACAAGAGATAATATGAAAAAAATACATTATTTAATAGAAATATGTGATGTGTACAGCATATTTCTTTCTCAAGAATAACTTTAATTAAATATATTTAATGGATGTTCATAATCCTAGGGTATGACCAAGGGTTATGGAAGCCAGTATGTTAGTAAAAGGATTACTCTTAAAGGAAAAACTACATTTTAAAATGCAAAGGCTTTCTGTTTATTTGTTTGCTTGCTTTATTGTTTGGTTTTTAAAATGAAAAAAAAAGTTCTTTATTTGATATTTGGAGGCAGGCAAATTAGGGAATGAAGTACCTAGGGAGAGCATATTGTCTTAAAACCAAAACAAACAAATAAAAACACTGGAGTCTTTCCTCTTAGTTGCTTTGACATTTTCTTTTCCTTTGTTTTTTCTTCTTAGTGAAGTTTCTATTTCCTGTTGACTATGATAATTTTAGTGATCTATATAACTTGGAGATGGGAAAAAATGTAATTGTGCTCACACCACTATTTCTCTCCTACTCCTCATTCCCTCAGGCTTTTGGTGAGTTTAATTTAGTGTATCTGTATTTTGTCATTCTTTTTTCACTTACATGTTTTCTATTTCTGGTTAATAAACACTTTGACTTAGTTCATAATGAGTATCTGTATTTGCCCAGGAACTTATCTGTACCATTTGCGAGGAAATATTTATGACTGTCAGGCATTGGATATTGGTATGCTAAAAATTAATGATAGGATTTTCTTGCATAGTAGTCATAAATTTTTGAGAAATTCATTGTGCTTTTTATATACAAGATAGCACAGGATAAAGGAACAGCAGTGGCAAGTGTTGTTAAAGTAATATTAGCATATGGTATCCATTTCAATTTGGCATTCACTTCTGTGGATGTGCATAGGAAAAAAAAAAGTAAACATAAATCTTCCTAGACAAATGGATTGCTGCACATAATTCTCATGTAATGCTGTATGGTGTGACACTAGTATCATTGGTAGCTATTGTCAAGACAAAAATCTATCCAATTCACAAAAAGTTCATAGTGCTGTAGAATATGTATGAATGGACCTTAGAGATTACTTGGTCCAACACCCTCATTTTACAGATGAGGAAAAAATAAAGCAAAGCAAAGCAAGTGGCTTTAAGTTATTGGTCAAATTCAAACTAGAATTCAGATTTCTTCTCAGCCCATTACTCTCTCAAGCCATGATATATATTTCCTGTGATATAATTATAATTTCTCCTAGTAGAGTCTCTGGTTTGGTATTTTCTATATTTTTTCCATTCTATTATTTCCCCCCACCTACAGACAAGTATCATAATTCTTTCCTTAGCATTCCCCTCCTCCACAACCAGCATCTTGGATTCATTGTAGGTTCTCCAAAATTCCTCTTTTCTCTTTTTAGTATTGTCTCTGTTATTTCAGAGTGTATTGAGGATCTGAACCAAACATTTGATTTTTGTGGAAAAGGACAGAGTTTTAAGTACGTAGTTGTAAATGGGAGCAATATGCCAGGTGAGTAGCAGTGATGGCAGGAGCTTGGTTCCTGAGAGAACATGCAGGTGGAGACAGAAAGGAAATGAATATGAATATTTGGAAAGGTGTTGGGATCTGCTAGGAAAGGAAAGATACTGGTGTTCCCAAAGTAGTTGGCAGTGGCTTTGCAGCCAGTCAGGCACAGAATGGCAGGAAAATAGAAATGCTAGAGATTGCAGGAATCTCAAAACCAGGATCCCTCAGCCTACTCAGAGCTCTTTTCCATACCCTAAGCTATGTTATAAAGTCTTTTGTCTTTTTGTTCAGATGAATCTTACCATTTTAATGTATTCCATGGACTAAACTGGACCTCAAGTCAGGAAGTACAAATATTGTCTTATCTTTTAACTTACATCGGTCTCAATGTCCTCATCTTTAAACATCTACATTCCAGGGATATGTGAAGATAAAGTGAGAGAAATTTGTAATGTATCTTTTACCTTTTGTGCTCTTGAGTCTTTTACTGCTAGGTCTTCCTCCTTCTCATCTTTTCCCTTATTATTTCTCTTGAGATTCTTGACCATTTGTCCCTAGAAGGAAATTTCTATATTATTTTCTTAGCTCTACAAAGTAATCTTTTGGTACTTTTATTGGTATGGCTCTAAGTCTCTAAATTAATGTAGAGAAGTTTGAAGGTGGGGTAATTGAGCAAATCAATCAACTTACTTTACTTCATTTTAAGTAATTGATAAGATGCTCAAATAATTTTGACTTTAGGCTTTAGACTTACTGTGAAAAGTCTTTCAGAATCATTGTTTGAAGTGAAATGATGCCAAACAAGCAGTGTAGAGTCAAACAAGAAATGTTATGTGAATATAATGTGTAGTAAGAAATGACGAATGTGAGGTTTTCATAGAAACATAATAGGAACAGAGATTTAGAACTGTTAGAGACCTTGTATTCCATCAAGTCCTCCTCACTAATTTTAGGGATGGCAAAACTGTGGCTCACAGAGATTAAATGACTTGCCGAGGGTCATTTAGATTGTAACTATCTGAGGCAAGATTTGAATCTAGGTCTTAACTCTATTTCCATTTACCACACCACTATGCCTCTGTAAGATTTCTCTCTCAACTCTAGATGTTTTCACTTTCTTCTAATCTCTGCTCCTAGCTGCATGAAGGCTTTTTCAAGTACTTCATAGACTATTTCCACCTATTTGTCGTTTGCAACATATATTGGTGCCATTACGTGTAATGATTTTCAGAGGGGTCTTCTTTGCAAATATTTGTTGTGAGGAGGACTAAGCATAGGATGAAATAATAATTTACTACCTGAAAATGATAAGCTGAATGACCCTATCTCCTTTACTACAAGGAGAACTCAGGAACAATCCTTCCATTTAACTATAACATTATTATGGTATTTTGTTTGTAGTGAGAATTTCAAGGTGGATATGCTAATTAAATTCCTCCTGTCATCAGTCCATTTATTTCTCTTTAGACACATAGAATACCAGCAACCATCATGCTCATAAACATCTAATCCACTATTTGACTTCTGTTAATGCAAAATCAGACTGAGAATCATTTTGTAGTTTTCTGTATTTTATGCTATCATTAAAGAATAATTCATAAGCAAATGGCCAGGTAACCTATGATGAGTAGGCTATCATGTGTTGGCATTTTGTCATTGTTGAAGGTGTGTTGGCAATGTACTTGAAGTCTCTAGTTTTATAGAACTTGTCAGAGATTTTGCTTTGCTGATACAACCTTTGAGATGTCGGGGTCCCATTCATGACACAAAGAGACATCAAAAGAGGATGTTAAAAACATACAATTTATTTTTCATAGCAGGGATAACTTTATATCAGAGTGAGGAAAATTAATTTTTTGTGTACAAGGAAGAACCCAGGAAGACATAGAGAAGAATTTCATTCTGCCTTGATGGAGAAAGTACCTGCATGAATGAAACGTGAAGCCTTTGAAGTACTGAAATATAAATTTAGCATCAAATTACAAGATAAAAAGTCTGTATTTTTCTTCAATTTTATATAGTTATGAAATGTTGGATAAGTAATTAAATTGCTTTGGACCTTGTTTTTTTCATCTGTTAAATTAGAGGGCTGGATCAGATAATTTTCAATTTTCTCTCTAGTCTAAGCAGTAATACTTATTGTAGAAGCATAGAATTTTAGAGTTGGAGGGGACATTGATGGTTTTTACTTAAAGCCTTTAAGAAAACCTGAACATTGACCTTTTTAAAATTTCAAACTTATGACTTTTATGAGAAATAAATCTTATTTAGAATTTAATATAAAGGTCACCATTTTACTTTTGTTTATATATTTTTCCTAAATCACAGACAATTTTATTTGCAGCTTATTTTTTAAAATAGATTTTAGTTTTGTTGGAGAGCAGTTTGTAATGTTAATCATTTAAAAAAGATGGGTTTTTTGACCAAATTAAGTGTAATGAGGCACAACAGCTATTATAATGATGCTATTCAATTCTAACTCTAGCGATTTAAAACCTTTTTTTCCTTTTACATATGTCAGAAATAACAATACACAAATATATGTGTACATTGTATCTGAAATTCACATTTGCTTTTTGTTCACATGATCTAGGAACTGAAACCTTTGGAGGAATATTATATAAAGTAGATTGATGGCCCAATGAGGTGTACATTGGTTAAATGCATAGAATTTATAAAAGTCTTTAAATATATGAATATTTTTCAGCTTGTCCTATTTGCAAGATATTTTCATTTGGAGGTAGCAAGAAACTTTTATAATCTTTCCAGCTTTTTTCTTTTACACTGACAGACAAAATTATAGCTTGAACCGATGGATGTGAGATATTGGCTCTTGAGGAAGAATAAGAAGAAATTGTCAATTCCTGAGCCATTTACAAATAACAATTGATTGCTTATTGATTGAAGAGTTATTTACACATAAAATACATTGTTCTTGACAATAAAGTGAATAATTTTGGAGGATACTAATTTTCTTTATTGTTGTGCAGTTCATAATCTTCCAAATCTGTAGAGTAAGTCCACACATCAATTTCTTTTTTAAATTAAATGTATTTTATTTATTTTATTAAACATTTACCAATGAGAGGGAATCAAGATGGTGGCATAGAGACAGCAAAAGTTCAGACCTCTGAAAACCCTTCCTTACCGATTACAAACTAAATGCTCCTATTGGACTGAAAATCAAACCTAACAACAAGACAGAGCCAAGGAACCCTCTGTTGGACTCAACTTAAAAGGTACTCCCCCAAAAGCCAGAATTCGAGAACACTTGGGTTTAAGGGGGAGGAAGAAGGAAGGTCCAGGGACACCTCCCCCCACCTAGAGAGCTAAGCCTCCAGTGTATTTGGAACCTCTGGTTGGGAAAAGGTGCTGGTCTGGAGGGAGTGAGTACCTTCCAGGAAAATCTGTGCCAGGCCTAGAGCATCAAACACAGGTGGTGGGGAAGCTGTTAGAGAAGAAGTACAGAGTGCAGAGCAGGAAGCCTAGTTGCAGCAGCAGAGACGCTCCATATTGCCCCCCACTCCCCAGGTTTTGACCTCAAGGCACATCCAGCTCAACCCAGCTGGACTTAATCCCATCAAAGCCCTCAGAGGGCAGGGAAGCTCAAGCTCCCCCACAGACAGCACTGAGAGATTTGCTGACAAAGCTCTAAGGATGAAGGCTAAATGAAGAACCCAAAACCACATACACACACAAAAAAAATGAAAGGAGCAAGAGCACAGGCAACTGCAAGGAGTAAAGAAAGGATAAATATGAGCAAACAACAGACAAAGAAAAACGAAATTACAATTGACAGCTTCTATATAGACAATGAACAAAGAGCAAATGGAACAGAGAAGGATGAGGGCACACCAAACAAACAAACAAACAAAAAAACAGAAAACCTAGGGAATTGGATACATTCTCTGGAAGAACTCAAAATACAATTCAAAACAAAATGAAGAGAGGCTGAAGACAGCTGGGAAAAGAACTTAAAAACTAAGATAAGTCATCTAAAAACAGAGGCACTTGAACCAAAACAAGAAAATAATGTCTTGAAAGCCAAAATCAATCAGCTTGAAAATGAGGCAAAGGAGATGAAAGATGAGGCAAAGGAGATGAAAGATGAGGCAAAGATGATGAAAGATGACCACCAAAGAAAATCAGACCAGAAGGAAAAGAATTAACAGAAAATTTGATGTCCAATAACAGAACTCAAGAGAATCATCAAAAGGTAATTAAGAAAGAAGGAAAACAAAACAAAACAAAAAAAACCCCAAACTAAACCCTCTTTTCTTTAAGAGTCCCAATAAGTTAAAATGATATGTATTCCTATAGGAAAAGAGGTTACTGGTAACTCTTAAAAATGTTATAATCACCTGGGAAGCTAGAATAATTACACTTAGAGGGAACAGTGACAAACTGTCTAGGATGAAAAGCCAAGGCATAAATATGTATATAGATATATGTATGCATAAATGCATATATATGTGTGTGTGTATACACACAACTAGAGCTAAAAATGAGGTCAAGGGGATGAAAGATGAGGTAAAGGAGATGAAAGATGAGGCAAAGGAGATGAAAGATGAGGTAAAGAGAATGAAAGATGACCTCCAAAGAAAATCAGACCAGAAGGAGAAGCATGACCAAAAAGCCAGGGATGAAATCCAGTCTTTAAGAACCAGAATACAACAACTAGAATTAAGTGACCTCACAAGGCATCAGGACACTATAAAACAAAACCAAAAGAATGAAAAAATTGAGGAAAATATGAAGCATCTCATTCACAAAACATAGGATTTAGAAAATCGTTCAAGGAGAGAAAATTTAAGAATTATTAGTCTACCAGAAGACCATGACAAAAGAAAAATTCTATACATAATGCTACAGGAAATTATCCAAGAAAACTGCCCAGATATTCTAGAACAAGAGGGAAAAGTGGAAATTGAAAGAATCCATAGATCACCTCCTGTACTTAATCCTCAACTGACAACACCCAGGAATGTTATAGCCAAATTCAAGAACGAGCAAACCAAAGCAAAAATATTACAAGCTTCCTAGAAGAAGTCATTCACATACCATGGAACCACAGTGAGGATAACATGGGATCTGGCTGCATGTACATTGAAGGACCGAAAGGTATGGAATATGATATTCCAGAAAGCAAGGGAACTAGGTCTACAACCAAGAATCAAATACCCAGCAAAATTGACTATATTTGTACAGGGGAAAGTATGGTCATTCAACAAAATAGAAGAATTCCAAGAATTTGTAAAGAAAAGACCAGACTTGAACAGAAAATTTGATGCCCAAGCACAGAACTCAAGAGAATCATCAAAATGTATTTAAAAAGAGGGAAAAAAGAAAAACAAAACAAAACAAAAAACCAAACTTTTTTAAGGAGACCCAATAAGTTAAAATGATAAGTATCCCTATAAGAAAAGAGGTCATTGGTAACTCTTACACATTGTTATTATCACCTGGGCAGCTAGAAGAATTACACTTAGAGGGAACAGTGACAAACTATCACTATAGGATCAAATGACAAGACATAAATATTTATATAGATATATGTATGCTTAAATACATATACATGTATGTACATATATATATATATATATAGACATATATACAACTAAAGCTAGAAAGAGGTTAATACTAAAAGAAATGGGAAAAGAAACAAAAGGGGGTAAATTTATATGTCACAAAGAAGCTCATGGCAGGAGGGGGGAAAACATCAATACACTGGAAGGGTAAAGAGGTTGATGATAGAAAAGACTCAACCCTTACATGCATTGAAATTGACCCAAAGAGGGAAGAACAATCCAATCCATTGGGGCAGAGAATAGATTTGCTCCCTGTAGGGGAATAGAAGGGTAAGAAATGGACTGGTGGGGAGGGAAGCAGTACAAGGGAGGGAGAGCATGGGGGTAGTTTGAAAAAGACTGCAAAGAAAATAAGGGGTAAAAAGAAGGGAGGGGGATAAAAAGAGAAGTAAAATAAGGGTGTGAACTAGGGGGACAGATTAAAAAAATTGGTGTAGAAGGAAATAGTGAAAGAAGAAAAGGCAGTACTTGAAATAGAAATCAAAATGCTGGGAAATATACATCTGGTAATCATAATTCTGAAGGTGAATGGAATGAACTCACCCATAAAATGCAAGCGAATAGCAGAGTGGATTAGAATCTAAAGTCCTGCCATATGCTTTCTACAAGAAACATACATGAGGAAGGTAGATAAGCATAGTGTAAAAGTAGGATGATGGAGCCAAATCTATTGGGCATCAACAGATAAAAAGAAGGCAGGAGTCTCAATCATGATATCTGACAAAGCCAAAATAAAAATAAATCTGGTTAAAAGAGATAGGGAAGTTACCTTACATCCTGATAAAAGGCAGTATAGACAATGAGGAAATATCAGTACTCAACATGTATGCACCAAATGGTATAGCATCCAAATTTCTAAAGGAGAAACTAGTGAAGCTCAAGAATGAAATAGATACAAAAATATACTAATGGGAGACCTGAACCTTCCTCTTTCCAAACTAGATAAATCAAACCAAAAAATAAATAAGAAAGAGATAAGAGGAATGAATGAAATCTTAGAAAAATTAGAGTTAGTAGATATGTGGAGAAAAATAAATAGGGACAAAAAGGAATACACAAAATTGACCATGTATTAGGGCATAAAAACATTGAGAACAAGTGCAAAAGAGCAGAAATAATAAATGCAACCTTCTCAGATAACAATGCAATGAAAATAATAATTAGTAAGTGTACATAGAGAGGTAAATAAAAATTAATTGGAAATTGAACAATACAATTCTCCAAAACTGGTTAAAGAACAAATCATAGAAACAATTAATAATTTAATTGAAGTAAATGACAATGATAAGACATCCTTTCAAAACCTATGGGATGCAGCCAAAGCAGTACTCAGGGGGAAATTTATATCCTTGAGTTCATATATTAACAAATTAAGAAGGGCAGAGGTCAGTGATTTGGGCATGCAAATTAAAAAACTCGAAAATGAAGTAATTAAGAATCCTCAGATGAAGACTAAATTAGAGATCCTAAAAATAAATGGAGAAATTAATAAAATTAAAAGTCAAAGAAGTATTGATTTAATACATATGTCTTTAAAAAAACTTCAATGAATTAAAATGAGGAAATATTGACTAGATAAATTCAAACAATTCAGAGGGGGGGTTTATACACATGTGTAGCCTATGTCATTTCATTGTTCAATAATTTAAAATTCTTTTAAAATTTCCTGAAAATCTTATGCTTTTTCAACATAATCATTCAAACCCTTAAAATTACAATATCTTTATAAGAATATAGTCTCAGATTAAAAAATACAGATAAATATACAGTAGGTATTTTACAGATATAATAATTTAAATTATATTATGTCCTTAAGTTGATGAATTTAAACAGGTTTTAAACATAGTTCTAAAGCAATACCTCAGAGGTTTTTAATGACTGCTAATTAAAAAACTGCAAATTCTAAATAATCTTAATGTACCTAGCTAATATTATCATATAAAAGTGTCATCCATAAAAATGATAATGTTTGATTTAGAATCTTCAGGCCTTCAGGCATAACATCATTCTATAAATACTTGTTAGCTACTAAACAGATGTGATAAGTTTCCAAACTTGAATCACCTGTTATCTATTCAGCCTAATATTTACAATAAGAAAAGTGATTGTAATTTCTTAATGCAAATATATTAGAGTAGTACTATACTATTTCAATGAAGCACATTTTGGGTTGTAGTTTTCCTTTTTCATTATAGCTATTTCACCTTTCACCATCTGTTTTTAGGTACTAAAACCACATCAGGTTTTTGAAAAAAAAATATTCAGCACATGATTTACCATATAACTTGTCCATTAAAGCAAGAGACTGATTAGAAGCTTATAATTGGAAGGGCTACTTTCCCATATCTCTCCCCATTTCTCCCTGCCCAATCTTTGTTCCCATCTCCTTTCTTATTAGATACTTTATGTAAACAACCTTTACCCTCGTATCTTGTATTTTGGATAAACTGGGTGAGAGATCTCAGTATAGGATAAAGTTTATTTAAAACAATTTTGAACTCAAACCACCACAAAAACATATATCCTTGCTGCTCTTTAATTGCTGCTCTTTATCTTTTAACATTATACTTCAAGACATTTATTAGCTGTGTGGCTCTGGTTTGCTTCAGTTCCTCATTTGTAAAATGAACTGCAGAAGGAAATAGCAAACCATCTTTGCCAAGAAAACCCCAAAGAGAGTCAAAAAAGACTGAAAATGACTGAACAACTAAAAGTCCATTTTTTTTTGGTGATTTTGCACTGGATATCTGTATAGTACCTGGAATTTTAACCAGTAAATAAAATGGGAGAATTTCTCTGAGTTTAATGTCAGCTATTAAAAGGAGCATGTGATCTATTAATAAAGGAAGGGCCAATCATGGTAGCTCTGCATGAAAATATCTCAAACAGAAAGCTGGTGGAATCTTTTAATGAGTTGTATTTTCCTTCTCATTGGCTTGACAGTACAACACTTGAACCTCCTGTGGCAGTTCTAATTGGTGGATATTTTAATGAAGAGATAGAATTTAGAGATCTCAGCTACTCTCCCATTATTTCACAGTAGGGAAGGACTCAGATGGATAGATCCCTACAGTTTCCCTATGGCAGGGAAATGTGACTAATGCCCTTTTCTGATACTCTAAGAAATGGAATGTCAGCTGGTTTATGAAACCCAGCTTCCTCTAGCAGTCTTTGGCTAGAAAAAAAATGTAAGTTGTCTCAATTGAGTTTCCATTGGCTCTTTCCCATATTGGAGACCAGGTCATAGGTGAGATTTCTAGCAAGGACAAAAGGGCATATACTTCTGAATTCCTTGGGGAAGGGAGATTCTTGCTTTTAGGAGGAGAGATCTGCCCTACTATAACAAAAGACAAGTGTCTCCACCTTACTCAGTTAAGAAACTGCCTGACTTTCAGAGGCTGGAGTTTGAGAGAACGGATGGATTCATAGAAATATTGCTAAAATTATAATTCAACATTAATTTTCCTTATCTGTCTTCTATGCATTGAATGTGCTCCCTTTCACGTTGAATTTTTAGAATTCCTTATTTCCTTTAAGGCTTCTCTTAAACATCACCATCTACATGAAGCCTTTTCCATTTGCTTCCATTTCCTAATTACTCACTCACTTTGCAAATTACCTTCTAAATTATTTTTATGTATGCTGAATATATTTATTTATGTACATCTTATCTTCCCTAATGGAATTCAGACTTCCCCAGGCAGGAACTGTTTCTGTTTTTCTGTGTGTGTGTGTGTATGTGTGAGTGTGTGTGTATGAGTGTGTGTGTGTGTGTGTGTGTGTGTGCCCCTAGTACCTAGCACAGTATCTGACACATAGTAGGAACTTAATAAATGCTGATAAATAGAGATATATTTAGACTAAAGAGTTTAGAAAGCTTGTTTATTTAGGGATTTGCCTAAATAAAATAAAAAAATGTCTGGAGCAAGATTGTTTGTACATAGGATGGATATTTTTATTTGTCTATGCAATTTATTCCATAAAAACACAGAATTTTAGAGCTGGAAGCAACCTTAGAGGTCATTTAGTGCAACAAATATTTCTTCTACAATGTACCAAAGAAGTTGTTAAAGTGTTCACTTAAAGACTTCTTGGAAACAATCCATTCTTGTAGTTGGGATACATAGAATTGTTAGGAAGTTTTTTCTTTCTTTCATAAAACAAATGTAGATTTTTTTTTTTTTTGCAAACTTCTATCTATTTCTTCTAACGCTATCTTTTGGGGCCAAAGAGAACAAAGTATAATCCTTCTTCCATGTACCAACCCTTCACACATCTGAAAGTGACTATCCTGTTCTTTTGAGTCTTCTCTTTCCTAGTTGCCATCCATTGGGTATTACAGTTTATTGGTAATCTTTCCTAAGATATGGTGCTCCAGATGTGTGATATACAATATCTTTATACAGTATATTTGATTTGAAATGCAATAGTCCAGATGTGAGCTGAAAATGGTGCAATTATACTCTTATTCCTTGTATTATGGCTCTCGATTCAATTTAGGTTGGTGTTAGCTTTTCGTTTTTGGCTGCCATATAAACACTGCATACTCAAATTGATCATGTAGTCTATTAAAAGCCTCAGATATTTCTGGTTAAAGTGTTTGTGAAGTCCACTTTTTGAATCCAGGTATGTACCTTTACATTTATCCCCACTGAAGCTAATGAGGTAACGAATAGAATGACATAAATATCAATTATTTCTATTAAAATTAGAGTGGAACATTATTGTCTTTTTTTCTGAGATTGAAATCAGAAAGTTTTAGAAACTCATAAGAAATTATAGGAAAAGAACCTAAAAGTTTTCTCATTAATAATTTGTCCTTTTCTGGTCCCTTCATAATATTCCCCCCTTCTACTTTACTTTTTCATTATATGCTGCTCTCTCTCTTGCAATGGATTCTGCTTTATCACCTCTAGATTCCTTTCCCTAATTCACAGTCAATATAGCTACCAAATGGATATTTCTAAGTAGACTCACTGTATTACTCCATCAATCAAGAATCTTCGGCGATTTTTCTGTTTTACTTGCAGTATAAAATGCAAACTCCTATGTTTGGCATATAAGGGACTTTTTTTTTTAGACTAGATCTCCCTTTATTACCCAACACTACTGATTGGCATGGAAGATATGACATGCTCCATTTCCAATCTGAATAGGTTCACTCTTCTTTAGGCAGCATGGTGGTCCCCCATTCCCAGAGATTTACTCTATTGGTTCCAGACTTAGTTTTAATTCAGCTCATTACTTCTTGAGCTCAAGCTATCCACTATCCTCAGCTTCTCTGGTAGGAAGGTTTGCAGGTATGCACTTCTTCCACCTAGCATAAATTTATCTTACCTATCTTTCTAGATTGATTAAACATTGTATAGCCCAGGCAAACTGGCCTGCTTCCTGCTCCTTATCAGTAACATTCCATTTCCTCTTCCCCTGTTGGCCCAGACTTCTCCTAACTAATGGAAGTGACTGGAGCAGTGACTGAAAAGCTACTTTTTAAAAAAAATTAATTTATTTAGTCAATTTAGAACATTATTCCTTGGTTACAATAATCACATGATTTCCCTCCCTCCCCTCTCCCCACCCTTCCCACAGCCAAAGCACAATTTCATTGGGTGTTACTTGTGTCCTTGATCAGAATCTATTTCCATGTTGTTGGTATTTGCATTAGGATGTTCATTAGAGTCGACATCCCCAGCCATATCCCCTCAACCCATGTATTCAAGCAGTTGTTTTTCTTCTGTGTTTCTACTCCCACAGTTTTTCCTCTGAATGTGGATAGTGTTCTTTCTCATAGATCCCTCTGAGTTGTTCAGGATCACTGCATTGTCACTAATGGAGAAGTCCATTACATTCGATTGTACCACAGTGTATCAGTCTCTGTGTACAATGTTTTCCTGGTTCTGCTCCTTTCGCCCTGCATCAATTCCTGGAGGTCATTCCAGTTCACATGGAATTCCTCCACTTTATTATTCCTTTGAGCACAAGAGTATTCCATCACCAACATATACCACAATTTGTTCAGCCATTCCCCAATAGAAGGGCATCCCCTCATTTTCCAATTTTTTGCCACCACAAAGAGCACAGCTATGAATGTTCTTGTACCTGTATTTGTCCTTATTATTTCTTTGGGGTACAAACCCAGCAGTGCTATGGCTGGATCAAAGGGCAGACAGTCTTTTAGCGCCCTTTGGGAATAGTTCCAAATTGCCCTCCAGAATGGTTGGATCAATTCACAACTCCCCCAGCAATGCTTTAATATCCTGACTTTGCCACATCCCCTCCATCATTCATTACTTTCCTTTACTGTCATGTTAGCCAATCTGCTAGGTGTGAGATGATACCTCAGAGTTGTTTTGATTTACATCTCTCTTATTATAAGAGATTTAGAATACTTTCTCATATGCTTATTAATAGTTTTGATTTCTTTGATTGAAAATTGCCTATTCATGTCCCTTCCCCATTTATCAATTGGAGAATGTCTTGATTTTTTGTACAATTGGTTTAGCTCTTTATAAATCTGAGTAATTAGACCTTTGTCAGAGGTTTTTGTTATGAAGATTGTTTCCCAATTTGTTGCTTCCCTTCTAATTTTGGTTGTAGTGGTTTTGTTTGTACAAAACCTTTTTAATTTGATGTAATCAAAATTATTGATTTTACATTTTATGATTTTTTTCTAGCTCTTGCTTCGTTTTACAGTCTTTTCTTTCCCAAAGATCTGACATGTATACTATTCTGTGTTCACCCAATTTGCTTATAGTTTTCTTCTTTATATTCAAGTCATTCACCCATTCTGAGTTTATCTTGGTGTAGAGTGTGAAATGTTGATCCAAACCTAATCTCTCACAATTTTCCCAGCATTGTTTTTTTTTTTATCAAATAGTTGATTTTGGTCCCCCAAACTGGGATCTTTGGGCTTATCATAGACTGTCTTGCTCAGGTTACTTATCCCAAGTCTGTTCCCACTGATCTTCCTTTCTGTCTCTTAGCTAGTACCAAATTGTTTTGATGACCACTGCTTTATAGTATAGTTTGAGATCTGGGACTGCAAGGCCACCTTCCTTCACATTTTTTTTTCATGATTTCTCTGGATATCCTTGATCTTTTGTTCTTCCAACTGAATTTTGTTATATTTTTTTCTAATTCACTAAAAAAGTTTTTTGGTAGTTCAAAGGGTATGGCACTAAATAAGTAAATTGAGTATTATTGTCATTTTTATTATGTTAGCTCATCCTACCCATGAGCAGTCATTTTCCCAGTTGTTTAGATTTGTAATATTTCCCAGATCTGTGATAATTCTGATTAAACTTCCATTGATCTAAACCAACCTCTTAAGACTCAAAGAACTTTCCTTCTTCCTAGGTTTTGGCAATATTGTCCTTCCCTTGTTTTCTTTTCTATCACACTATTTCATTTTATCTTCCTTTGCAGGATCAGCAGCCATGTCCTATTCCCTAAATGTTGGTGTATCCCAGGGCTCTGCTTTGGGCTTTTTTCTCTTCCATCTCTATGGTCTTTTTTGTTGTTGTTAATAATCTCATTAGCTCTCATTGACCCAACTATCGTCTTTATGCATGACTATCAAAGCTACCTATTAATTTCTCCTCTCTCTCCTAATTGGCACCATCTATAATTGCCTACTAGACATCTCCACTTTTGAGCCACTGGGCAGCTTAAGCTCAACCAAACAACTCCCTATAATTCTTCTTAAACTTCCTCTTCCTCCTAACTTTCTTATTTTGGTTGAAAGTACCATTCTTCAAATTTATAGCTCATTCTTGACCCTTCACTTTCACTTAATCAATCCCTGCAGCCAATCAGTTTTTGATCCTGCCTTCTCAATAGCTCTTGAATTTTCCCTCTTTTCCCCACTTACTATGGTATTCCAGTCTTTTTCCAACTTTTCTCTAGACAATTCTAACAGACAAGTAATTGGTCAGCTGATCTCCTCTCTCTAATCCATCTTCCACAAACTGTCACATTGTTATTCGTAAAGTGCTGGTCTGACTGTGTCATTACCCCTCTCAAAAAGCTTCAGTGGTTCCCTATCACCTCTTTAATGAAATATGAACTCTTCTGTTTAGCATTTTAAAAACTTGAGGTCCAGGCTATCCTTCTAAACTGAATATGTGGTTCTTCCCCCATTTATTCAGTTTTCTAGACAAATGGGCTATTATAGTATGAGCTTGACTCAGGCTGGTGCCCCAGTAGCTTAGATTCAAAATTGGATCTAATAGTTTGAAAAGGAAATTTGCTCAGCCATAGTAGAAGGATATTCTACAAAGATAATCAGTACAACTTTCCTGTCTGGGTTGCCCATGGCATTTCTCCAAGCAATCACCAGATGGAGCTCTTTGTGGCTTTTTGTACTCAGCTCCCTGAGAATATAATGATATTGTACTGTTTAGGCATAGGCCTGCAAGATACATACATACATACATACATACATACCTACATATATAATTATTGATTAAACATTTTTCTAAATAAAAGACTTTCCATATTAGAGGCAAAAATTTTGACCCAACAGTCTTGTAACCCTGTGCCTTTAGATTTCACATTCTACCATGACAATTTGAGGTAACATTTATAGGAATATTGTGCAAGGAAAAGGTCTTAATGTGTTAAAACAGCAGTTGAATTAACTTTTTTACCACATCAAATAGAAAATATTCTTTCAATGACTGCTTAGCTTCCTCCTTGATTAATTCCCTAAATGTTTTCTCCTGAGTAATCAAAGAAAGTTTCCTTAGATGATGAGTCCTCCCCAAAACCTTCAGAAAAAGAAAGACAAGGATCTGAAATAAGCAAGAACAACTTCTGTATTATTTTGTTATCACCCTTAATTCATCTTCTTGAGACTTTAGTTTTTTTTTCTTGATCTTCAAACTTTCTTTAACTTCTGGATTAGGGAAATATTTATTTCTTATTATTTTCAACTGAACTAAAAAGAACTTTTAAAATGTGCTTTTTTATTCTCAGGATCAGTACAGTTATTTGAAGAAAAATCTCTTATAATTTATTCCTCCTTTTTGTTATTCATTAATAAGTGACAAATATGTTACTCTGCTAAAATATGCAGGTCTTTATGTTTTACTTTTAAGAATGCAGAGAAACAATGTGATTTTAAAAGTTTTCTAGATGCTACAATAGTATGTCAGGTGGTGTAATGGGATAGAGGGAATTGTTTTGAATTGGGATTCATAAAGTAATGGAAGTGAGTGAATTCAAACACAGTCCTCTGGACAGTCCTTTAGTGCCCTTAAATAATAGCCAGAAAGCTCTACCAATTAATAGAACTATCTGGGAACAAGATAGAATAAAGGCAGTTTTATTTTATCAACTTGCCAGTCTGATCCTTTTAGCAATAGTGATTACTAAATTAATATTCTAATTCTATATCCTGATTATTCTCCTATAGCTCTAACTTATCTGGAAAGTATATTTCTTCATTGTTCAATTCAACAGATTTCATTTCAACAAACATTCATTTCATTCACTACATCCTAATTTCAAATGTGAATCCTATGACTGAAAAAGTCCACTAATTTCCTATTCTATACCAAATATCTGGTGTTATTTTGGAAGCACTTGTGAATAACATGGGCTCTTTTAAGAGCTTGATTTTCTCTATATCACTTAGTCCCACATATCTAATTTATGAGTTCCCTAAATCAGGATCCAGACTCCCTTAATGAGGCCGCAGGCATTAAAGATTAGTCAATCATTCAATAAGGATTTATTACGCCTCTACTATATGCCAGCCACTGAGTGAGAGCTAGGGATACAAAGAAAGGTTAAAAACAACATGGGAACAACTATGTATAAGCAAAATATATACAAATGGATAGTGTTACTGGACTCGTTATCTGGAAAACTCATGGGAAAATTCCATGGACATGGGTCAAGAAAGGATTCTTTATTCTTTGTACTGTCAGATGAACATTGATCCCCCTGCTGGACATTCAAGAAATTCTGGCCCTAAGAGCAATCTCTGCCCCACTGTAATCAGCCTCTTAGACAATCTCACTCATTAATGAGGAAAACCAATGAAAGTGATTTAGAGTTATTGTGAGGGTCAAGTGAGATATCTGAAAAGCACTTGGTACATGCCTGGCACAAAGTAGACTTTGCATCCTCCTTCTTCCTACTCTTAAACAGGAAGTCCTGTCCATTAATTTTGGTCAAGCATTTTCAAACTGACCAGGAAGATCTTGTGGTCACAAGCCTCTTTATTATGGAGATTATCCTGATTTTAAGATCAGTCATCCCTTTAACCTCTATATGTCTCAACACTGATGATATTCATAAGTATTAAAGTAACAAGTAATGGAGAAAGTCCTTAATTTGCCACTTTTAGCCAAGTGAAAGCCTCTGAATAGAGAGATGTGTGATTACTGTGGAATTCCCAGAGTTGGGGGAGAGGATTTCATTTATGGACTTAGCTAATAAGTAGTCCAAGTCAAGACTTGGTCTCCACTATAGAAGAGAAAGTAAGGAAAGCATCTTTTCCCCTTGATTCTGGGCTCAATTGAATCTCCCTTACTTTCCCTATGTCCCATGCAGCTAAAATTGACTTTATTCCACTCCAAGTAGATGAATGATAGTTGTTAAAAGGACTTACTCTAACCTAGTTGAAGGCTTACTATAAACAATACAAAATGTAGCAATAAGCACAGACAAGAATCAATATGCACAAATCCCACTTACTCTGTGCCTGGCAAAAATTGGCTTGTCTCTCTCTTTTAAAAAATGATTTTTTAAAATTCAGCCTCTCCTTCCCCTCTCCATACTATACAAGGCATTATCTGGCAAAATATATAGATTATGTCTTTAATATTTACACTTCTCAGTTCATTCTCTAGAGGTGAACATTTATGAATTATTCTTCAAATATTAAATTTGTACCTGTATTTAATCTTCTCTTGGTTAAACTGGTTTCACTCTTCATTATCTCATGTAGTTCTATCCAAGTTATAAAAAAATTAATGTGCTTATCATTTCTTACAGTGTAGTAGTATTCCATAACAATCACATATCACAATTTGCTTTATTGAACATCTTCTCAATTTCTAATTCTTTGCTACTACAAAGAGAACTACTATAAATATTTTAGAACATATAGTTTTTTTCCCCTCTGCTCTCCTTAGGAAATCAACCAATCCTGGACCTAAAGATATACACAGTTTTTTGTTTGTTTGTTTGTTTTTGTGGTATCTGTTGGTGAAAGAATACTATTGTGCTGAAAGGAATGATGAACTGGAGGATTTCCATGTGATGCAGAGCAAAAGGAGCAGAACCAGGAGAACATTATACACAGAGACTGATACTCTGTGGTACAATTGAATGTGATGGACTTCTCTACTCGCAGCAATGCAATGATCCAGGACAATTCTGAGGGACTTATGAGTAAGCGCTGTCCACATCAAGAGAAGGAACTGTGGGAGCAGAAACACTGAAGAATATGAATATGAATAACATGGAAATAGGTTTTGAACAAGGAACCCAGTGGAATTGCTTGTTAGCTCTGGGAGAGGCGAGGGAAGAGGGTTGGGAAAAATCATGAATCATGTAACCATGAAAAAATATTCTAAATAAATCAACAACAACAACAACAACAACAACAACAAGATATACCTAGTTTTATAGCTCTCTGGGAATACTTCCAAATTGCCCTCCAAAATGGTTGGATCTCTTCACAGTTCCACCAATAGTGTATACTTTTCCATATCTTTTCCAGCATTTGTCATTTTGCCTTTTGGTCACGTTAGCCATTCTGATAGGTGTCAGATGATAACTCAGGATTGTTTTGGTTTGCATTTCCCTAATCAGTAGTGATTTAGAGCAATTTTTTTCAAATACCTAAATATGGCTTTGATATCTAAAAGTATCTGTTCACATGTTTTTCCCATTTATCAATTGATGGGGTAGCACTTATTTGCACAAATTTTACAAAGTTCTATATATTTTAGATATGAAACCTCTATCTAAAAGACCACTTGTGAAAATTTGCTCTCAATTTTCTGCTTTCCTTCTATTCTTGAAAACATTTGTTTTATTTGTACACTTTTCAGTTTAATGTACTCAGCATTATCCATTTTGTATCTCACAATGTGCTCTATCTCTTGTTTACTCACAAATTTTCCCCTGTCCACAAATCTGGTATGTAATATGTTCCCTGTTCTAATTTGCCTATGATTGTCTCACTTATGGCTTGTCTTATAAATGGTCAATTTCCATAAGCTTCCTTTAGATTCTGGAAGGCTGGGCAGCTTGACTCTGATTGTATGCTGGGCCTTTCCTTTTCTGTCATCATACTGTCTCCCTCCATGGAGACAGAAGTTCCTTGAGCGTGGTGACTGCTTTGTGTGCTAAAACTGCTTTCTATATATTTCTCTTCACAGGGAGCTTAGCTAATAGCAGGTTCTCAATAAATGCTGGTAGGTTGATTGAAACTATAAAAACTTAAAATGTAATTGAATCAGCTCCTTAATTTTACAAATAAGGAAACTGAGTCTCTGAGGCTAATGAGTGACCAGTTCAGGATTAGCACCCAAGGCTTCTTATTTCTTGTCATCTTCCCACCACCAATGTTGTCTATTTGAATCCAAACAATACTCACTGAGTACATTAAGGGAAAATATTTTGACCATCTTAAAAAATAATCTTTTATAAGAATTAGATTTCCTATAACTTGAATCATTTCAAGTTATATGATTTATAGTTTTTATAAAATCCACATTCTTCTTCATAAAGAAACTGAAGATTAGCTATCAGAGGCAGCTGGTGATGCAGTAGATAGAGTGATGAGGTCAGGAGGATGAATTCAGATTGGATCTCAGATTCTTACTAATTGTGTGATGCTGGACATGTCAATTAACCTCTGCCTCATTTTCCCCATCTGTAAAAACAGGATACATACAATATCTATCTCCCAAGGGCTTTCTTGAGAGGAAGAAATAGATATTTGTAAATCACCAAATCAACATTAGTTATTATCATCATCGTTACTATTGTTATCTGTTAGTTATCTCTGAAAGTACTATTAAAAAACAGGTAAACTTGTAAAAAACAACAACCAAAAATCTGTGTTGAAGAAAACTATCAGTCTGAAACTTTAATATAATATAAAATGTTTTCCAAGAGATTATATGTATTTTCAGTCAATCCAAAGTATTTTTGACAACTTTAAAATTGCTTCCAGGGCAGAAAATGGTACAATATAAAATCATAACATCACAGTGGCGTATGAGGCAGAGATTATAGTTGTACTGTTAGTCATTTTATTTCATTGTAAATGAAATTCATTGTACAGCATAGCCCCATGAACTGTGGTTTCCAGTCAAGTTATTTTGTGAGGATTAAATTAAATTCATTGCAGAGTACATGCATTCAGAGATTTTAACAGTTCCTATCTGTTTGAAATATACCAGGACTTTTTTTCTCGGTGTAAGAAAAAGTTCAAAAGACAGTTTTCCACCTCATTGCACCTTTTCAGAACAGTTCTCATACCTTACCTGTAAGGTTTTATTAAATACAAATTGAAGTGAACCTGTGTCATTGTGAAATTATAAGAACACATGGGGAGGCTTGCATTGCTCTTTTCAAGTGAGGGTATGCGTGTGCTCTAACACAGTGATTACTCAGAGAGGAGCAGAAGGTGGCTGGAATTTGAGGACTGACCATATTTAAGGGCATATGAATGCATAGTGATGAATCTCCATTAATCACTGACGTTTTGAAGTGTTTTTTATTTCTAAACAAGAAGGCTCTGAGAAGGGCTCTATTTCATTATCCAAAAGAAAATGGAATAGGATATTAGCTTCCCTCTTTGAATTTCAACAAAATGCCACTACACGCAATAACAATTATGACCAACAATTAATTTACTATGCTACTATATTAGGATATGTTGTTATATAATATTTATATATGATATATATGTTATACTATGTTTGTTGGTCCTTAACCATTGCAGATTCACTTCACATTACAAAAATTATTTTAAAATACTATTTTCAATTTATATTACAATGGCCTTGGGAAAGTACGCAAGGGCTGGAATCTTGAAAAGGGTAATTTGTTTTACACAGAGGGAAAAAAATTAAGTCCTATTAAGACCTAGACTGTACCTCTAATCCCATATAGCTCTCTGGAAAATACATACTATTAATCACAAAGGAGACTGATTTATAGAGGATAGGAAGCATAAGATAAATCTTCCAGCATCCCTTTGAAAGCAAATCACAGTCCATGTTCGATTAAGGATAGATAAGTAACATCTTTTTTATTATTATTCAAGGCAACTTTAAATGTAACAGATAAATTTCTGGTCTGCACTGAGGAAATACATTTCCATCCCACAATTCCCCCTTCCCCTCCCTCTGAAGAACTCACAGGACTTTACATACATACATATATTATATATATATATATATGTGTGTGTGTGTGTGTGTGTGTGTGTGTGTGTATGTATAAAATACACACATCTGTAAAGATATGTATATACATATTATATATGCATATTTATGTATAAGTGTGTATATAAATACACATGCACATATGATGGGGACGGGGCTATCAATGTGAGGAATTACTCAGTGTCGAAATTCCCAACTCAAATGCACTACATGTAGTAGTCTTAAAACGTTCCCTTGTAGTATCTTTATATGTCTTAGGAAGATAGGAAAAAAATTCTAAAATAAATTTTGTATATTTTTATTTAATTATATATATCTCATTCAGCAATATATTGATGTGCCTTATTACCCTGGCTTCTTAATAAGTCCAAATTTGAGTCATTGGTTAGTTAAAATATATATGTATATGTATATGTATATATTTTTCAGTTTCATGTTGAACCCTGACACATTTCAGTTAGTAATGGAATGAGATATATGAATGAGTGGTTGTCTGAATACATAAATACATAGCCCATAGTGTAGGTAGATATAATCTGTGGTCTGTTCCACTTTTGCAAAGAATAGGGGGATAGTTCAGCCAATACCACCATTAGCCCTCAGTAGAGGGGAAGGTTGGGCAGTGTCCAGAGCTAGTCAAAATATGTCAATGGATTTATCAGTTTGTCCTTGGGGTATTACTCCATTTACACATTCTTTGGAATTCTAAATGATAGTCCACTTTGAAGGCTAGAACTCAAGTTTGAGGATAGGGTAGCAAGACTCACTATCAGTCAAACCTCTGGTGACCATTGGTCTTGATATAAAATAGCTCCAAATTTTCCAGGCAAGAATCACTATGGACACCAAAAGATTTGCTTGTGTCTCCCTATGCCATTACTGGTTCATGACTTAAAGACTTAATTAAGTCCCTGAAAGCTTTTACCCATTTGTCTGCCCATTTCTGTTCAAAAGACTTTGTAAGTTTTAAGGCAATTTTGCTTTTCCTGCCTTTTTGTTTCTTAGTCTTTCAATCACATATGTATGAAAGAGTTTAGCACTGACCAACACAAACACACACATCCATACTGGATATTTATATATAATTAAAAGATTACATATTGATAAAACCCATAATCTTTAGAATAGAAATTTTTATTATATCAAAGAACTGGAAATAAAGTAATTATCCATGGTTGGGAAATTATGGTACATTACTATAAGGGACTATTGCTGCCCTATAAAGAATGAAGACTATGATGAGTACAGGTAGAGTCAAACAAACTGATATGAACTGATGAAGAATAAAGCAAGAAAAGCCAAGACAAAGAATATATATACAATAACTACAACAAATGTAAATAGAAAGAAAATAAACCCACAAAACAATAAAAAACGAATGCTATAAGATTATAAAGAATAACTATGGATCCTCCAAAATGCTATGAAAAGGTAACTGTCCACTGTTTTGCAGCAGTGGGAGGTATCATGGTATAGAAAAGTGAATATATTTTTAGATCTTTTTCAAAGTATTGCTCAGTTTTGTTGACCTTTTTTCCCTTCATCCTTTTTCTCTTTTTTATTTAAAAATTACCTTTTGTTATATAGGATGGATTTCTAGAAAAGAGGAGTATTAAAGGGGGAAATTTTACCAATATGAAAACAAAATATCAATAAAAATTTAGTTAAAAAAAACCCTGGCTACTCAAACATCTGACTTGAGGCAAAAACCTATTCAAATTTAAAAAGTGAGATAAGAACTGTTAAGTAAACAAACAAAAAGTAATTAATAATGGATCTCAAAATAATATCAGTTTATTCTAATAGGATAATCATACTTGAAAGTCTGAGTATAGGACCACTTAAAGGTTAAGGACTATGGTTATTCATATTGAAATTGCTACTTAATCACTATGTTTCACACACAAAAAATTGGGCAATATATAGCATAACCTCAGAAACATGTTTTATTTTTAAACCCTGTTCTTCCTTCTTAGAATTTAAGTGAATTGCCCAGAGTAATATAGTTAGGAGTGTCTGATGTCTGATTTAGAAACATAAATAATTTAAAAATAATTAAATTTAAGTTTTTAAATTTTTAAAGAAAAAAATAATTTTTTTTGGTGTAGGAGTAAGAAGTGATTGGTAATTATTAGTTTGAAAAATCTTTCTGTAAATAAGCTCCCACTTGAAAAAATGCAGGTTGTAGTCCTTTTTGAATATAGACACACAAATATGTGGCATGCAGGTAGCATTGATAGATACCACAATGTATAGAGTAGGAAGGAAGGTTTGGCTTCATGGCAGGGGGCTTCTTTCTTTTTCATTTTAATGTAGGAATGGTGTCAGGAATAAAGGGGCTGGCCCAAGAGGTACCTTTCTATACTGGATTCAGTCCTGGGAAAGCCTTGCCTCTAATGAGAATTTACTTTCCTGTATTTATTAGTTCATTACATTTTTCCATCCCAGGACCTAACTTAAGGTTAGGTTTTAGCTATGGTCTAGAGATTTCCCAAAGAAGGGAGTAGAAAGGTATATAATGTACAACTTAAATATAGTAATACACGATAGGGTCTTATTTTCTATACATAAAAGAAATACTAACATATACCCACGATGGCCTCCTAAACTGAAGCAATATACCTAGAAGCCACATAATGACTTCAGAAAAAAACAAACATGAAATTCACATCAAATTAAGTAATGATCAAGAAATCCAAAAAGGAACTGTTAGTAACTTCCTTCAACCCAGAACTGCACAAAACCATCAATCAGAAGTAACAAAGCAGCAGGACAGGTAGCTATTATTAAAGCAAGTCCCAGTGTAGGCAAATAAGCTAACTAACAGGCTTCCAGAGCAATGAGAGCAAAGTCTAGTCTTAAAAGTTTTCTGCTTGATAGCACCAAAGTGGAGAGTTCTCAATAAACAGCTTAGAAAGGCTTAAAATCTTTGCTCAATAGCATGAGCAGCCATAATTCTAGAGGACTGATGATGAAGCATGCTGTTCTCCTATTGACAAATACAATCATCATACAGAATGTTTTTTGGATGTTAACCATGTGGGACTTTGTAATGATTAATTATGGATATTTGATCTTTCTTCCCTTTCTTCTTTCCTTCTTTTCTCTCTCTCTCCCTCCTTAACAAGTATAAGCATACCCAAAAGAAAAAGAAAAGGTTTTCCACATGATTTAAACAGACAGAAGAAATGAAATGAAATAGGAGATAAAAATGAAACAAAAGCTTTGAAGGAAAGAATTGGAAGGAAAATAAATAGCATAAATGATAAAGAGATGAATATTATTCAAGTTCATAAACTCCCTAAAAACCACCAGATATCAAGAAATAGGAAAAATTAAGAGTTTGGAAAAATGGAAGAAAATGTAAGATAGCTGATATAAAATAAAGCTGATATGGAGTCAGGTAAAGGAATTTTATAATTTAGGAATAATTGGATTCACTAATAACCATAATTTAAAAAATGGACACTATTTCAGGAAATGACAAATGAAAATAGCTTGGATCTGTTAGAACTAGAGGTCAATGTGAATAGAGATTTCACTCATTACCTATCAAAAGGAATCCTAAAAGGAAAGGTCACAGGAATGTTAGTCAAAACCCAGAGCTTCTGTATCAAGGAAAAAAAAAATACTGCAAATATCCAGAAAGATATTAGTTCAAATAAAAGGGATCCATAGTTTGGATCATACAACATTTAGTAAATACTACTATATAAACATGAGGAGATCTTGGAATATCATATTCTAAAAAGCAAAAGATATAGGTTACAACCAAAGATAGTATGTGAGTATTTTCAATCTTCCTTTGTCCATTTCAGAAAAGTTCCCTTGACATTCCCTTATCTCGCTTTCCTTCATGTTGATACCTAGTTTGTAAAGCTGGGTAATAAATCATCCTATAAGGAGAAAAACAGATCTTTAATGAAATAGAACATTTTTAATGAGGGCAAGCTGAGTAGAAACTTTGAAATAACACGATCCCAGAAAATCATAGAAAGGTAAATTTATTTGGCCATTTGAAGAAAGCTACTTGGTGATGTAGGTTCAACACTTAACATAGGAAAAGAAACAAATGACTTTTTAGCTCCATAATATCTTTTCAGTATATTGAAGGAAAATAAGAAAAATAGTGGACTTGGGGAATGAATTAATTCTCTTTTGGAGTTTGAAGTGGGGAAAGGTAATGATGTAGAGAGTAGGAAAAACTAAGGAGAATTTGCCATGTTTAATAATTAGAGTTCATGTAAAGGAAAATGAGGTAAGGAAATATCAGAAGAACCTCATTTCTTTCTGAAATGGACAAAGGAGGGTTATATATACTCATACTACAAGCATATGAACACACACATTCTATTGTAGAAATAAACTCAGTGAGAGTTGGATAAGAATGGGGTGGTTAAGAGAGGATAGTGTGAAGGATGGATGATCACAAGCAAAACAAACTTCTTGATCTTGAATGGGAAAAATAATTTCAGAGAGTGTTTATGAAATAGGGAATTACAAACAAATCATGGTATGGGAATATATTGGAAAAATTTTGTGTCTTAAATATGACAGTGACAACTACAGAACATTCTCAAAAGCATGAACTGATGTACAGGGAAATAGGCCTTATCGAGAGGACAGTTTATATTGTACATTAATGATGTAAATAAAAGTAACTTTAAAAGTTTTAAGTCTAATCAACCATCCCTCCAAAGGATCTATCATTGTAGGCTGTCCTTGTGATAGAGAGACCCTCATGATTTTGTGCCTGATCACTATGTGGATTCATTTTCTTATGTTTACTTTTTCTTTTTTTTTTTTGCTCAGATTTTTATTGGTAAAAGGAATAGAAATTAAAATACTGTACATTCAATATAAACTCTGAGTACTTGTTTCACTATTTTGTATTTCTATACTTCAGTGAATCTATTATCTCATTAATGTGGGTATTCCCTCCAATGATTCAGACTAAAACTCATCCATACCTTCTTATCTTGTGTAACTCAAGGGGTATCTATCCACTATGCAGGTGTCCTTACAATTTGTGGATAGCTTTGGAACTGAGGAAATCTTATCTGATAACCTGTGCTCTTGCCACTTGACTAGCTTCTGTTTTCTGATCAGAATTTCCTCATTTATACTGTTTATACCACTCTTATATAAGTCACCACAGGAAATGGGTGGCAATAAATGAGATGAGCTGAGAGCTTTCAGCTCCTTCAGATTACTGCATTGTTAGGGGTTCGGGGAGGCACTGGGTGTCAAGGGAGTTCGACCTGGTAATGAGACTGAGCATCAACAACCTTGACAAGGGAAACCTTTCCAAGAATCAGAATCTCTGACTTGATTTTTCCTTCATGAATTCTCTGGAGTTGTGGTGAGTCATTGTATCGATCAGCAAGTTTTCAAATTGATATCATTCCAGGTTTGCAGTTACAATGTGCAATGTTCTTGCTCTGTTTACACCAGATGTTCCTTCAGGTCTTTCCAGGTTTTTCCAAAACCATACTGCTTCTCATTTCTTTTATCACAATTGTATGAAATCCCAAATAAATATTACATCTTGTTCATTCATTTTCTAATTGATGGGTATCCTCTCAGTTTCTAATTGTTGCTCCTTAAAAAAGAGCTATTAAAAAAATTTTTTTTACATATGAGTCCTTTTCCTCTTTTTTTTTTGTGTGTCCTTCGTATGTAAAACTAATAGTAGCGGCGTTGCTAGATTGAAAGGTATTTGCTATTTTATAACACTTTGAGCACAATTCCACATCTGTTTTCAGAATGTTTAGACTAGTTCACAGTTCCACCAAAAGTAAACTAGTATACCTGTTTTCCCACTTCCACTCCAATATTTGCCATTTTTCTTTTCTTTTTTTTTTAATTTTATAGTATTTTATTTGATCATTTCCATGCATTTTTCATTAAAGACAAAGATCATTTTCTTTTCCTCCCTCCCACCCCCCGTGGCCAATGCGTGATTCCACTGGTATCATATGTGTTCTTGACTTGAACCCATTGCCATGTTGTTAGTATTTGCATCAGAGTGTTCGCTCAGAGTCTTTCCTCTGTCATGTCCCCTCAGCCATTGTAGTCAGGCAGTTGCTTTTCCTTGGTGTTTCTACTCCCTCAGTTTGTCCTCTGCTTTTGGATAGTGTTTTTTTTCTCCTTGATCCCTGCAGATTATGCAGGGGCATTACACCGCCACTAATGGAGAAGTCCATTATATTCGATTATACCACAGTGTATTAGTCTCTGTGTACAATGTTCTCCTGGTTCTGCTCCTCTCGCTCTGCATCACTTCCTGGAGGTTGTTCCAGTTCACATGGAATTCCTCCACTTTATTGTTCCTTTGAGCACAATAGTATTCCATCACCAACATATACCACAATTTGTTCAGCCATTCCCCAATTGATGGGCATCCCCTTATTTTCCAATTTTTGGCCACCACAAAGAGTGCAGCTATGAATATTCTTGTACAAGTCTTTTTGTCCATTATCTCTTTGGGGTACAAACCCAGCAGTGCTATGGCTGGATCAAAGGGTAGACATTCTTTTATTGCCCTTTGTGCATAGTTCCAAATTGCCCTCCAGAATGGCTGGATCAGTTCACAACTCCACCAGCAATGAATTAATGTCCCTACTTTGCCACATCCCCTCCAGCATTCATTACTTTCCATAACTGTCATGTTAGCCAATCTGCTAGGTGTGAGGTGATACCTCAGAGTTGTTTTGATTTGCATCTCTCTGATTATAAGAGATGTGGAGCACTTCTTCATGTGCTTATTAATAGTTTTGATTTCTTTATCTGAAAACTGTCTATCCATGTCCCTTGCCCATTTATCAATTGGGGAATGGCTTGATTTTTTGTACAATTGATTTAGCTCTTTATAAATTTGAGTAATTAAACCTTTGTCAGAGGTTTTTATGAAGATTTTTTCCCAATTTGTTGTTTTCCTTCTGATTTTAGTTACATTGCTTTTGTTTGTACAAAAGCCTTTTAATTTGATGTAGTCGAAATTATTTATTTTACATTTTGTGATTCTCTCTATGTCTTGCTTGGTTTTAAAGTCTTTCCCTTCCCAAAGGTCTGACATGTATACTATTCTGTGTTTACCCAATTTACTTATGGTTTCATGTTTACTTTTTCTTAAAATATTTTTTCTCAATTTTAATTTGTGGTATTGGGAAGGAGAGGTGGTATAAGTTAAAAATTTGTAATTGGCAAGATTTAGAAGTTTAGAGGACAATTTTGAGAGTAGCATGGAATTTATTAATTACCTTTTGAAAGAAGCTGTGTACAGACTACTTTTTATATTCCATTATGTATGTGAAAATTCTCTTTTCTTTGGTGTTTAATTTAGAATTAAAAAGGAAAAAAAGAAATAACTACCATTATCCTGAACTTAATGTATTTTGTTTGATTATTGAATAGACATTTTAACATTTCACAGCAGCTCCTCATGTTTTCCTCAAAGTCCATGTAGACCCAGATTTAGGTTTCACTTCTTGTAGGTGATCATCTGTAATACAGAAAATTTCCTTGATGTCAGGAAAATTGTCAGGGCCATCTCCACTCACTAGACCTCTTGAATTCACAAGGTTGCCATTTTGAAATGAATAATCACCATGTTGAAGAGACCGAGGGTAGAAGAGGCCACTAGGACTTTGAGATGTAGTCTTAGGCTCATTGAGACAGGACATGTGATGTGGCTGCCCCTCATTGGACAATTCACTATTTATGCTCGAAATCAAGATAAAGCATGTTGTCCCTCCTTCCACTTCATCATGGGAATCCTAGTGAAGCAGGTGTACCTGTCATCAAGAGGGAGTTGAAAGATTTCGCCAGAGGCATAATCACTTCATCTTCAATTTTGCTCAGTGGCCAATAAATCATTTCAAACCACATGGAAGTAAGCAGCAGTCTTCATCTTCCTAAGAGCACGAGTGCTAGTGCAGTCTAAACCAGTAATGTTGTCCATACCCTGTTCAAACAAGGATTACATTTATATGTGTAGTACCAAGATCAAAAAATCATAGTCTAAATATTTCCCAGTCTGGCATTTTCCCAGTGACCTTCCATGAAGCCTTTGCCCTTTATGCTTTATGTTTTTGTTTTTATTGAAGGAGAAGGACCTAGAGGTAGTGAGGGTCAGGAGAGCAGGGGGGAAAGGAAAGACACCATCTGGAAACTGCCCACTGTCACTATGGGAATTAGTTTGACTTGTTTTTTAGGCTAATCATGCCTGACACACATTATTTTGATCTCTGTGGATTGAGGATTTGGAAAAAAGGACAGAATTGTTGAGGAATTTTGAAGTTTAAACAATGAACTGTCGAGAGTGAACTAGTGAGGGGCAGTAGACATTTTACTTACCTGGAGGTTGTGAATATGATCCAGAGGGGAAGGCTTTAAACTGAAGGGAGGAAAAAAGTCAAAAATAAAGAAAGAAGTAGAAAATTGCCTACAAATATCTGTCAACCTAAAGAGTACATAGAATTGCAAATATTACATAGGAAGAATCTCAATGGGACCAATAATTCATGAGAGCTGATATGCACAAAAAAGTGTGAGTCATAATGAACAAGCTGAGCTAGAGATTTTAATACCTTTGAAATTTGCCTTGATAAATATTGCTCAGTTTTAGTTGAAGTGTGACTCATGACTAGAGCATGTCTAAGGAAGGAATATTTTATTAGAAAAGAATAGATTCAACAGAAGCAGCATAGAACCTTATTCAAATATTCAAATAGATTTGTGATTCCTTCAATGCAGATCTTTTCTTTAGGGATTCAAATCACACCTCAGACATGGCTACCCATCCTACATTGCTCATCTCTTTTACAAGATGATACTGTTCATCTTTATTGCTAAGATTTTACAAAGAAATATATATATTCTAAATTGGGGGCGGTGTTGCATGCTGTATCACTCAGCTTAGAAAGTAAATCAAATGTTTCTGAGTAAGACACTTTAGCTTCTTTTCATTTTTACTGAATAGTAATTGCCTTACCAAATGTTTGCACAAAATTATAATTGGTGTCTAAGTAATTTCTTCCACCAATACTAATTTTCATCATCAATGACTAGCTTAAGAAAGTCAGATTGAAGTTGTTTTAAATGTTGAACATATATTTTTCTTAATTTTTCATTTCTTCAGTGTTATACTAATTCTGATCTTTTCTAATTTAAGTCATCAGTTGGGTTGTATAAAAATAGTTCATTCAGGGATGATTCTCACATCAATATTGGATTCATTATTTGTGATGTTATTTAGTGCTTGCCATGTCTGGTATGTTTGGTTTCTTTTTTCAAATAAATTATTAATGAAATATAGATGAGAGACTTCTGTATAGTCTACAGGTCTCTGGATTTTCTCATTCCTTATTTTTAAAAATCATTTTATTGATAGTTTTTGTTCCTGTATCATCATCATTTCAACTTACCCCAAACTAGGATTAAACTTTCTCTCATGCCAAAATAACCAACACAATACTATGACTATATCTGCTAATATATATATATATATATATGTACATATATATTTTAGTAATCCTCCAATTATGTGCTCTAAGGAGGATGCATATTCCATTCTACATTTTTAGTACCTACATTAGCTCTTAGTTTATTCAGAGTTTTACTTCTTTTTCTGTTCTCTTTTTATTTACATTGTTGTAGTCTTTGTGATTATCTTTGAAGATGAATTGGGATGGATAAGAAGCATATTTTGTTCTAGGGTTAGCTATTCCAATCACAGACTAGGTGAATTTGTACTCACTTATTCACTTATAGTCTTGGGGCAAATACTCCAAAGCTGAATTTATTAATCCCCACAGTTCATAGAATCTTGCTTTTGGCAGGGGGAGTGGGCCACCAGGAATGGGCCAGCAGCTGCCATTGTGGTTGGGGTATATGGCAGGATAGCATGTGAAGCTTTTACATAGAGGAATGTTATGGCTGTTTCACTATACCATGGACCTTTGTTTCTCTATTTCAGTTCCTTAGGGATATATGGTCAATAGTGGGATCACTGTGTCCAAGGCAGGACAGTTTAGTCCCTTTCCTTGCATATTTCCAAATTGTACAATACCCTTTGAAACTCATCCAAGAGTGTCCTTCTACATCTTCTCTAGAACTGACTTCCAATTGTCAGTTTCCTCTTAAGATAAAATTTTAGCTTTAATTTGCATTTATCTTGTAGCCTTTGTTTCCTATTTTCCAAGTAGCTTCTCTACCAGAGATTTCTCTTTATCTTTGGTTTTGCAATATGTAACTTTTGCTTAATTCCCTATCAGCATCTTCATTTATCATTTGGCAAGACCTTATAAAGCACTCATTGTATACTTTGCTAGGTACTAGAGATATTAAAACAGAAACAAAACATCTCTTTAGTAGCTATGTTTTAATGGAGGAGGGGGTCAGGGGAAAACATGGCAAATATTAAGAAAAAATAAAGTCTAAATATAAACAAAATAATATAAGTAATGGGTGGGGCAAGGGACTAATAATTTCAGGAAATCAGGATGAGTAAATTATAGATGTTTGAATTGAACCTTGAAGAAAACTACAGATTTTAAGAGATAGATGTTAAAAGGTCAACCATTTTTGGGATCATTTTTAGTTTGTTCTCCAAAACCCATTTCAGAGGCCTCTAGCAAACAAACTCTGAACTGTGCAGGCTTTACCCCAGAGTAATTTTTCCGTGCTCCCTCTTTACATGTTTTACATATATCTGTCATACAAATGAATCGGTGTAAGCATAAAAAGCTAACTCCAGAAGGCAAGGTTATCTTCTTCCCAGGGCCCAGCTGCATTTGTACCTTTCAATTTGTATTTGTGGCTCACTGGTCTCCTCACATCACTCCAATGCCCTGAAGGGATTATTATTGCTTCTGATAACTTATTCCCAGAGCATTCTTTACTTACTGGAACAATCTGGCTAAAAAGTCTGTGCCAAGATTTGGCTCCTTAACCATTAAGATTTTTCCTGAATTTCATCTCTCACTAAAAAAAGGTCATGTGATTTATTATCAGGATAATAAACTATGTTATAGCGTAATAAAATAGTTCTACATGTCCTTCAAAACAGACATTTATGATTTTTCTTTTCTAGGCAGGTTATAGCGCACCATCAGAACTTTGTAGTGCATTCATTTTTCCTTTGGCAAATATATATATGTGTGTATATAAACACATATAATCTCAAGTCAGAAAGCTCTACACTGTCTCAGAGATCTTTAAAAACATTTAAAATGAATTGTCCTTTCTAAATATAAAAGACTAAATTAGAATTAATTTTCTCAAAATTTACAGATAAATGTCTTCCAATGTATCTTTCTGTTTTTGTTTAGCACTATTGTTTACAATAAGGAAAGCTGATATTTTCTGTATCTTAAAGTCTTCCTTCCTTCCTTCCTTCCTTCCCCTTCATCATACATGTTACTGGTCACATAAAAAAGTAAACGAGAATGTACAGTTTCCTTTCCTGTTGAACTTTTGAGATCTCAGCAATAGTCATTGCCATTTGGCAGTCAAAGTAGCTTTCTGAAGTATCTTGTAAAGTGCAGTGAGAGACATATGATGAAAATGAGTTCATTTCTTATATGTGGAATAGTAATTAAAAATTACTGAAATAAAAATATTTATTATCAGCTTTATTTTTAATGCTTTTAAGATTATTCCATATATTATATAATGATTTTCTTAGGGAATCTACAAATTATTAGGAATACATTCATAGAAATAATTATAGGTTAGGATCTGCATTGAATTAAATAGATATATGGTAGACCAAAAAGGCATAAACATTTTATTCATGACCACTTTAGCTTAGCTAAGATTATGGTTAATGAACCATAAATTCAGAAATTTGCTATGCTGAATGTTTGAGTCAAAGTTTGTGAGTATAGGTAGAATAAGTTTTTTTGCCTTGACATGAATGTATCATGTCACCATTGTGTGATGAAGTGTTCTGATGTTTGTTTTTCACTATTTAGATAAGTATGTTTGGCAAATGTTGACAGACACCATATGTGTGTGTTCATAAACAACTAATAAAATTAGTGATCCTCAGACAGGACAAGTCGCTAGTGGAAAATTGATGCCGATTAAATTAAAAAATATACCACGGGAAATTTTTTACAGAGATCCAGTTGTTAAATATTTAACAGTACACCCCTAGACAGAGGTATTCTGTCTCTCCTCTTGAAGAAAACATTAATGATGCACTGATATGAGACTTTGGAGGTCTCTACAAGACATTGGCCTCTTCAATTCTTTAAATTCAGCCACATTTTCCAACTTAAATTTTGCTATTCTGTCCTGTGTCTACCTTTGCCTCAAAATAAAAAATTACAAAATATAAACATATAGGAAAGGAGGAAACAAGCTTTAATTAAGTTCCTACTGTGCATGAAGCAGCATGCCAAGTGATTCAGAAATATTACTTCCTTTGAGATTTAAAGCAACCCTGGAATGTATTATTATCATCATTTTATAGTTGTTTTCTTACTCTGGGATTCATTCTTAGGTCCTTCCATAAGTCTACCATAAAGGACTAATCCCATGCTCTGGAGGTCTTTCTCTAGGTCTTTATTTCATAGGTACTATTGCAAAACTTAGGATGTTGATTTATTATCTCTTGCTCTCACTGTATGATTAGGCTTCCTTTTTGTTGGACATGTCCTACATGATGCCTTTTACATCATTTCTCTTACTTCATTATTGCTGCAGTGTGTAGTATCCTGTGGTCTGATTGTACCTATTACTTATTTTTACATTTTCCTTTAGATCATTTGTATTTTTGATGCTCAAACATCATGACATTTAATGATTTACAAAGTATTAAATGTTGGTATTAAAAACATGAACTTTTGTGTAGGGAGCATCTTTTAAGATCATTGAAAGAGCCTTGTGATTTTCCAAATGTAATCCAGTCTGCTCTCTTCTTAAGTTCTGGGTCTAGCACACTGGTCTTCTGAACCTGGTATTCCATATGTGTACACTGATGAACTAGGTCAAAGGAGATTTTCTCTTACCAATATGGCTTATAGATATTCTCAATTCTGAATATTTTAAATTAAAATTTAGTAGACTTGGTTGTTAAAGGTCAAATTGAATCATAAAAGTGTATTTGTTATAATTGATGATTTTGCCAGAAATTATTCCTAGTCTTTTGAATCTCAAATTAAAAAGCCTTATTGATGCCAACCATGTAATGAATTCACAAATAAAAATAATGCTTCTGTCCTGTCTATATGAAAGTCATGCTGTACATCTGGCATTACTACATTTTTTTACTTCTAACCTCCTCCATATTTTTAGTGCTATTTTCTTTCCATTTGGTGCATTATTTATGATTTAAAGTAAATTTTTAAAGGGAAGTCAGGGTAGAGGAAGTATGGGCAATTGTGGTGCAGAGGAATGAAAAGTAATCATAACAGCATAGCAGGAAAATCAGAAAAAACAAGAAAGTCTTCCTCTCTCTGTTAAAAGCCCAAATAACCCATACTAGGATCTCTTCTTATGGAATAAATTAGAGGATGGGAGCAAAGAAGTCTTTTGTTCAGTATGATTTCTTATAAAATGTTTTTTGTAAATAGTACATTTTTTGGTAAACATTTTGTAAAGAATAGATTGTGGAAATAGAGTATGTGCTGTCATAATGAAGTTTTACTGAATTCATCTCTCTCTCTTTTTCCTATAAGGTCTACAAAGAATGGAAGTGATTAGAATACTCCTTTTCACATGCTTACATTTTCCTCTTTACTTTTCTATTCTTCTTTTCCTAATGATTACTACTATGGAGTAGAGAAGGGTTAAAGAGATTATTGGTTCTAATGATTATATCCAAGACTCCAGGAGAAATAGGGAATTGACTCAAAGAATAGAAATTTTAAGTTAGGAAATTGCTTTAATGGTCTTGAGAATTTCTATAAGAGGCTTTCATGAAATATAATCTCTTTCCTAAATATTTTAACCAGATGCAGACTCAACCACATTATCATAAAAAGTGGCCAGTTACAGGTGTATGGGAACCCTTGCAGATTCTGTAATAGAATTCCCATCCTACATTAAGTAAATATTTTTAGTTTTATAATTTGGCTAAGTGATCATTATGTAAAGTAACCCCTAATTTCTAAGATAACAAGATAAGCAATTTTGTGGAAAATTGCTTCCACAATTGCACTTTTATAAAGACTGGAGATGAATAATGAGCCAGAAGAAAATATAAATTATGTAATATTTATATTCATTTGCAATTAGAAAGAGAATATATTTCAACAATAGGTGTTATATTTTATTATTAAACTTCACCATTATCCCCTGGCCACCCCACTTGCTGCTAAGATAATTATTTCCTACCAAATTAGATTTATGTTTATTGAGAAGAAAGAGCATCATCTTTTCATAAGAATTAATTAGAATGAGGGAAAATAAAACCAAGTTTTCATTGCTCTAGTTACTTCCCAGCTTTTATGGTTTGTTATCACTGCCCAGTGGAAGGAATGATAAATAGAGTCTATTGTATTGGGTACTGCCTACAAAGCCAGCATTCTAGTTGAGAAAAAAATTGGAATAATGAGTAATGAAATAGAAGCCACCAAGTCAGGTTCTTCAAATTCATCAACCATTGACGTGCCCTTTCTCATAAGTTATAAAAGCACTGAGCCTAGAAATTTGAGGGAAGTAAGCGAAATAAGCATAGGGACTGTGATTTCTCTGATAAACAAAACTCCTTCTACCTATGCAGGCAGACACCCCCTTTTTTTTTTTTAAATAACGAACAGTGTTAGTGAGTTGTCTAAAACCAAAGTGTAAAACATGGCAACAGGTTAATGTTACATATGACCTGTAAGAACCCAAGATAGTCCCAAGTGCAGCATAAACCAGATAAAAATGTGTTGAAGTATTAATAATGCACACACACACACACATAATCACTTGTGGCTTTTTAAAGCCAATCTACTCCCCTCGAGTTCCTGTATATATGCATTAATAGTCCCTGTTTTTCTTTAAGTTTGATATCATTGGCCCAGCCCATGGAGAGAGTAACTGACTTCCCCAGTGCGACAAGGCTTGAGTCAGTTTTCCAGGGTCCAGGGCCAGCTTTTTATCTATGACACAACACTGCTAGGAGCTGAGACCAAAGTGTGTCAGTACTTCATGAAAAGGTCAGATTTTCACTCATGTCAATTATGCCCTAATAGAAGTCACAATATTGCTCTGTAGCAATAATACACCATCTATGTGATTCTTTGATATTTATATGAGGAAAAATACCTGTTTATTATTGAAAGCAAGCAGCTAAAATTACTACAAGGCTCACCTCAAGGGGTCCCTTTCCCATGAAGCCTTCCCTGATTCTACCTGCTTTCAACACTTTCTTCTTTATCAAAAATTCCTAGTATACTTTGATTTGTTGTTTTAACCCTTCACTCTCAAACTTATATTATACATATTTTTGCACATGCTTCATTCCATAGTAGTAGGTAAAATCTTTGTGGGCAAAGAGTGTTTTGTTTTGTCTTTAAGTATTTGGGGAGAGTGTACAAGAGGGGTAATTGTATTCAAACTATCCTATGCAGAGCTATCTCATGAAGCAGAGCGGGCATCAATCTGCTTCCCCCTTATTACCACACTTTATATTTGTATTTCCACCACACAAGATGGTATCCTTCACATAATGGATGCTTAATAGATGATTATTAAGTAGAATATTTGGGAGGAGGTGTGAAAAATCACAAATATTCATTACTAGAAAATTTCTAGACTTTTGGGAAACTTTTCAAAGTTATCTATGTTTTAAAATTTCATGTGCTTTCAAAAGCGAAGTATCATATAATGATGATAATCTCTCAATAGGAAATTGACTATTATTTTTGAAATCTCAAGGATGCTAATTAATAAGGTCTTTAAAATTATATTATAGTAACAGAATTTTTAATAAATTGAAATTTGATTATTTTTTAATGTAAATATATAAGAGACTGTAATACATGAAAAATCTATGTATACTCACTATGCCTACATAATCATGGCAGGAATGTAGCTAGGGTAGAAGAAGGTACTGACCATCCCCAAAGTTTAGTTTTTTCTGTGCATCGGCATTCTTCCTCTCTCGGAAGAATGGATGGATTTGGGGTTTGAGAAACTATAAGACTCCTGATAGCCCTAATATTTATTTGAGAGGGTAGTAGTATAGATCCAGATTAGGCAGAGTCTAACCATTAGAAATTAAAACTAGGAGGCATAAGGCATGCTTCTTCAGCCTTCTAAGATTCCTCCTGATTGACATTCTTTCTACAAAATGGCACCCCAAATTGAAAAGAATTCTTCATATGTAGTCTGAACACCTAAGAGTAAAGAGACACTATTATCACCCTCATTTATACACTACACAAGTAAGATTAAGTTAGCCTTTTTAGTAGCTGTATGTGACTTGACTCATGTTGAGCTTGCAATCCATTTAAGTCCCAGGTTTGTTGTTGTTTTTTCAACATGAACTATTGTGGTTTAATCAGACCTCATCCATCCTCTACTTGAACAGCTGATTTTTTTGAAGACTGATGATATAGCAAGCTAGCAAGATTTAGTGTACATATAAACTTCTCCAATATTTCAGCCTTGCGATGTCATAGGGTGAGGACTTCTTAACAGTAATATTGATAGTAACCTCTCTAGACTTTGTGATGGCTATGGGTGAAAAATCTATTTTCTTATAACCATCTTAATAATAGGAATTTCATGATTTGGTTAATCTGGTAATAATGATTTATTATTATATTATTATATTTATATAATATATTTATGTTTATATAATTTTTATTTATATAATTGATACAATTGATATAATATATTTATTATATATTTTAACATATAGTCCATCATTGAATCCATACTTGAAGCTTTCTCTGATTGGGAGGATTTTCCAGAGATTGTGCTCTCCTTGTATGGCTCTTGAGAGCCCACTTTACCATGTTGTAGTATTGGAAAAGGACTATAGAGGAGATGATGTAATAGGAAGAACTTTAGTGGGAATATATGCAAATGACAGTGAATCATATTTTGGGAATAATATTTTATATGTGGTCATAGGTACACTTAAAAAAACCCAAGTGCCTTTCTTCTGGGGGGAAGAAATGATAGAGTGAGATATCCCATGGGGAGGGAAGGAGAAAGGTTTTGGGAATACTCCCCCAGGGTATGCCGCACACAGAACCCATGTCATTTGCATGCCCACACCTATCCTGGTAAAACATCACCACCATGAGAAAGAATTCAGGGAACTGATGAAAGTTGGGGTAGATTTTACAAGATAAGCATCGTGGCAGAGCAAAGGAGGAGGGATATCAAGGAATGGTATAAAGGTGAGGACTATGGCATTTTTAGTGGTTAGGGAGAATTTTGACCTCGTTCCATGTCAGGCAATTTGAAAAAAAAAATCAATTAATTTAGATTTTGGAAGGTTTTTTTATATCCAGGTCAGAAGCTTAGAGTTGACCTAGTTGTTGAATAGTCAATAAGCATTTATTAAACTCCTGTGTGCCAGACCTGTGCTAAGCACTGCATATACAATGAAGATCAAAAGACAATTCCTGCTCTTAAGGAACTAACATTCTAATTAAGGAGCCAACATGAAAACAACAATGTACAATCAAGCTATAACCAGGCTAAAATTGGGAATAAACAATAGAAGGAAGACATTAGCATGAACAAAAACAAGGAAAGGCTTCTCAGAGAAGATAGGATTTTTATCTCAGACTTGGAGGAAATCAGAGAGGCTAAGGGGCAGAGATTAGGAGAGTGAGGATTCCAGGCATGGGGACAGACAGTGAAGATGCCCAAAGTCAAGAGATGTTTGTTTTTTTTTTTTTCAAAAAACCCCTGCAAAGTGGCCAGTATCACTGAATTACAAAGTGGATTGAGAGTAGGACAGAGATAATGTATAAAAAGATGGGGAAAATTGGAGGGGACCAGGTCATGAAGATTTTGAATGCCAAATGAGATTTTTTTATCCTAAAGGTGATAGAGAACTACTGGAGTTTATTAAACTGGAACAGGGAGAGGTGTGATAAAGTCACATTTCCTCTCTAGGAAAATCACTTTGACAGTTGAGTCGATTGAGGATAGTCTGGAATGAAGAGAAACTGGAGGCAAGGCTTTGTAATAGTCCAAGCCTGGGCTAATAAGGATCCAGGGAGGAAGCAGCATCAGAAGAGAGAAGTGGTTATACACACACACACACACACACACACACACACACACACACACGATATATTACAAAAGTACAATTGACACTCATCAATGAATTTAATGAGGAATAAGAGAGAGTGGTTTTATAGGTAAGTGTTTCTGTGCTATCTTCTCTTTCTTATATCATCATAGCTATCCTAGGTGTCCCTTCCCTTTGCACCTCCAGAAAGCCATCCCATATACAAATAGTATTTTTAAAGAGGAAAAAATCAGCAAACCAATCAACACATTGAAAAAACCTGAATATGTGCAATGGTTAACATAATTTCTTAACTAGTGAAATAGATTTACTTCAAATATAAAACTGATTTATGAGATTTTGAATGATTTTTTTCAAGCCACTTCACTGCTCAGCTGCCCATAGAATATTATTGTAAGGTGGAAAGATTCATTATGAATATCCGTATTTCTTGTTCTTATTTCTTTTTTCTTTTGTACTTATTTCCCTTACTAGATTGTAATCTTACTCAGGGCAACATTAATAACTTATTTTCCTGGATATCCTTCTTTAAAGTATGGTATAGTGCTTTGCACATAATAAACATCAGAGTGAGTAATTTTATAAGTCAATGGAACAAAATATCATTCTGTTTACTATTTGGTATTCTATTGGTCATAGCTGAGAGGACACTTTAAAGACCAAGCAAAAGAATGAGAGAAAGAAAAAACTACTCAATTTTTGTTAGAAAGAAGGTAAGTTGTTTTCCTTTAGTATAAAAGAAGTTATATATTTTGAGAAAGGTATTTTTAAAAATCATTTAAGGGAGCCTCAGGAAATATTTACAAAAAGCTAAATACTTTCATATTCATTTCTTCCTGTTTTGTCTTGCTGTATTTAATTTTTATGTTGAAATAACTACAGTTATTTATTTTAGATTGCATATGAACTATTTTCTAATGTGAGTAGGAGAAAATTTCTTATTCATCTTTTTAATTTCTTTTGCATGATTATTTTCCATTCCTCAGCTCCCTTCCATTTCCACATTATTTTTTCTGAGACCTTGACCATGTGGTCCTCTTGTTCCTTTTAATTGAAGAAAGTGTGCATTAGTAGTATGCACAATGACTCTTTTCAACAGAAGAAAGCTCCCTTTTAGAATTTAGAACAATGATATTTCATTCCCCCATCCTTTCTCTTATCTGCAACTAGTTAAATGGGGAAAACAGGCCTGAACTTATTATTCCCTTAAATATTGGTCACGAGGGAATGACTTAGACTGTCCCTTATCTCTAAAGACAAATGGTTTGATCCTAAGCTTTTAAGAAGAGGAAAGATTAATTTGACAGAAAAAATAGGAAAGTTGAAGCATTTTTTCATTTGTTTCTGTGGGTTTAAGAGCAGTGGAAATATATATTTCTGTTAAAAATAAATTTTGCTATCAGAGTGTTTTTAAGGAATAGCTGACCTGAATACTGATTTAAATAATATTTCTTTTAATCTTTAGCAAAACATTGGAAAATATGACTTATTTACTTTTCTAAATCCCAAGTTCACTATCCTGACAAATTTTTCCTTCTTTTCTCCAATCTATTTAAAGTTTGCTTATTTTTGTTAAAATATCTTGTGGATTTAAGCAGCCCTGAGTATATTATCAACAATTAGTAATGCTACAGAAGTAGTGTAAAAGAAATTATTGAGGAAGCATATGAGCAGAAAAGGAGATGGTCCACTTATATGGCAAGAATGAGAGATGACACATGAGGAGCCTAAGGAATAAGTCAGCCTCATCAAAATGATAAAAGAAGTAGGCAAAAGTCCCCCAGATCTTTGATAAATCCTCTAGCAGAGTTTCTTAGACTTGTGTGTGTGTGTGTGTGTGTGTGTGTGTGTGTGTGTGTGTGTGTGTGTGTGTATGTGTGTTACAGGACCACTTTAGCAGACTGGTGAACTCTATGTACATCTCAGAAAAATGTTTTCAAATTTATAAAGTACAAAGGATTATAAACCAAATATATCAAAATGAAGTCATCCAAATGGTTTCTAAAAATCAAGTGTATAGACCCCTGGTTAAGAACACTTGCTCTAGGGAATAATAGAGCTCACTGAACATTGTGTTTGAAGAGAACAGAGGCATAAAAAAAGCTGAGTACCGTAAGAATACTTTTTTAAAAAACTTTTAAACATTATTTTATTTGTTCATTTTCAAACATTATTCCTTGAAAACAAAGATAATTTTTTTTCCTCCCCACCTCCCACCACCCCTCCCGTAGCCAATGCGCAATTCCACTGGGTATCACTTGTGTCCTTGATTCGAACCCATTTCCATGTTGTTGGTATTTGCATTAGGGTGTTCATTTAGAGTCTCTCCTTAGTCATTTTCCCTCAATCCCTGTAGTCCAGCAGTTGCTTTTCCTTGGTGCTTTTACTCCCACAATTTGTCCTCTGCTTGTGGATAGTGTTTTTTCTCCTAGATCCCTGCAGAATGTTCAGGAACATTCTATTGACACTAGTGGAGAAGTCCATTACGTTCAATTGTACCACAATGTTTCAGTCTCTGAGTACAATGTTTTCCTGGTTCTGCTCCTTTCCCTCTGCATCACTTCCTGGAGGTTGTTCCAGTCTCCATGGAATTCCTCCATTTTATTATTCCTTTTAATACAATAGTATTCCATCACCAAAATATACCATAATTTATTCAGCCGTTCCCCAATTGAAGGGCATCCCCTCATTTTCCAATTTTTGGCCACCACAAAGAGCGCAGCTATGAATATTCTTGTACATGTCTTTTTCCTTATTATCTCTTTGGGGTACAAACCCAGCAGTGCTATAGCTGGATCAAAGGGCAGGCAGTCTTTTATCGCCCTTTGGGCATAGTTCCAGATTGCCCTCCAGAATGGTTGGATCAATTCACAACTCCACCAGCAATGAATTAATGTCCCTACTTTGCCACATCCCCTCCAGCATTCATTACTTTCCTTTGCTGTCATGTTAGCCAGTTTGCTAGGTGTGAGGTGATACTTCAGAGTTGTTTTGATTTGCATATCTCTGATTTAGAACACTTTTTCATGTGCTTATTACTAGTTTTGATTTCTTTGGCTGAGAACTGCCTGTTCACGTCCCTTGCCCATTTATCAATTGGAGAATGGTTTGATTTTTTTGTACAATTGATTTAGCTCTTTGTAAATTTGAGTAATTAAACCTTTGTCAGAGGTTTTTGTTATGAAAATTGTTTCCCAATTTGTTGCTTCCTTTCTCATTTTGGTTACATAGGTTTTGTTTATACAAAAACTTTTTAATTTGATGTAATCAAAATTATTTATTTTACATTTTGTGATTCTTTCTATATCTTGCTTGGTTTTAAAGTCTTTCTCTTCCCATAGGTCTGACATGTATACTATTCTGTGTTCACCTAATTTACTTATATTTTCCTTCTTTATGTTCAAGTCATTCAGCATTCTGAATTTATCTTGGTGTAGGGTGTGAGGTATTGATACAAACCTAATCTCTCCCACACGGTCTTCCAGTTTTCCCAGCAGTTTTTGTCAAATAATGGGTTTTTGTCCCAGAAGCTGGGGTCTTTGGTTTATCATATGCTGTCTTACTGAGGTCACTTACCCCAAGTCTATTCCACTGATCCTCCTTTCTGTCTCTTAGCCAGTAGCAAATTGTTTTGATGACCACTGCTTTATAATAGAGTTTGAGATCTGAGACTGCAAGGCCACCTTCCTTTGTATTTTTTTCATTATTTCCCTGGATATCCTTGATCCTTTGCTATTCCAAATGAACTTTCTTATGTTTTTTTCTAAATCAGTAAATTTTTTTTTGGAAGGTCAATGGGTATAGCACTAAATACATAAGTAAGTTTGGGTAGGATGGTCATTTTTATTGTATTGGCTCGTCCTATCCATGAGCAGTTAATGTTTTTCCAATTGCTCAGGTCTAGTTTTAGTTGTGTGGAGAGTGTTTTGTAGTTCTGTTCATATAGTTCCTGTGTTTGTCTCCGGAGATAGATTCCTAAGGTGATTTTGAATGGGATTTCTCTTTCTAATTCTTGCTGCTGGGCTGTGTTGGAAATATATAGAAATGCTGATGATTTATGTGAGTTTATTTTGTATCCTACCAATTGGCTAAAGTTGTTGATTATTTCTACTAGCTTTTTAGTGGATTCTCTAGGATTCTTTAAGTAGACCATCATATCATCCCCAAAGAGTGATAGCTTGGTCCCCTCATTGCCTATTTTAATACCTTCAATTTCTTTTCCTTCTCTAATTGCTACTGCTAGTGTTTCTAGTACAATGTTAAATAATAAAGGTGATAGTGTTTCACTTGTTTCACTCCTGATCTTATTGGGAATGCATCTAGTTTATCCGCATTGCAGATGATGTTAGCTGATGGTTTTAGATATATACTGTTTATTATTTTTAGGAAAGACCCTTCTATTCCTATGCTTTCTAGTGTTTTTAATAGGAATGGATGTTGTATTTTATCAAAGGCCTTTTCTGTATCTATTGAGATAATCATGTGATTTTGGTTGGTTTGTTTGTTGATATGGTCAATTATGTGGATGCTTTTTCTAATATTGAACTGGCCCTGCATTCCTGGTATAAATCCTACTTGGTCATAGTGAATGACTCTCCTGATCACTTGCTGGAGTCTTTTTGCAAGTATCCTATTTAAATTTTTTGCATCTATATTCATTAGGGAGATTGGTCTATAGTTTTCTTTCTCTGTTTTTGGCCTGCCTGGCTTTGGAATCAGTACCATGTTTGTGTCATAAAAGGAGTTTGGTAGAACTCCCTCTTTGCTTATTATGTCAAATAGTTTGTATAGTATTGGGATTAGCTGTTCTTTGAATGTTTGATAGAATTCACAGGTGAATCCATCAGGCCCTGGGGATTTTTTCTTAGGGAGTTCTTTGATGGCTTGTTGGATTTCTTTTTCTGATATGGGATTATTGAAGAATTCTATTTCTTCTTCTGTTAGTCTAGGTAATTTTTATTTTTGTAAATATTCGTCCATATCACCTTCATAATTGGGCAAAATAGTTTTAATTATTGCCTTAATTTCCTCTTCTTTGGAGGTGAGGTCCCCTTTTTCATCTTTGATGCTGTTAATTTGCTTTTCTTCTTTCCTTTTTTTAAAATTAGAATGACCAGTACTTTGTCTATTTTGTTTGTTTTTTCAAAGCACCAGCTTCTGATCTCATTTATTAGTTCAATAGTTCTATCACTTTCGATTTTATTAATTTCTCCCTTAGTTTTTAGGATCTCCAGTTTGGTTTTCTCCTGGGGTTTTTTGATTTGTTCACTTTCAAGTTTTTTTAATTTGCATTTCCAATTCATTGATCTCTGCCCTCCCTAATTTGTTAATATATGCACTCAGGGATATGAATTTTACTCTGAGTACTGCTTTGGCTGCATCCCATAAGGTTTGAAAGGATGTATCACCATTGTCATTTTCGTCAATGAAATTATTAAATGTTTCTATGATTTCTTTTCTAACTAACCTATTTTGGAGTATCATTTAATTTCCAATTAATTTTTGATTTTGCTCTCCATGTACCCTCACTGATCATCATCTTTATTGCCTTATGATCTGAAAAGGTTGCATTTATTATTTCTGCTTTTCTGCATATTTATGCCATGTTTCTGTGACCTAGTGTACGATCAATCTTTGTGAATGTGCCATGTCGTGCTGAGAATAAGGTGTATTCCTTTTTGTCCCTATTTATTTTCTCCATATGTCTATTAACTCTATTTTTCCTAAGATTTCATTCATATTTTTACCTCTTTTTTTATTTATTTTTTGATTTGATTCATCTAAATTTGATAGTGGTTGGTTTAGGTCTCCCACTAACATGGTTTTACTCTCTATTTCCCCCTTCAATTCTCCTAGTTTCTCCATTAGGAATTTGGGTGCTATACCATTTGGTGCATACATGTTGATTAGTGATATTTCCTCATTGTCTATAACCCCTTTTAACAGAATATTTACCTTCCCTATATGTTTTAATCAGGTCTATTTTTGCTTTGGCTTTGTCAGATATCATGTTGCAACTCCTGCCTTCTTTCTATCAGTTGAGGCCCAAAAGGTCTTACTCCATCCTTTAATTCTGACCTTGTGAGTATCTATCCACCTCATGTGTGTTTCTTGAAGACAACATATGGTAGGGTTTTGTATTCTTATCCATTCTGCTATTCATCTACTTTTTATAGGTGAGTTCATCCCATTCATGTTTAAAGTTATGATTGTCACTTGTGGATTCCCTGGCATTTTGATATCCTCCCCTAATTCTGACCTTTCTTCTTTAGCTATAACCTTTTAAAGCATAGATTTACTTTAGATCAGTCCCCCTAGTCCCCTCCCTTGATATGTTTTCCTTTATAGCCCCTTCCTTTTTCTTCCCTCCACCTCCCCCCTCTCCTTCCCTCCCTTTTTATACTCCCTAGCCCTCCCCCTCCTTAATTTACCCTTCTCTCTTACCCTGTTGGATAAGATAGAATTCAAGATTCCGATGGATCTAGATGTTCTTCCCTCTCAAAGTTGATTTCACTGAGAGTAAGTTTTAAGTAATACCTATTCCCATTCTCTTCCTCTCCTTCTTATAGGAGACTTCTTCCCCTCCCCTTCCCATGTGTATCTTTATGTGACAAAGATTATTCTATTTAGTTTTTTCTATTTCTTGAAGTATATCTTAGTACCATCAACGATACCCCCCTCTATTTTACTTTCTTCCCACCCCTTTCTCCTTTTCGTCTTGATGCCCCAATCTTTCCCTATGTGTGATTCTTCTAACTACTCTAATGATGCATACATTTTTTGAGAGTTACACATTACATTTTCTCCACATATTAATATGTATATATAATTTGATATAAATGTAGTCCTTATAGAAGAGAGTTTGAATAAAAGAAAAAGATAACATTTTTCTCCTTTTCCCTTTACTTCATATTTACCTTTTCATGTTTCTCTTGCTCTTTGTGTTTGGATGTCAAACTTTCCACAGAGCTCTGGTCTTTTCTTTATAAATACTTGGAAATCTTCTATTTTGTTAAATGCCCATACTTTCCCCTGGAAGGATATAGTCAGTTTTGATGGATAACTGATTCTTGGTTGAAGACCCAGCTCTCTTGCCTTTCTGAATATCATGTTCCATGCTTTACGGTTGTTCAGTGTGGAAATTATAAGGTCTTGTGTGACTCTGATTGGCATTTCTTTGTATCTAAATTGTCTTTTTCTGGCTTCTTTTAAGATTTTTTCTTTTGGTTGAAAGCTTTGGAATTTGGCAATTACATTTCTGGCAGTTGTCTTTTGGAGATTTAGTGTAGAGGCTGTTCTGTGAACTCTTTCAATGCCTATATTGCCCCCTTGTTCCAGAATCTCTGGGCAGTTTTCTTGGATGATATCTTGTATTAGGATATCAAGATTACTTCTTATTTCTGGCTTTTCTGGTAGATCAATGATTCTCAGATTGTTTCTCCTTCCTCTGTTTTCCAGGTCTGTCACCTTGTCAGTGAGATATTTTATGTTATGTTCTAATTCCTTTGTCTTTTGCCTTTGCTTTATTAATTCTTGCTCTTTTGCAAGATCATTGTCTTCCAGTTGCCTGATTCTGACCTTTAAAGACTGGTTTTCCTTTTCAGTTTGGTCTGTTCTGCTTTTTGAGGCTTCAAGATGTTTCTGCAGTTGCTTGTTTTCATCCTTCAGATTGCTGAGTTCCTTTTGCATTATTTCCCATTTTTCCTGCCAGAAGGCTTCCATCTTTTTGATAACTTCCAATTCAAATTCTTCAAGAGCTTGTGGACAATTTCCATTTCTTTTGGAAGATTTTGGAGCATTTGTTTGTGTTTCCTCTTCTATTTCCTCTGTATTCTGTTTTTTTTCCTCCATAAAATGTATCCAAAGTCACCCCCTTCTTCTTGTTTTTCTTGGTGTTGGGAGGCTGTTGCTCCTGTGCACTGCTTGCCATCTCTATGGTTTTTTTTCTCTCCTTTCCAGTCAGAAATCTGAGTGAGGCGGGCTTGCTCTCAGTGTAAGGGTCAAATGATTAAGGCTTTAGCCTGGGGCTAATTCTTGGTTCTCCGCAGCTGTGCTGTCTTCCTGGGGGAACCCAGGGTCTGCCCTCCCATGCCTGCTGGTGTTTCAGGTGTTATTGCTCTCAGGTGTAGGTCTTTGGTGGTCTTAGTTAACTCACAAGACCTGTGGGTGCCCCTTGCTCACTTCAGGGGATCCCTTCACACACTCGATTATAGCACACTAGTTCTGGGCTCCCAAGATCTGAGTTCCCCTCACCCACCTGCTGGGGTTTCGGGTGTTACTACTCTCAGGAACAGGTCCTTGGTGGTCTTATTCAGGTTCCTAGACCTGGGGCTGCCCGTTGTTCAGTCCTGGGGTGCCCCTCCCTCACTTGTTGATTCTAGCCAGTGCTGACTTTAACTCTGGCTCCATAAGTTTGGTGGGCGGGGGAGGGTAGGTCAGCTTTTTGTTACCTTATATTGTGGAAATGCTGGAATCCCACCTACCTTCAGTCCTTCACTTTAGTGTGGGGTCTCTCCTTTCTCATGAGGATGGTTGTTTTTTTTTGTTTGTTTTTGGGGGGTCTTTTGAGGTCATCTGTGTCGTTGGGTCTGAGGAGAGGAAGTGAGCCACTTCTGCTCTCCAGCCATGCTTACCTGGAAGTCCAGTAAGAATACTTTTAAGAGCAGATTTCTCCTTCATTAAATTGACCTGTCCCTGGAACTTTCATCTTCCCTTTCATCTCTATGCTGGTCCTCTTCTCAGATTGGTGACTACATAGGACCTCCAGTTTTGGGGGATTTTGGGAAGATCAGATTATCCAACCTCTATTCTCTTCCTTGTTGTGCTTCTGACTTTTGGGATTTCAGCTCACACCTTAGCTGTAGTCATATCCTGAACTTTTCAGATGCTTGGGTTTACTCACTCTAGAACATTCTTTCATTGGTGAGCTCCTCCTGTCATTTCCATTTTTGGGAAGATCCCCAGGTAGTCAGCTTTTATGCTCTTGGCTACAATTCAGACTTTCAAGATTTCAACTGCATGGCTCAACAGGGCATCCCACCCCTAATATTTTCAGGTCTCTGGGGTGGACCTCGGTCTCTTCATCTGAGAGGATGAGGCTAGATGACTCTTTCCACTCTAAATCTATGATCCTCTTAAGACAAAACCATGAACATGAACTAAGAGCTCTAGTTGAGCCATGGTTTGCACTAAGTATGTGTGTAATAGAACTAGCAAATTATTTAGTTAATAAATATTTAGAAAATCAAGGAAAAAAGATGTAGGTATAAAACTGGAGACAAACAACAGTCCTTGAGATACGAAAGGGTTTTATTGTTATATATAGTTCAGTGAAGAAAGGGAAAATAAGTATGTTCACTTATTGTGTATCCTATGTTCTTGTCTTGAGATCTTTCTCTATTTAATGGCACCCTGACAATTCAGGGATGCTTCTCAGATAGGGTTGATACAAACTACCAAACGTTTAACTACAATATAGCACAGATCTTACTTAAGATTAAGTCAAACCTAATCTTGCTTAGATTTCTTTGTATAATAGAAATTCTTTGAAAGCAGGGACTAGTTCATTTTTTGTTAATAGAACTGTGCTGAATATAAAAAAAGGCAAAAGACTACATCTTCCCTCAAGTGCTTGGACAGAAGCTTGTATATTCCCACTTAATTCTTGGCTGGCACATTCCCTTCTATAAAATTCTGGTCACTAGAAAGAGTGGGCTCAGACTTGATATCATTTCTATATGGCACTGTTTTCTCCCAGTTATTTTCTAAGTCTAGTATTGCTGCTGAAAAAAATTCACCTCTCCACAACTCAAAATTCTGGACTTGAGACCTCGAAGCTGGGCATAACATGGACTCTGCTCCTTCACCTTGTGCTGGCTTCTTCTTCTGACCTTTAAAAGCTCAAAGGTCATAGGCTTTTCTAATCTCTTTCACTTAAAACAGGAAAGAACAAAGGAAAAATTAGTCTCAGATATGGAGAACTGAAAATCTTTTCCCTTTTCCCTTGGCTCTCCCATTGGAATGCAGCCAGGCCAAAAAGCTTATTTAGTTAGCTTTTCGTACATATGTTTAAAAAAACTTTAAAAAATGGATTTTACATTTTTTTATATGTGAACTTTAAAATTTTGTGTATTTTTTTTTGTTAATGATCAAATTGGATCATAGCTTGACATACCAGAATGCTAAGGGTATAGGGGATTTGATTCCACATTATTTGGGGATATTTTGTTAGGACTAAGACAAATAATAATGCTAGCTAAGAACAACTCTGTATCAGGAAATATAAGGAAGTTAAAAACCTTTATCAAAGAGAAAAAGGAAGAAAATCATTAAAGAATGAATACAACTTACATTTTTCATTCTACGTCATTTTGTCCTATAATATAAGCTAATAGAGATGCAGTTCCTACCTAATCCATAATGCAGCCAGGATTCACAATTAATATAAGAAAATATATTTATCTACCTATCTTAGAAAGTATTGGCCAAATTGAGATATGCATTGTTGTGTGGTTTACCATTTAAAGGGTACATTTTAAAACTTTCAATCATCAGTAAATATAAATAGCAATAAAGAAAATTCAAATAAATTCAAAATTTCTTTTTATTCAAGGAAAGATGGAGCACAAAAAATGCAGCACTATATGTGTATATAGAGGAATGATTATGCCAGAAAAATTAAAGGCAGGCAGTCTGACTGTAAAAAAAGTATTGAGATTTAAAAAAACTAGCCACAGATGAATCTCTTGGAATACATCAATATACACACCATTTTCTAATTTTATTTTTTCATAAACCAAGTAGGCATTTGTTAGAGTTTTCCATAATAGACTCAGATTCAAATGATCAGTAAATTACCAGAAGACAAGAAGTGTTGTAACTATGTCATAAGTAAGAGCTTTTTTATCTTTCTCTATAAAGATGCAGATGAATATTAATATTATCATGTTTTATTATATCATCACCGTTACCACCATCATCATCTCCTCCACCATCACTACCACCATTACCATCATATTTAGAAACTGTTGTTAAATTTCAGATTATCATTTGAAGTGACCATGGGTCTGATGGGAAGATCCAATATCATCACTGGAACTGGAACTAGAAATGACCTTAGATACAGTATCTCCTCTCTTATTTTGTGGGTAAAGAAATTTAGGGCTAGAGAGGTTAAATGATTTATACATAGGCTAATTAGTAACAGGGATGCATTTTCAACCCATGCTCTTAGACTCAAAATACAGTGATCTTTCTTTAAACACATCTCTCCCATCTGGGGGACTTGATCTCCCATGTTTCACTTATAGCTATATCATTCTTTTCCCTCCTTGGCCTCCACTAATATTCATCCATACTTTCTATTAGCCATTCAAGACACTCCACACCTAAGATTTATAAATAATTTCTTATATTTTTACTAAACACTACCTCTTAAACTGATTTCTCTCCCACTGCTTTAAAAATAGTAGATATTCAATACATACATGCTGAACTTGTCAATAAACGAATGAATTAAATCTGAACCTAAGACCTTTAATTTCTCAATGCTATATACTTTAAAGAGACAACTACTACCCACAAGTTTCTTTACCCTGGAACTTATAGTTAACAAATTAAATTTTGTCCTCTCTGTGATTTGAACTTCATAGATCTCATAAATTTGTGATGCTCCATCCGTTTCTTGGCTCTTTTTTAAGCTATACTCCTTGCATTCTTGCCACCCTTATCATTTAATCTTCCTTACACAGGAACCTTGGATTCTGCCACTGGGACCATGGTGAACTTTTACAACATTTCACCCAAAAACAAATCATCACTTCCTTGCTAGGCCATGTTCAAACACTGATGCTGTGCTTTTCTCACACTTTCCTCACTATTCCCTGCCCTCAGGGGCTCTTTTTCTCTATTAAAAATGTAAATTCTTTGATGGTAGAGAGAGAGCATAACACATGGCACATAGTAAGTAGTTTTAATAAATGCTCTGACATCCCATTTATTCAAGAAATACTTAGTGGATACCCACTATGTACAGAACATTATGTTAGGCATTGATAAAAATATAAATCATTGGCGTACTTGGACAGAATAGTTTCAATTAAATGATAGAGGTGACATTCGGGTTGCAAGAGTTTGAAGAGTCAGTAACAGATGTGAAATTGGAGGCAATGAGTATGCGTTTTTAGGAATTCATCTGTGAAAGATCTAGGATTATTACTCTATATTAATCAATTATATTTTATTTATAAATCTCAATTGAGTAGATGACAGTTCCTAAGAAAAGTGTTTTCAGGATGAGAGATTAGAATATGATTTCTGTATTGCAGTTGTTCAGTCATCTTTTAATTGTGTCCTCATTTGGGGTTTTCTTGTCAAAGATACTGGAATGGTTTGTCATTTCCTAAACTGACACAAATGAGGTGAAGTGACTTTTCCAGGGTAACAGAGCTAGTATCTGTTGAACTTAGGAAGATTCATCTTCCTAATTCTAAGCCCAGGGCTCTATCCACTATATCACCTATCTGCTCTTGTTTTTATGTAGTTGGTCGGTAACAAATTCAGGGAGAAGAAAATGCTAAAGATTAGAAATCAGAGGCTTAATCAAAGGAGCAGTTTACCTAGGGGAGACAAAACGGGATTAGATCAAATACATATTTTGAGAAGTTTGCCTTGTTTAGGAGAAGGTTAGCCTCTTCCTTTGAGACTAGAGCAAAAGAGAAGAAGATAAAGAATGATATTCAAAGAATTGAAAGTCTGAAATTGAGGTGTAGCTTATAGTTTCCATGGGGAAAAATAGTTTCCATTTTTTTCCCCAATGATGTAGAAGACAAGATCATCTTGTAAGAGAAGGAAGAGGTGATAGTGTAGGTGGTTGTAGCAAGAGGAGGTTCAGACTAGGTAATATGGGGAGTTATGTAGAGAATCAGGTCTAGAAAAGCAAAAGAATTGGGATGGGAGGATCCAGGTAAGACTGGACAACACAGACTCAATTGTCACAGCAGCGGGACCTCCCCAGCAGTGTTCAGCAGTGTCCAAGAAGGAGGAGAGCAGGCAGATGCAAGTAGCAATTCTGACCTAGGACCTGGAAAAAGATGGGTAGAAATAGAATGGAAACTTTTTGTTCTGTTCTGTTTTGTCTTATTTTTACAAAAAGAGACTCAAGGGTAGAGGACAAGTACAAAGTTGCACTTGTGAAGTAAAAGATTAAAGCTGCACATTTCCATTATATCCAGCTTGCTTTTTCTTTAAAGTATGTGCAATAGGGCATTTATAGATTGGCACCTGGCTCTGGGCCAGAGAGCCAGATCATACTTGAATATTAAGTCCAATAGGGAACTTTCAAAACAAAAGCATTATTTTGATAAATTTAAAAAAATACCTACTTTAAAATAGTTTTTGGTTTGGTGTTTTTTTATAAATTTGTTTTTGTTCTTCACTGGCTTCCTGCAGGTTCACTTGTCTGCATTTATATTCAAGGTTCTTTGGGCAATGACAGTCCTAAATAAAACAACTCCTTTCATCTAAAAAAAGTGTACAATTCTTTTATTCACGTCAGCCTTTCAGGTATGTTCTAACAGGATGCCATCTTAGAGTGCATATGGGTAACCTAGATGTCAGCCTGATGATTTGTCTAGGACAGAGAATTTTATTTAAAAGTATTCTATGATGGAAATAATTTTGTCAGTGATTAGAATATAAATTAATGATTCTCTTAAAATGACAGCATGCTCCAAAAGGAAAATCTGAGAGTTTAATCAGTTGATAATATATGAAAATTGAGAAGGAAGAAAAATACCTTAAGGGATGCATCTTCGTCTATATGTACATTTCTACATATCTTTATCATCTCTGTTCATATGCATATACACATGGAGCATATATATACACACATACACACATATGTAATACATATATAAATTGTTATATGTCCTTTGAACTAAGATTAACATTAAATTTTATAGATTTAGTTAGATTATTATAAAGTTAAACATAATGTAATAGCTTTTTACTCATGTGGTTTTGATTTATTGAATCAATTAAGACACTTGGTGACACATTCTTTATTTTTATATTTGACACCTCTAAAAGTAGAGGTGAAGATGACTTCAGTTTGACTGAAAGCTATGTTGGCCTAAATCCCATTCATATTAAGTTCATAAATTATACCATCCTGCAAGGACATTTCATAGATCCCTTCTTAATCCATTGGTTTCTATGTCTTAGAAAGACTGAAGTGGCAATTTCAGAAACAACTATATCTGGAAATGTTAACTCAGCAAATTAGGGAGAATGAGAGACACTGGTAATTGGAATAGCTATTTTTAAAACACATTATTTTATATAAAGTGTGGAACAGATGGGAAGCAAGGGAAAATAATTGGGATCATAGGATCATAGCTTTAGAATTGGAAAGAACCTTGGGGATCATTTAGTCTAACACCCTCATTTTATAGATGAGAAAATTGAGGCCTACAGAGGTTAAATGACTTGCCTAAAATCCCACAGGTAACTAAATGACAGTCAGGATTTGAATTCTACGGCTTTTGACTCCAGAAGTGCTCTTTTCACATGTTGCCTGACACATAAATTATCCCGTAGAGTGGGAGAATTAGTTATTTAATTGTTTAAATTTATAGAAAAGAATTAGAGTAGTTTTTACGAAAAGAGATATGAAAAAGTGGTAACTGAAATATATCTATGTATATATGTCCCAAAAGTTTTTGTGCATTTTTAAGCTTTATTAAATCAAAACTGCACTAAAATTTTTCAGTCTCCTTGTATAAATATTGATATGCTTATATGTCTGACTATATCTTTTGTTGTTTAATTCAAATAATCGCATAATTAATAAACACCTATTATATGCAAAGCTAAAGCTAAAAAATGACATGGCATAAAGAGTTTTAATCTAGTAGATTATTGTATCCTGGTTGCTATTCTTAAATGAAAATTTGATATTTTTGTGGGACAGTTCATAACTTCATCATATCTTATGTTTACTCATGTTAGTTGATAGTTTTTTATTTGTATATATATATCATTTAAAAATATATAGCCCATGTTCAACCACCAAATAAACTTAATCTCCTTCGTTGAAAATTTTTGGTTATGAGGAAAAGAGCTGGTATTAATATTTTTGTAATATATCTAGTCTTTTTCTTCTGTTAGAAATAAAGGAATCTCTGGGCCATCATTCTGAACAGAAGATCCAGACTTTAAATTTGGAAATTAAAGTTGGAGGTCTTACCATGACCAGCCTGTGGCAAAGATCCCCTTCAGATGTTCAACAGTGTGTTTTATAGAGTTTTAACTATTAATTCACATAAGACATTAAAAAGGCAAAAGTTTTGTAACATTTGATAAGAAGCAATACATTCTAGGATAAGGTCAAAGTAACCTATTTTTGCAATGATACTCTGGGGAGCCTATAGTATAATCTTCACAGGATTAAACAACACCTGGAAATACCAAGGCTATTGTCCTATGATCGTATCAAGTAATCTGTGCCATCACACTTCCAAATGAGCACAGCTTACTTCCTACTGCAGGTGTTTCAGCTTTCCTAGATAATCACACAGATATGAAGTTTTTATTCCTCCAAAAGAAGCATTTAATCAAATTAGTTGCCATAATACTCAAATATACTAAACTATATCCTTTCAGCTATTATGGTTAATATTCTATTATCATTGACATCTCATACACAGTTAACTAACTGGGTCTAACTTTTTCTAAAAATCATAGTTACAATTACTATCTAAAGATCACTTGATTTATTATGAGGATTATTCACTATGACCAGGTGGGATTTATACCAGGAATGCAAATATGATTTAATATTAGGAAAACCATCCATATTATTGACCATATTAATAAGCAAACCAACAGAAATCACATGATTATCTCAAAAGATGCAGAAAAAGCCTTTGACAAAATACAACACTCATTCTTATTGAAAACACTAGAAATTATAGGGATAGAAGGGCCTTTCCTAAAAATAATAATATTTCCTAAAAAAATAATAAACAGCATTTGTCTAAAACCATCAGCTAACATCATCTGCAATGGGGATAAACTAGATGCATTCCCAATAAGATCAGGAGTGAAACAAGGATGCCCATTATCACCTCTATTATTTGACATTGTATTAGAAACACAACACTAGCTGTAGCAATTAGAGAAGAAAAAGAAATTGAAGGTATTAAAATAGACAATGAGGAGACCAAGCTATCACTCTTTGGGGATGACATGATGGTCTACTTAAAGAATCCTAGAGAATCCACTAAAAAGCTAGTAGAAATAATCAACAACTTTAGTCAATTGGCAGGATACAAAATAAACCCACACAAATCATCAGCATTTCTATATATTTCCAACACAACTGAGCAGCAAGAGTTAGAAAAAAGAAATTCCCTTTAAAATCACCCTAGATAATATAAAATATTTAGGAATCTATTTGCCAAGATAAACATAGGAATTATATGAATGCAACTGCAAAACACTTCCCACACAATTAAAACTAGATCTAAATAATTGTATAAACATTAATTGCTCATGGGTAGGACAAGCTAACATAATAAAAATGACAATCTTACTCAAATTAATTTACTTACTCAGTGCCATACTGTTCATACTACCAAAAACTCTTTTTATAGACTTAGAAAAAGAATAACAAAATTCACTTGGAAGAACAAAAGATCAAGAATATCAAGGGAAATAATGAAAAAAATGTGACGGGTGGGGGCCTAGCAGTGTCAGTCATCAAAACAATATGGTACTGGCTAAGTTACATAAGGGAGGATCAATGGAATAGACTTGGGATGAATGTCCTTAGCAAGAATGTATATGATAAACCCAAAGATCCCAGCTTTTCGGACAAGAACCTACTGTTTGACAAAAACTGCTGGTAAAATTGGAAAAAAAGTATGGGAGAGTTTAGGTCTAGGTCAATATCTCACACCCTATAAAAAGATAAATTCAGAATGGGTAAATCACTTAAATATAAAGAAGAAAACTATAAGTAAATTAGGTGAACATAGATCAGTATACCTGTCAGATCTATGGGAAAGAAAAGAATTTAAGACCAAGCTAGAAATAGAGAATGTTAAAAAAATGTAGAATGAATAATTTTGATTATGCTAAATTAAAAATGTTTTGGACAAACAAAACCTATGCAACCAAAATTAGAAGGGAAGCAACAAATTGGGAAAATAATCTTTATAACAAAAACCTTTGAAAAAGGTATAATTAATCAAATTTATAAGGAGCTAAATCAATTGTACAAAATAAATCAAATCATTCCCCAATTGATAAATGGGCAAGAGGCAAGAATAGGTAGTTTTCAGATAAAGAAACCCAAACTATCAATAAGCACATGAAAAAGTGTTCTAAATCTCTTATAATGAGAGAAATGCAAATCAAAACAACTCTGAGATACCACCTCACACCTAGCAGCTTGGCTAAGGACAGCAAAAGAAAATAATAAATGTTGGAGAGGATGTGGCAAAATTGGGACACTAATGCATTGCTGGTGGAGTTGTGAATTGATCCAAGCATCCTGGAAGGCAATTTGGAACTCTGTCAAAAGACTGTCTGCTCTTTGACCCAGCCATACCACTGCTGGGCTTGTACTTCTAAGAGACAATAAGGAAAAGGACTTGTACAGAAATATTGATAGCTACACTCTTTGTGGTGGCAAAAAAAATTGGAAAATGAGGGGATGCTCCGTGATTGGGGAAAAGCCAAATAAATCGTGGTAATGGAATACTATTGTATATAATGAACTTGATGAATTCCATGTGAACTGGAATGACCTCCAGGAATTGATGCAGAGTGAGAGGAGCAGAACCAGGAGAACATTGTAAACAGAGACTGATACACTGTGGTACAATCGAATGTAATGGACTTCTCTACTAGCAGCAATGCAATGATTTAGGACAATTCTGAGAGACTTACGAGTATGAACTCTATCCACATTAAGAGAAAGAACTGTGGGAGGAGAAACACAGAAGAAAAATAACTGCTTGATCACATGGGTTGATGGGGATATGATTGGGGATACAGAATCTAAAAGATCACCCTATGCAAATATTAATAATATGGAAATGGTTCTTGATCAATGACACATGTAAAACACAGTGGAATTGCTCATTGGCTATGGGAGGGAGGAAGGAGGAGGGTAGGTAAATAATGCAAATCATGCAACCATGGAAAAATACTCAAAAATAAATAAATAAATGAAGATAAAAAATAAAGATCACTTGATTTACGATCAAGAATAAAAAAAAACAATTAATCATAAAAAAAATATTCCTTTCACTTGCTTTGATTTTGTTAGGGTCTAAACCTAGTAGTGCAATAGCTATGTCATGGGGTTATAGCAGGTATGTAATTTTCTGTGCATAATTCCAAATTACTTTCCAGAATGGCTGGATTCATCCACAGCTCCAATGACAATGTATTGATGTTCCTAATGTCCCAAAGCTTCCCTTGTCTACATTTGCGCTCATATGTTCCCATCCTCAAAAAATTCTTGCTTAATCTCCCCTACTCTTTTGTATCTTTGGTAACTAAACTTCTTGAGAAGGCTTTCTACAATCAATGCTTCCCCTTCCTTTCCTCTTACTCTCTTCTAAACTTTACATAGTCTAGCTTCCAAATTCCATCATTCAATAACAACTGTTCTCTTCAAAGATTGAAATGATCTCTTGGTTGTAACTTCGAACGACCTTTTCTCAGTCTTTATCTTTCTTGACCTCTCATTTGAGGACCTGTCTCAGGACCTTTTTTCCTCCTTTATATACTTAAAAAAATTACTTTATCAGTCAATGAACATTTATTTAGCACTTACCCTAAGAAAAGGAAAAATCGTCTCTAATCTCAAAGATCTAACAACCTAATGGGGAAAGACAATATAGAAGAAGCTGGAAAGTAGAGGTTGGGGAGGGAAGATATCTGTTATGGGGGCACAATGGAGAAATCTAGAAGAATGCTATTATATGAGAAATGAAAAGATGGCTGGTCTTGGTAGCTTCCTTTAATTGGTGATTCTGGGAGAATCTCTTTGCCTAGAATTTGGATTGAGATATTGGTCTAAAATTAGTTTCTGTTAGGTTTTTTTCAGCAGTTTTTTTGAAACAATGAACTCTTTCCCCAATAACTGGGGTCTTAGATTGCTTTTTTTAAAAATCCTCACCTTCTATCTTGGAGTCAATAGTGTGTATTGGTTCAAAGGCAGAAGGGTGGTAAGGGCTAGGCGATGGGAGTCAAGTTATTTGCCAAGGGTCACACAGCTGGGAAGTGTCTGAGGCCAGATTTAAACCCAGGACCTCTCGTCTTTAGGCCTTGTTCTCAATCCACAGAGCCACCTAACTGCCCCTTTTAGATTGCTTTTTAAAAAAAGTGCTACTTTCAAACAAGACTCCTTTCCATGAACAAATATGAATGAAAATCAAGTCAAGTCAACAAGACTTCTCTCTACATCTGTATCCTACAGTCCTACAACAATCATTGAGTAATCTCTTTGATCAAGCCTTTCTTATTTTTGTAAAAACAATTTTGTAACTGTATTTGTGAGAAGCAGTATGTCACATAGTGGCCTCAAGGTTCATAACTGGCCCTCACAGCCTGGGGGACCTAATTTCAAGTCCTACCTCTTTATACTTATTGACTGAGTGACTGGTCAAATAATTTAGTTATTGAGGGATTCCTCTAATCAGAAGAGGTCTAATCAAATATTATATTGTTCAAGAATTGAAGCCACTTTGGTAATTTGTCATTTCAAAAAATATATTTTTTAAACTTAGAGTCTTTTCTATGGTTACATGATTCATGATCTTCCTCCCTTCCCTCCCCCCTGACAAGCAATTCCACTGGGGTATACATATATCATTGTTCAAAGTCTATTTCCATGTTATTCATATTTGTAATAGAGTGATCTTTTAACACAAAACCATAATTATGTCCCCATCAAATCATGTAGTTGATCATATGTTTTTCTTTTGCCTTTCTGCTCCCACAGTTCTTTCTCTGGATGGAGATAGCATTCTTTCTCATAAGTTCTTTTGCATTGTCCTGGATCATTGCACTGCTGCCAGTAGAGGAGTCCATTACATTCAATTGTACCACAGAGTATCAGTCTCTGTGTACAATGTTCTCCTGGTTCTGCTCCTTTCGCTCTGCATCACTTCCTGGAGGTTGTTCCAATCTCCATGGAATTCCTCTACTTTATTATTCCTTTTAGGACAATAGTATTCCATCACCAACAAATACCACAATTTGTTCAGCCATTCCCCAATTGAAGGACATCCCCTCATTTTCCAATTTTTTGCCACCACAAAGAACATAGCTATAAATATTTTTGTACAATTATTTTTTCCCTAAGTAATTTGTCTTTAAGACATTTTGCACAAAGATGCTTTCTGGTAGTACCTTGACTATTTCAGAAAGAAGAATGCTGACCTGAATTGGTAAAGGGAGTTTCCTTATCTGGGAGGCTCTACCCCATTTGACAAATATTTTGGAAAGAAGTATGGGACATTTGTCACTCCTTTTTCCATTATGTGCAAATCTATGCAAAAAATTCTTCCTCTTGTAGGAATGAATATAAACATTTTATTATCAAGTCTGAGAGTAAGGATAGGCACAATCAAAACTAGGAATGGAGAATTTGGAAATAAATATTTTCTGTTTGATAGGATAGTAGCTATGTGACACAAAGTGTCCAAAAACATTGTGTATGTCATAATTAATAATAAATATTGTCTCATTGTGATTGGTAAAAGTTTCATATTGACTCTTTTAACTTTGAGATAATATGAAGATCTTCCCCAAAGTACTTGTATTGTTTTACAAACTAATTTATAACAACATAATTTTGTGAAGGAGCTTATCTATTCTCTCAGCAGATATTTACTAAGCCCCGACCATGTATAATGTGTTGGGAAAATACAAAAATAATTAAGATATAGCTCTTGCTTTCAATGAATTAACAGTTCACTAGGCATAACACAAACAACTAGAAAACAAATCTGAACTTGATAGCTGAAGAGCAGAAAAGCACAAGTAATATGTGATGCATGCAGATTTAAAAGATTGCAGAAGACTACAGATTATTACTTGAAATGATTAGACAAATAGTAGAAGAGACAAAGGAGCCCTGGGAGTGCTTCTGCTTCCTCAGACATTGTCCTGCCTCCAGTTCAGCCTCCCAGCCATTACCTTGGGAAGCAACTCTAATGGAGAAGAGACAAGTCATCACTACTAACTTCTTGCCACCTTTAAAAGCATGCCATTCTACTTGAAGAAGCAATGCACTCTGAAGGAGAAATAGGAGATAGTAGGTTCCAGGCAAGTCTACCTGCCATCACTAGCTTGACCACCATGTTCCCTCAAATTCTACTGGAGGCAGCCTAGGACCCTGAACCCAAGGAGCCTAGGAAATAGCAATGTTTTTGGCTCAGCCTCTGTAGCCATCATCTTGAGAAGGAATTTCTATGACTATATAGGCTGATAATTACTCCTATGGATGCCACTGCCATAGCTACAGAAGACCCAAGCAAGAAAATTCTTGCCACCAAAGTCCTTGTTGCTGTCAAATGTTTCAACATTAGCAACTGATACTATTTTATTAGTGGAAATAGCATTAAATAATAGAAATTGCCATCTGCTTTGGCAATGTATCAAAACCTTCCTTTTGGCTTGCCTCCCCAATTAGAATGTAAACTCCTTGAGAACTGGGATTGCCTTATTTTTTTCTATTTTTATCCTTAGCTCCTAGTTTAGTGATTTGTACATAATGAACTCCTAATCAGTAAAATCCATTCATTCACATATATTCAAATGGCAATTGAACTGAGCATTAAATGACACATAGAATTTCTACAGATTAGTCCTCATGATCTAAATCTTGGGGTTGTAATTACTATATCATAGGGGGAACAATTTTTAAACTTTTATTATATAATTCTATATCACTTTTAAAAAAGATGGATCCAGTTCCTATTTCCAAAGGGCCTGTCAGGTTTTCCATAGCTGCATTGAAACTCAAGTTTACCTTATTTTTTTCTCTCTGCTAATTTGTTGGCTCTAAAGTGATATTTTGAAATTGTTTCAATTTTTATTTATTAGATTATTTAGTTCTCAAACAAGTTTTCATGTGACTTGATAATTTGTGCTTATTTTTTGAGATTTATCAGATCAGATATCTTTTATAAAATTATTTAAATAAAATAAATGAGTTCAAATGAATAAATGGCCCTTATTCTTAAGCATTTGTTTCAATTCCTTATAGATACTGAAAATCATACTTTTATCAGAACCCAATATAAAGCTTAATAAAGCCATTGTGGGAAATGGCAGAATGTATTCAAGGGACCAAATTGAGTGAGATTGAATCCTAGAATACATGAATAAAGAAGTAGTGCAAGAAAAGATCAACATGGGTAGGTCAGAGCCAAGGTAATGAGGTAGATTTCCTTTTTTTTATAATCAGAGAACATCAGACCAAAATGAAAATTTCCCTCTTTTGGAGGAAGGAACACTTTATGGTAAACTATTTAGGGCAGCTTAGATGTCTCAGTGTAGAGAGAGTCAGGCCTAGAGATAGGAGGTCTTGGGTTCAAATTTGGCCTCAGAAACTTTATAACTGTGTAACCCTGTGCAAATCACTTAATCACCATTGCCTAGCCCTTACTGCTCTTCTGCCATGGAACCAAAATAAGGGAATAATATACATGGCAAGTTTATAGAAGTGTGATATCAAATGTTGTTGGTTACTTGATACCCCACAGTGATGTTAGGAATGCTATCTGACTTGTAGACCAAGGTTATAAAGCCAAAAACAAACTTATTGTTTTCCACAGAAGTAGGAGGGGAGGATTAGGAAATAGGAAATCCTGAACTATAAATTCTAGACAATCCTCCCCCCTTTCCTAAGGGCTCTGCAAAGAGCTGTCTTCGTTTCTTCTGGCTGCTTATTCACTACGCTCTCTGTCCAGAATTCCCTGGCTAAATAACTATCTGACCTACTAATACTCCCAAATAATATTTGCTTAGGGTTTATAGTTCATCAGAGTAGTTCATTTGAACCCTTAATGAGAGGGTTCAAATTCTCCTTGGGTTGGGCCCAAGATGGATTCAGACCTTCCCCAGAGTCAGTTTACTGGCTTGCCAGCAGAATTCTTCATAGCCATCAGGACGTTCTCTCAGGACACAGGAACACAGTTAAATGGCCAAGTAGATGCCAGAGTAGGTAGGATCTCTACACCAGGACACCAGGAAAGCAGCTTTGGCTTCACAGGGAAAAGGAAGGTAAATTCCCACTTCACTCACACAGAAGCAAGCTGCAGGAAGTCCCCCCTTCCAGCTCTCCCAGAGACAGGAAGCCAAAAGCCCCTGGCTGAGCTCTGTGTCTCCTTCTCTATGTTCCCTGTGTTCCATAATAGGGTCTACATCATTCCATGGCATGCAGCAAGGTCCCTCTTTGTGGAATCTCCTCTCTGCTTGCTGTTTGGAAACCTTTTCATTCCTTTCCTCCTTATAAAACCAATATATAATATTGATTCTAAGAAGATGATAAGGGTTTAAAAAAGATAAAGTAAATTATGTATCATCATGGATATGTTGGGTTAACTTAGCTTTATTATTAATTGTTGCAAGGTGCCAGTCTCTTGAGCTTTTCTATATCTTGCCAGTATAGTCTTTCTTTTAATTTTCTTTTAATATTTTTTTTTTCAAAAATTGAAAGCACTTACTGATTAGTCCTGTCTGGAAATTCCACCTGGTGATGTGTTATAATGATAAAATGCAATGTAAATATCTCTAGATACTTTCTGATTTACTGCTCCAATATTCGATGTGGTCAGCCAAATAATTGCTAATTTTTATTTGGTTGGGCTGAAATATTTAATTGGTGGTCACCAGGGATTTAATGACTAAGTCCCAAAATGAAATACTAAATTAAAATGGAATTTATGGTAGTTTATTTTACAATAGAGGGAAGATATTAAGGAAGAGATAGAGAGATAAAAAACTCTGGTTCCTCTGAACCAGGAAGAAATTATAAAGCCCTAATCAGGAAAAAGGAATCTAAAGATGATGGACCTTTATTGGAGGTTCACACCTCCAGAAAGGGCAAGGAACTAAGTCAGCCTTTCACTCACCACAGCGACTGTCTAAAAGGAAAGCAGTCTGAGGTCTCCTGCATGAACTCCTCTAGGGGTCCAGTTTCACAGGCAAGTGTCTTCACTCCAAGTCTGAGTGTCTGTCTCCTCAAGTGTCTCTCTTCACTCCAACTCCAAGTGTCTCTTCACTCCAATGCTTAGTGATTCCAGTCCAACTCCGAGTGACTGAATGATCTTGATCGATGTTTTTCCAGTGTGCCTCTGTTTCCTCTATTTAAAGACCTTTTCCTCTTGTGTCACCTCCCCTAAATTTTACATCTACCAATCACAGCAGAAGCTCCTCTCCAGGACTGCCCACTCAATGTATGAAATGGGTGTTAATCCCTTTTTTAGTTATACCTTTTTATAACTTTAGTTAGTTATACCTTTTGTGGTTAGTTAACACCTTTTTGCAGTTAAAATGTGTAGATCTACTTTAAATACTGAGTTAACACTTTGGGGATTAAAATCTAAAGATAGATAGGGGATTACAATTTTATCTTCACTGTCAAAGAAGAGCTAAGTACCTTCATTGTTACAATCAGGAGATAGCCAAATCCAATCTTCACAGTAATAAAAGTAAAAAAAATTAAAAAAAAAGAAAAAAGTAAAAAATAAAGTTTGTGAAGGCAACATCATTTCACTACTACTCTTAGAGTCTCCATTATGGGTACTATTGTATGGAAAAGTCCAAATGTTCCTAAAGGAGATTCTAACAGAGCACAGACTCACTCTGTGAAGTTGTACCAAGGTAGAAAGGCACTGAGAGTGGCCAAGACAGGACCATCTTCACCACAATCAGAGAGCCTTACCATCAGATGGCCAGCAGTATGGTGACATTTTTGACTCAAGCACTTTTCAGTAGTCCCCTAGTAGGAAATAGGAAAACTGTGTATATGAATTGTATGGATTTTGCATTTAAGCTGTTTTACTTATCCTTACTCTTTTTAGTCCCATTTTTTACTTTAATAGCTGGATTAGACAAAGTGTAAATGATTCTGCTTTAAAGAAGACATTTAGGGAATTGAAAGCTCAATTCACACTCTGTCCAGAGAAGATACTAAAGGCATGGAAAAATCTTGGATCTCATTATAGCCCATGAAGGAAAGTGAACAAGAGAACATTTGCAACTATTGGCCTAACATATACCTACTTTTACATCATAATAACATTTTTAAAAGTCATCTTACCTGTGGTTTAGAAACAGAGGCCACTAAACCATAGATAGGTAGAAATTGGCTTTATTAGAAGCCAATCCAATAAGCATATCAGACATCCAATTGAGCATTTTATAGTAAACTTTGTATTATGTTTTATTCCCCCAGTAGAACATAAACGTCTTGAGGGTATGGATGATTTCATTTTTCTTTGTTTCTTCAGGGCCTAGAATGTTGTTGTGTATACTGTAGGCATCTGATAAGTATTTGATGAATTGAACTTTCATTGCTATATCATCTCATTCAATTACATATTAAATTCTTCTTTTCTCCTTTTAATAATGTTTTCTAAATTAAAGGTTTTATGTGCAAAAGATAAGTTCTAGTTATGAATATTTTTAGATGGCCATTGTCTTGGCATTCTCATCTGATTAGATGAATATTCCTTTTATCTTTTTTTATATCATGTCATTCTGAATTGAATCCAGGACTGTCACACTGTAAATTGGCCTGAATGTAACAATCTTTCTGCATCATGGTAAATAAATCTTTTCACAGTTCTTCAAAGCTTTATAATTTTAAATAAAAAAAAAACTAGGACATTAGTGGCAGGTTATTTTCCTGAGATTTTAAGTCATATTTAACAGCCTGTGAGCTGCCAATGTTGTTCAGGTGTTCTGACTAAATGGATAGCAAGAAAGAGGCCAGCCAGGGGTTTAAGTAGGGAATCTTTACGGTAGCAGATAATAATAGTCAAATACGGTAAAATGAGAGAGAATACTTTTTCACCCTTTTCATACTTTCTGACCTTAAAAGAGGGATACTGAGAATGCTTCCTTTAAAAAATTCTTTAGAAATAATTTTAGAAAAGGAAGGACAGAAGTGGAATAAGGAGTTGATATTTTAGATCCTACTGAGATGTTTTAAAGCTTATATCATTAATTTCAATTTCATTATAGTAAATATTATATTTAACTAATATATTGATCAAGCAGTTCTTTTGGGGTTCTTTCTGAGAAGGAAAAAAGGGATTGGTGGGTATTGAAGAAAAATTCCTCTTACATTATGATGATGATTTTATATAAGAGGACCCAAGCACTAAATAGGAAAAGCCTTGAGAAATCAGGCAGGGCTAAACACATATCCAGAGGGACTGAAAAGGATCCAGGATTTATCACTCCTAAATCTAGCTTGAACATGATCAGTTACTCAGACTAAGAATTTGGGACTTGGGGTACCATCTAGTGGCTTGCTTGATGATAACACCCTGACTCTACTTAATTACCCTGTTTTGTATTAAATAAATTCGTCGTGTAAGGGAAGCACATGTTTCTATAAAAGCAGCAGAATAAAAATCCTCCTTACTCCCCATTCCTGCCAACCACCACTGTCCCTTATTGAACCATATTTCTATGCATAGTGTATGAACTGATTCCTGAACTCATTGCCCATTTCCTTCTCGGTAACAGCATTGCTACTAGCTACTGACCTATCCTTTTGGCTCTTGAAGGCTGTGCCAAGGCACAAATTCTGGAAATTTTCACTATGTGGTAAAGGCATCACCTACATCACCTATGAGGGAGTGAGCCAGTTAAAAGCAGAGGGTCATAGCCAGATTTAAAAAATAGGGATGACTTTTTCAGCAGTAGCAGCTTTGGGAGATCACCTACTAGATAGGGAGGATGTGCTATTTGCTTTGGTAGAAGGAGGAAAAGCCTGTAGTCATCAAAGATTGAAAATAGTACTCTATCATTTTAACTCCAGTGGTTTGGTTGTTTTAGGAGGACTGACAGCTCTGATATGTGGGCTAGTCAAGTGCTTTTTATCATCCAACTTTGGTGTCTACTTTTTTAACTCAATTGTCACCTGTGGCTCCAAGAAGCTGTAGCCTTGGATCTTGGACAATGGTCGCATCTTTGGTAAAAACTGTTTTGGCAGATGAGGTAAACCAGATTGGGGGTAACTGAGTGAGTTAGGGGGATGGCTACCCCAAACATATGAAGACTTACCCCACAAAGTGGGCTGATCAGAAAAAAAAAATGTTCCATTGTTCATGAAGGTGATTAAAGCAGGTGCTGTGGAGAACTACATCCTGGATCATCACCAGTTGACCTGACATCTTGCAAATGGACTTCAGTGATTTTAGAAGAGAGAGTAATGTTAATTATTTTATAAAACTTTACCTCACTTAAATCCAATTCAGCAGCAAGTCAAGACATCACCCTGTGATGTCATTGGTTCTATTTAGAACAAAGGATCAATAACAGCAACCTTTATTTCATAAAATATTATTATAATGTAATTTTGTCCTCATAATATTCAAATTTCTATTAGGGGTTTGCTTATTTTTCATTTTTCTTAACATGCATTTGTATGGCTAATATTTTAGATACTTTTAAATAAAATACTTTTAGAGACTTTAAACATTTGTGAAATCTGATTTTTACTGACTCTTAGTTTTGTATCATAAGATGTAGATCTGGAAGAAATATACGATCTTTGTTCACTTAGAGTGAATTGCAGAGCTGGAATTTGAACCCAGATTTTACTGAAAATCTAGTGTACTTTCTGCCACTCCCAAATGCTCTTTAGATTACTTCTTTTTTTCTTCTCATTCATAAAGATATGAGATTATTTTGTTACAAAATGATATAGAATTCCCATGCTTCGCATTTAGCTTTACTCTAAAAACACATGGTAATAATAGGATCAATACATTATTTAGAAAGAAGGTGAAGTTCTCCACGAAGAATTAGTGGAGTTATAATTATTAAGATGTTTCTAAGGAAAGGATAAATGCATTTCATGAAACAAATTAGGGTAGGAAATAATGCAGTATCAGATCTCATCTAAGTGTAGAACTCACCAGTTTCCCTCTAGGCTTGAACAAATATTACATGAGTGAGAGTTCTTGTAAAATGTTATGTTTTGAAATAGATTTCATTAACGCTTTCCAGTGATAATTTATTTCTCCCTTTATGCCTAAGACGCTTCCCTTGCTAATAATGGATAGCCTATTTGCATATAAATAGATTTCAGTATTTGCTGAAGTAGAGGTCTAATATGTTTCCCTTTTTTTCATGGACATTGTTAAATAAGAGGGGATATTGCAATGATCAGCAGACATGAATTGCAATCATTTTCTTGGCCAAAATTCTTTAGTATACAACATTTATACTTTAACTTAAAGAGCTTAAATGTCTATTAATCATATTATTTTAAAAATTAATAAATGTTTAGTTTTACAGAAAGAGTTTTTTAATACCTTTGGGTCAAAAATATTTAATGTCAGCTATTGGATATGTTAGGTTCGGGCCTCTGGGTTATCTTCTCTTAATTAGTTTTTTTCAGTTTGTGATCAAGATGCATGTTAAGTTTTCCACAATGCAAATGTCACAGGCTCAGTGAGTATATTACTTAATTAAATAAATCTTTCATTTTGAAGATAACACACTTCACATTCTGAAGAGCAGGAGCAGTGATCCTTGTGGTTTAACAAGATACCAGTTACCTGTATCAAATAGGCTATATACTCTCTAAATATTGCTATTTTCCTGTATCAGAATCATAAGGATTTGTTGGCTGTAGAATGGTGACTTCTTCCCTTGCTGGCATAAATCAAAATGCTATTTCCTTCAAGATTCCTTTGGGTTGACAATGATCGTTAATGCAGAAAGCATATTTAATGGGTTGAGTTTAGAATTGAACTGACCATTTTTTGTTTGGCATAAGATCGGTTACATTCTTTTGTCCTTGTAAAGTAAATCTTAAAAAAAAAAAAGAGAGAGAGAGACATCACTTTATAACATATTCAGTATTTACAAGTAATTCCTCGAGGAAATTAAGATAACAGCTGCTCTTCAGGAGGTGAGATGTCCGCTCGCGTGTGTGTCTCTCTTACCAGTAGAGGTCACTCGGAGCAAAGTGAATAAGGACTAGAACTTTTAAGGACGGCAAGAAACGGGGCTATTCAGAGCACTCACTCGGCTTCTTGACTTCTCCGACTTGTAGAAAGGGCCCTTTCCTTTCCCGGTGGTCCTCTGGCCAGGGTGAATTTCTGTTACTTCATGTGGCCCAAAGACCCCTACAAATATTCAGCTTGGTCTTCCTTTCCTGGAAGCCCTGTTCACTGCCTTGCCCTCGGGCTTAAAGCATTTGGCCGAATCCTCCTTAAACGGTACCACAGCCCAGGGAGAGGCTCGCCTCCTTAGCCCATCATACATTAGCTTCTGCCACAGAGAGGCAGCCTTCACCAGAGGATGGGAAGCGGGGCTGGCCGGGATTCTTGGGAAGTCGCCTTTAGCTCGAGCTCATTGTAATCTTCCCTGTCTACTTGTCGTGTCAGGGCTGAATCTGGGAGGCGATCCTGTTAAAAAATAAAACAAGGATCTGCAGGGTCGCATCAAGAGCTGTTTATTAATGAATTATATTTAAATTTTGATCGTATTCTTATGACATCTGTGGGAAAAATAAAACAGTTCCTATCTACTTTTAGCATATGACTTAACTAAATTTAAGTACTGCCTTCATGGCTTTGTATTTTATCATGTCAGTTTTTTAAAATGAGCATTGACTTAAAATAGGAGAGAATGAAGGAAAAAAGCATTTCTTAAGTACTTACTATGTGCCAAGCACTACATTAATGACTTGGAAAATATCATCTCATTTGGTTATCACAACAACAAGGACGATTATGATTTTTATATTTGGGGATATTGAGGCAAACTGAGATTAAGCAACAAATCATTTTACCTCAAATACCTAGCGATTGCCATTCTTCACTTTTAGAATTCATATTTAGACAGATGGTAAGGGTCAAACAGCTGGTCAGTGTCTGAGGCTGGATTTGATCTCAGGTGTTCCTGGTCTTCATGACTCTGAAGTCAAGAGCTCTAACCATCTATCTGCTTCGACAATACTAGGACAACACACATATGTATGTGTGTATGTAGTACAATAACACATTACCTTTTAATACTCCTTTTCAATAATATCAAACATTTTTAGAATAAAGACATATTTCTTAAGATTTAATATATATGAAGAGGGTTAAGACAATAGATATAGTCATGTAGATAGAAAGTAGGTAAGTCACTAAGACTTTCTTCCCCTGACTTTATATATATATATATTTACATATATATATATTTATAGTCAGTTGATGTAGCTAAAAGAATAAGTAGAAGAATTAAATTTTAATCCTTTGTTCTATCCATTAGTTCACATTCCACACTTACTAGAAACCCTTTGGCTTTATATCAGTTTTATATAGCAATGAGTTAACAATCTTTTTTTTTTCATTTATGTTTTGTTTTGTGTGTCTTTACTATTGCCATGAGATCTTGTGTAAAATTTATACAAGAAGTTGTAAAAAAGAGCAATGCAGCCATAAAGTTTCTTTACTGAACTTTTTTTTTCTTTTTGAGGTGCTTTTAGTCCTTCTTAGGTATCTCATGGCACTTTTAAGGGGCACAGGGTACTAAGAGAAAAATGAAGTGGAAATACTAAATGGTTTTTACAAGTACTTTCTTTCTATGTTGTTAAACATGTCTCTAATCTGATATATAGATAAATCGAGACAGAGATAGATTGTGGTCTCTGTTTTAAGAGGAAAGGGGGAGAGACAGAGAGAGAAGGGATAGAGAAAGAGAGAGAGAGAGAGAGAGAGAGAGAGAGAGAGAGAGAGAGAGAGAGAGAGAAGAATACAGCATTGAAAATATATGTTTCATAGCCATGAAATGGCTATGAATTTGGAGAGAGTATTAGGGAGTTGGAGAGAGTATTATCATTTAAGAAATCTCTTTAATTTTGTTATATTTAAGAAGTATTATCTGTAGGTTAAATCTTCATATGCTGTATCTTGGCTGGCAAAGGAAAAAAAAAGGTTTAAGTAAATTCTGACCTTTATAAACTAGCTTTATAATGAAATCAACTTACCTAAAATGAATGCAATTATAATATTGTAATTAGAAAAAAGAATGAGGTTTTAAATGAGATAATATGCTTAAACTTCAGCCTCATTTTGATGCTATTATAAATGTAATGCTACTTCCTGGGGTGTTGAATAGAAAGGCATATTTATCAGTCACTTTATTCTCTACCACCTTTGAGTGAGTACTTGGGACTTATTCCTCCCTTAGGTTTTGAAATCTATCTAGTCACTCTTTAAACTCTTTTCCTTTTGGAGTTATGATCTTCTTTAAAAGGAGAGGGGAAAAACCAAGGAATTAATGATTGTTGCCTAATTTATTCATTCATCTCTCCCTTAACTGATTCATTTTGATTCTTTGAGAAAACTTAGTGAAAAAATTTTCTCTCCCCTGAGAAACTCTTAAAATAAATCAATAAGCTCTTTCTTCTTTGAATAGAGGTCCCTTAGCTCTCACTGACAAGTCACCAGTTAGTAAGCATTTATTAAGGGCCTACTATGTGCTAAAGGCACTGCCCTAAATACTCCTTGTTTGTCCTTCACTTTTGAAGAGTCCCATTGACATCACAAGGGTGATATCTTGGTTTGTGAGCAAATTAGATTTAAGTGAGGCAGAATTGCACATAGATGTCAACCTTACTCTCTCTTCCAGAGTCATCTAAGTCCAGTGGCTAGACATAAGTCAGAATGACTGGCAATAGCCCAGGATGTAGTGGATGAATTTGGCATCTTTGATATCTGACCTAACTCTGAGCTGAAATACTTAGAGATGTGCAAAAAAAAAAAAAAGCTAAAAAAGCTAAAAACATTTCCTGATTTCAGAAACATAGTCAAAAGGGGGAGACCATATGCAAACAACAACGTACAATAAGATGACTTCAGGATAAATTGGAGAGAACCAACAAGAAAAGGCACTAGACTGAGAATTCAGTCTTTCTTTGAATCTGGTGCCTAGCATAAAGTAGGAGGCTCTGCCTAACTGAGTGAAAGGACCTGGGTTGTATCAGACTCTGCTTTTTCACTACTAGTTTAGTCCTGAATCAGTCTCTTTTCCTCTCGAGTCTCAGGACCTACATTTGTAAAAGGAAGAAATTAGACCAGCTGACTCTGGGAGATGGAGACAGTATGGGAAAAGGCAGAACTGGAACTTAGGGCTTTCTGACCCTAAAGTTGTCTCTCTCTCTGCTAAGCCATGCTGTTCCACCATTATTCTTTTCCTACTTTATTAAGTTTTGAAACCAAAATAGATTAGCCTCTGGTCACAATGTTACAATAAATAGGATTGCCCATACTAACCAAGTCTTATAATTTCTTTATTTCCTTTTGAGGTCTCTTTTCTTTTTAGGAGACCAGAATGTAAAATTTCCAAATTCCTCTGGGCTCAATAATTAATAAGCAAGAAGGAATCTAAAATTATAAGTAATCATGAGGGAGACTGATTCATAACTTTCTTATGCAAAGATGACAAGAATTATAAAAATTATATAATTACATGAAATACCATTATATAAAATGGCAAGAATTTGCTCACAAATAAACATAAGCTTATACCATAACTTTCTTTTTGTGTTTTTGGTCATATTTTGTAATAGCATACACATATCTTTCTGTCTATAAACATATAATAGTCCTGGGTAGCTTACCAGATGTTCCTAGAATTGGGCATTAGGGCCCTTAAACAAAAATAATCAGGAAAATCCCATTTTGACAGAAATCTCCTATGGCTTCAAATCTAACAAGAACCTGAGCAGAATTCTTCTCTAAAATACATATTCCCACATCTCTAAAAACTGTTATCTAGCTTCTTTTGAAGACATTACAGTGATATGAAGCTGCTTCTAAGGAATCAAAATGGTTTTGAAAATAATGAGGATTTTTTTATATTGAGTCTAAATCTACATCCATAATTTTCATCTATTACTGCTAGTTTTTGTTTCTGGGACCAAGCATCACAATATAAAGTTCCTAATTCTATCCTCTATCTTCTCTTCTCTGGTTGATTTTCCAATAGCATGATTTCGAGTTCTTTCTGCTTCTTTTAGACAACACTCAAGGCCACTAATGTTCTTTCTCAAATGAAGCAATACAATATAGCTCAAGTCTCCTTCCTATCAAAATTTGCCCCAATCAGTTCTCTTTAGTTTGACATCCAAACACATAGTTTAGTCAACCCTTTGATCAGTATTTTTATCCCACTGACCAATTGAAGAGAAAAGGTAAAATTTAAAAGCAAAACTACACACCTTCTAAACCCCAAGAGAAATACAAAGAGTTAAAAATGAATAAATGAATAAAATTGGCTTTTTCAGTAAAGAACAGGAAAAGGGAATAGGAAGGGGAGGCCACTAATTTCTGTCTCCAACCCAAGGAGATTCATCAGGGCAGGTTCTGCCCTGATTTGTATCCCTCTGACATCTGTTTTCCTGTAATCTCCTATGGACAGCCCACAATGTCTATTGCCTATTCCCTCCTCCCTTTATCTCTATCCATTTTGTCTTTTTCCTTTCTAGCTCTTCTGGGTTTCTTGCTACAACAAATCCCTTCAACCTCAAAGACATGTCAAAATCCTCTGGGAAATCAAGGAAAAGGATGTTGGGAGCCCAGATTCCCTTAGTTATACCTACAAAAATGTGACCAATAGAGTAGAACATGTATAAAATATTTTTATTTATTGAATAGGACCTGTGATTTCATCAGTGAGAAGAACTCCTTTTTGATAAGTTCCTTTACCAATGCACATTGGTGACGATTCTGCAATTTATCTTTCTAGAGAGGGGCCTGGGGCACTGAGAGACAAAAAGTTGCTGAAGTTGTGTAGCCAGAATTTGGCAGAGAACTCGGGGCTTTCTGATTATGAGATCTACTTTCTCTCTAATATGCTATATTGTTCCTCAAAAGACCTTTCTCATAGGTAGAAAATAAACTAAAGCCGATGGTTAAATGCAGAAATATCACTAAACCTAATGATCAGATTGGGAAAAATAATGTTTAAATTTAGGGCACGATGGATTAGAAGGTGTCACAGCATCATTTGAAACCTCCCATCCTGAAGACTTGACAATCTTTAGAGAACTCTCCTATATTCATCATTATCTAAATTATGATTACTTAATAGATGTGAAACTCTAAGTGGGGCCTATATTTCAGTGGAATTGGTTTTAAAAAGTAATTCTACAATGTTTTATGATTGCTGTTTGTTTTAGTTTATTGTTTCACAGTCAGATGGCAGCACAACATATTTTGAAATAGAAAACAATGTACTCCAGTGGCCTTGCTGCCCACATTAAAGACCGCACTAGAGACTCTGAAGGAACTCCTTTGTAGGGCTCTGTTGCCCTGATTAGTGAGTCTGAATCTCTCAGACACTCTTTCTGGAAAACATTCTCTTCATTCCCTAATTTATAGCTGTCTTCTCCAAAGTCCCCCCCCCCCCCCCCCCAGCTCCAACCCGAGTTACAGAACCAAAAGGAAATCAACTCTGCTATTGTTCCTGATTGGGCATAGCAATAAATACATCCTTCCTATATTTCCACTCATCATTATTGTAACTTTCCAAACCAAAGTGTTTCTCCCTGGTTACTACTCTGTCATTAGAGAGAATATTGTTTTCTTCATCACAACTAAGTTCCTTGAGGGGAAGGCTGTCATTTATTTTGTATTTGTACCCCCAGAGCACAGTAAGCTATGCTATACACAATTGGATTGCTTTAAGCTCTTAATAAATGATATTTCAATCTTTTTTCATTCATTCATTTTCTACTATTCACTGACTTAAAAGTAAGTACCAATCTGTCAGAGTGAGGGTCAGACCTGTGTTGGGGTGTCCGCTGGATTATGTTGGAAGGGAAGAATTTTAAGAAAAGGCAAAGAGTAAATTTAAAGGGAAAATCAGTTCTATTGTCACGTGTAGACAAAGGCTGATTAGTTGGCTGTTGTCCTTCATATTTGAAGAGGACAAAAATTTTATCATTATATTGGAATGTACTGTGTGTCAGACTACAGCTGATCAGACCAATATGAGCAAAGACTTTTCCACAGGTTGGGCACAAATAGTTTGGGTGGTGAACATTTGGGATGGAGATATCTTTAAATTTTTGCATCTCATGTTTTGATGTTGAGTTCTTTTTTTTTCTTTTTTTTGAGCTGCTGCAATTCTGCTTTTCCCATAGAGCAAAGTGCTTTCTCTATTGCAGGTCACACCATGTTCCATGGCAGTATCTTCCATGTTTCACAACTGATACCAAAGTTCTTTAGAGAGACCTTGCTAGTGTCCTTGTATCACTTCTGACCTCAGTGGTAGCACTTGCTTTGTGTGAGTTCTCTGTAAAGCAATCTTTTTGGCAAACATGCATTTGGCATTTGAATAATGTGGCCAGCTCATTGGAGTTGTAGTCTCTGCAGTAGAGCTTCAATATTTGGCAGTTCAGCTCTAGAAAGGATCTCTGTGTCTGGTATCTTATCTTGCAAGGTGATCTTTAGAATCTCCCCAAGACAATTGAAATAGAAGTGATTCATTTTCCTGGCATGGTGCTGATAAACTGTTCAGGTTTCATAGACATACAGCAATGAGGTTAGCAAAGCAGCTCTAACTCTAACCTTCAGTTTGGTAGTCAACTTAATAGCTCTTCCACGCTTTTCTTTGGAGCCTCCTAAATTTTGAGCTAACTCAGGCAATGCATGCATTAATTTAACATCTATGTGTACATCTCTGCAAAGTACACTGCTAACATAAATAAAATTATGCATGGTGTTCAAAAATTTTGCTGTAACTGATGGTTCTTTATATGGGTGATATGGTTCTGACTGATGAAGAACTTCTGTTTTCTTGGTTTTAATTGACAGACTCAAGTTAACTCAAGCTGCAGAGAATCTATCCATGCTCTTTTGTATTCAGTCTCAGAAGCTAATTATTTGTGAATAGAAAGTCTTGCACCAACTCTCTCTTCACTTTAGTATTGGCTTGAAAACTTTAAATAATTTACTATCAGTGTGGTAGCTGAACTTGATGCCATTTTTGTCCTTTCCAACTTTTTTTTTGCTAAAAACATCATGCTAAAAAGTATGAGAGCAAGCACACAACCCTATTTCAGTCCTTTGGTGAATGAGAAAGTGTGGGAGCATCATCCATTATCCAGAATCCATGCATGTATGCTGTCATGGAACTGGCATACAATATTGATGAACTTTTTCCAGTCAACCACATTTTGCCATGATCTTCCATAAGCTCTCATGTCTGATAAAATTCAAGACCCTGGCCATATTGATAAACATGCTGTACAGACTTCTTTCTGCTTCTGGAATTTCTTCTGGAATTGTTATTCAACAAACCTCATTTTGATCATTTTTTATCCCATTATGAAGCCACTCTAGTTTCTCAGGGAGATGTCTACTTTCCAGGTGAAGGATCAACCTATTCAGGAGGACTCTGGCAAGAAGTTTGTTAGCAGTGACTGACAAAGGGATCCCCACCTCCTCTGTGATTGTCACAGGACAATCTATTTCCTTTTCCTTTATAGAGATGGATAATGGTGGCATTCATGATCTCCTGGGGGATAACCTTCTCTTGCTATGTAATCCAGAATATTTCAATCAGATTTGTATGAGCAGTGGACCTTCTGCTTGTAAATCTCTGTTGAGATGGAATCGGTACCACACAAGAGGAGCCTGATGGTCTTTTAAACTTCTGTAGGTGGACTTTGACTATAGAGGGACTTGCTTCAACCTGAGGTATGGTCAATGACCTTATCGTTGTTGAGTCTGTTGAGAAAATTATGGACATGTTCAGTCCATCTCTCCAGGATCACCTGGGCTTATCATTGATCAACGTAGTTCTATCAGTTTTGAATAGTTGGGATATATCATAGGTCTTTGGCCCACAAATAGCTTTTTGGACTTAACAGAAATGCTTTAGGTTATTACTATTAGTGTAAAAATTTACTACCATTTATGTATTTCATCTGCTTTCTTACTGAGTCAAGAATCCTACATCTCTCTAAATTTTATTTGCATTTTACTTTTCATGGTTAAACACTGCCTTCTTAGAACTGTAAGAACTATGTAGGTAAATCCTACATGGTCCTTGGTTTTCATTTAGTAGCTTCTGGATTCCCCTAGCATTTTATCTAACTGATACTGATATTTGTAAGTGTTCTGGGCCATATGAGAAAATATGGTATTGTATAAAAAATCTCTGAAAGCTGCCCACTCCTTTTCTAATCCACTGTTGCTGACTATGTATTGGCTCAGCTTTCCTTTCAAGTCAGCAATAAACTGTTTTTGTGTAGCTCCCAGTAGTGAGAGTAGGCCCCAGTAAAATGAAAGCCATAGTCTAGATAAAGCCAGACACATAGCCCATGCATCACATGAGGCCCCCAAATGCCTCCTTTCTAACCTATCCATGCAGTATTTGGCAACAATTGGCTGTCCTTGCTCTACCCACTGAAGCAAATATTTCCCTGAGAATCTGGACTAGATGTGATTTATTATCCTATAGAAAACTCTGTTTAAGTTTCAGTGAACTAAACTAAGTCATTGTACTAAGATTGTAAATCATTACTAACCATTGTCCCTGCAAAAGATTTACCTAATCCCTTAGCCTATGTCACTTTCTCTATAAAATACTACCTGAAATCATGAAACTTTTTCACTGATCAGCAAGAAACTTGTCTTTGACCCTCCTAATTACAACTTCATTTCTCTTATCCTGTTCCATGACCCACAAATAACTTGACACTATGTCCTTATCCCAAGCCCAGATTGGGATTCCTTGTTTCACTCTGGGCCCACATGGATCAGCCCACTTTAGCTCAGACTGCCTTGGGCTGGGACTCTGGACTTCTCCACAGGTTTGATATTTCAAGGGGGTGTGGGTTGGCTTGTACCACTATTTGCCCAGGCATGATCACAGGGTCTGGATGTTGGCTTAGAACTAGATTCTAAACCTGGGACAGCAGATTGGGGTGGGGGTGTGTGGCTTTCTCTTGGTTTGCTCTTCCCTCCTTGCTATAGTCTTTTGCTGGCTCTGTTCTCCTCTTACCCCAGTGTTCCAGATGTTTTCTGCTTACCTTTTGTGCTTTTTTTTTTCTTGGAAAGTTGTTTCACTTTGTCTCCTTGTTGGTTCTTTCACTCCTATATTCATTTTGTGGTGATATTTTAATGTCAGTTGGACAGGATTCTTGTGGAGGCATAAAGCTGCTCTGGTTTACACTGCCATTTTTTGAGCCAAGTCTTGAAAGAAGTCAAGGAAGTCAAGAAGAACAGGTGAAGAGGAAGAACACTAAAGGCATTCAGGTCACCCAGTGCAGTGGCACAGAGATGGGTAGCATTAGAAGTAAAAGTGTCCTGTCTGCCTGATGTTGCTATATTCCCCAAAGAGGCCTATATCAAGGTCTGGGAGCTTTAATTGCTAGATCTAAATCATAGTCAGGCTGTTATTTGGGGTGCTATTTTTAACTCCTTGTGCCATGTTTAAAGAAGGACATTAATTAACAGGCTGAAAAGCATTTAGTGGAAGGTGACCAGAATGGTGGTGCTCAGTTTCCTGACATATGCTATCTTATGTTATTTTCACTTCTTTCTGAAAGAATTTATGACCTGACTCACACCATTGAATTTTTTAGGAACTTACCATTTTGATTATTAGTTTTCTTTAGTTTTTAGAATATTATTATTCATTGCTTCCTTCCTTGCTGCTAACAAAAATTTCCCGGTGTTTCTAATCCTTAAAACAAAACAAAATAAAACAAACTCCTTCACCTAAATGCCATCTCTACTTAAAATCATGCTGTTTATCTCCACAGTGTCAGACTTCTAGAAAAGTTTATATTTACTATTCCCAATTTCTCACCTACTACTTCTGCTCCTGATCCTACCACTTTCCCAATACTGCTTTTTGTAAAGGTTTCCATTAATTGCCAAATCTAATGAATTTTTCTTAGTCTTCCTCTGTCTTAATTTCTATCCTGAATTTGGTGCTAATTGTCTGCTCTCTCCCGAATACGTCTAGTCTAGCCCATGTTCCACACATACAAAGATCTCTCCTAGAACCTCATTTCTTTACATACTCTCCTGAAGTGATCCGGTTTTCATGAATTCAATTATCATTTCTATCTTGACTTAAACTCTATATCCAACATTTTCCCCCCTCCTGATATCTAGTCCCACTTGACCTATATCAAGAGAACTCTATATGCTTGTCCCATAGGCATTTCAAACTCAGTATGTGCAAAGAGATCTTATCATCTTTGGCTCCTAACCCTGTCTCTTTTCTTAAATTCCCTTTTTCTGTCAAAAGTACCACCACTCTTCTAATCACCCCAGTTCACAGCCTTGGCACCTTCTCCCAATTTAATTAGTTGTCACATTTGTTCAATCCAGCTCTACTAAGTATGGCCTTCCCATTTCTCTCTGCTTACATGGCCCCTTCTCTAATTCAGACCATCACCAGATTTCACGGATTGCTAAAAAATAGCATCCTTAAACATATGTATTTTTATTATTTCATTAAGTACTTCCTAAATAGATTTAAATTTAACATTCATTTAAATTTTTTTGAGTTCCAAATTCTCTCTTTTTTTGCCCCTCACTTATCCCTTGAGAAAGCAGATTAAACATTCAAAGTTGATTAAACATGTGAAATCATGTAAAACATTTTTCTCATTAGTCTTGTTGCAAAAGAAAACACACAAAGTCAAGAAAAATAAAGAAAGTAAAAATATGTTTCAATCTGCAGAATTTATTAGTTCTCTCTCTAGAGGTAGATAGCATTTTTCATCCTGGTTTCTTTAGAATTGTCTTGGCTCATACAATATTCTTTTAATTGTCCTTTTCAATTTCATTCTTTCCACATTCACATTCATTTTCCATATTGATGCCAAATTTTTATTTTTAGAGTTCAGGACTAAGCCTGAAATCATTCTGCTCAACAAGGCTCAACAAGAGTTCAAGATATGGCTCCATATTGCTTCAAAGATAAAACATAAATTCCTCTGTTTGTCATTTAAGGCTATAATCTGACTTCAGACTATCATTTTACAGTGAAATAGGTACTATTATAGGGAAATACTATATACTATATAGGTACTATATAGGGAAATAGGTACTATTTTATCCCCATTTTACAGTTGAATAAACTGAGGCAAACAAGTTAACTGACTTTCTTGGGGTCATGTATCTAGTAAGTATCTGAGGATAGATTTGAACTCAGGTCTTCTTCATTCCAAGCCCAGCACTTTGTGCACTGTTGTCCCCCTAACTGACACAAGAGGAAAAGGACTGGATTTAGAGCTCCAAGAGCTAGTTTCAGTTCCTTGCTCTGCCATTTAATAGTTGTGACCTTGGCATGCCATTCCATCCCTCTGTACCTCTGTTTCCCTATCTGTAATGGCAATCATACTTGCAGCATACATCCCCAGGTGGTGGTGAGGATCAAAGGAAGACATACAGGGCTTTCTAAGTCCTAAAATGTCATAAAAACCAGTTGCATTGTAACTATTTTCTTGGGGATCATAATATACAATTACCAGGAAGAAACTTCTAGAAGGCTTTTCTTTCCACTAAGAACTTAGATTCCCTTGTAATTTTTAGTATTGTTCTTTGTTTCTCTGCAAGGATGTTCATAAAATGGTAGTTTAAAAATACGACAACATTTTAGTGAAAGTTTATGTAACATTATGCCTCTGTTTGTATCGATAGCTTTTCCTCTTTCCTCTCCACTCCATTCTGCCTGATTTAATAGGCTGTGCACTTCTCTGGTCATAATCTAAAGTGCCATTTGAATCCAATGCAATCGAGTTGTAGGAGGACCAGAAGACCATTAAACCAAAATGCAGCGAAGACATTGATGAGAATACTTCCCCAAGAACTAATCTTTCGTCTTTGCTAGTGGTTAATTTGTAAGAATTTAAGAATAGAAGCAAAGTGTGAGAAAATGTGTTCCATAAAAACCCCAGCTTACTGAATGGTATTGTTTAAAGGCACCTGGTTTATTTCTGTGAAGTTTCCCAAATGCCCTTTTATCTTGTGACATTTGCACAATTGAGATCCAATTTTAAGTATGTCCTTTGCCTCTCATATGGAAAATAGTGCCTAATATTTAAAATAACTTGCTAGTACATAAATCATATGCTTTTAACTTATTATAAAAAGAATTCATTCTTTTTTGTTACATAACATTTTAAAACTTTAATTTATTAAAAACAGTCATGGCCCATTTTTTCTTAATGCACTGTAACAGTGCCATTGATGGACCAGTAGCATAGATTCTGCCTTTAATTTACTCATTGGTTTTGTTCTCTTCCAGTTTTGCCCTGTAGCATTGGTTGACATTTCATAGAGAGTGAACTGGCACAGAACCGGAAAATATATAATTATAAAAATCACCTCGTCTTTATTTTTTCCATTACATACTCATCATGATTCAGACAGATTTTTCATAGGTGTTTCATTTGAAATGAGATGTTTTATTCTTCTATGACCCATGATTAAGAAGTGGCATTTTGGCAAATATATAAATGCTTGCCTGTGCATAGTCCATCCTTGAGCCATTGCTGTGAAGCAGGGGAAGTCTCTGACCTGCATCCCATAGTGCGGTGGCAGCAGCGTATGTAATGGGGAACATTGTTTAAGTTAAAGTTCAGTAAACCACACCCTAAAAAAGAAGTTTTATATCTAAAGCACCTAATGCAGAAATGGAGCATGCTGCCTCTTAAGTGAAGTTTTACTTTACTTTATGCCCCTCAAAGGAATTCAAAGAAAAGCAAGTTTACCCCCCCCCCCCCAAAAAAAAACCCTTTAAATAATTTCCTCTGTCTCAATGAGTTATAATTCAGAATGCAAATATTTATCAGTTGGGTCAATGGGATGGTAAAGCCAGAGGACAGACTCTATTTCTTAATAATTAAAAATAAAACTTACCATTACAATAGTGTTTGCATAATTGCCTTACCTGTTGCATTAACCTTCGCAAATTTTTATAGCTGAAGTTGGAAATATTTAGAGTTTCTGTTCACTTTTCCAGGATATTGTATTAAAAAGAAGTATTTGAGTTCCATGTTTTGGTTTATAAGAGAAATGATTCATTAATTACCATGTAATATACTTTGTTCATCATTTTCATCTCATATACACATTCCTCCAATAGTTTAAGTTCATAATTACTATACTCTTCCACAGCCTTTGATATGTGACCTTATATGTCAAATGAGAGAACAGAATAAAATATGTATTTCCACTAAAGTTGTAGAACTGCAATTGCGTATGTCAGAAAATATTTGTACTGACGTTAGAATAGTCATACCGGTGCCTAGGCATAGCCTTCTATTTTAAAGTTTTAGATGAAATCTTAAAAAAATTTTTTTATCATTAATCAAGCATCTTTTTCTCTTTGAACAACCATTCTAATCTTTACCTTAAATCTTGGACATTTCAAAAGCCCCTTTTCCAGCATGACTATGAATAGGGAGATTCAGAGGCATAATTTGCTTTCTAATAATACCAACATAGTAGTATTTATATATTATGAAAAGTAAAGTTTAATTTGAGATAACTTCTTTCTTGACAAATTTAAAATTCTAGTATATCTCAAATATCAGAATTACCATTCATATTTCTTTCATTTAATGACCTGCCAAACTTTTCTGTTTTTCACCAATATTTTGTGTGAATAGGGGCAGGATAGCTATGCTGTAGAGGATAGTATCAGTGCTGGTTTCCATTTATCTTTTTTATTGCTGTGATACTCAGTGTCTTACCTGAGTCATCATTAGTTAAGACAGACAAGAGAAGAGAAGAGTCGAGAGAAAAAAGACAGAAATACATGACAGGGAGTCATCATGAAGACAGTAAAAGAATAATGTAAGGAAGGGAATAATTATTATAGTGAGTCGTTTGTTAGATACAGCAGTTCCATTCTCAGATAATGAATTTTAGGCAGCATAGCACCAGGTTCCCTAGCCACTCCAGGACTTCTTTAAATCTGATACTGGAACTGTTCTAGAGGTAGAGGGGGAAATGTTCTGTCTCTACAAATTGTCAATTTGTTTAAATTTAAAGGCAAGGAGATTGCATGGAGAATGGGGATTTTATAAAATATAGTTTATATTTCTGAAGATATGTAATGTACATATATATTATACACATATATTTGAGAGTCATTTGCATAGAGGTAAGAATGGATAAGCAAGAAAGTATACAGAGAAAAGAGATGAGGTCCAAGGACCTTTGGGAAGGTTCAAGCCTTTGGGAACACTTGCATAGTGTTTCATCAGACAAAGATAAACCAGTGAAAAAGATTGATAAGCAGGAAGAGAAACTGGAGAGAGTAATGCTATTAAAATAAAAAAAAAGTCAGAAGGAAAATTGTGTGTCTATGTGTGTGCATATGTATGTGCATGTTTGTGCCTGTCAGGGTAGTGATCAAGAACATCAGAGGCTCCAGATGAGTCAAAAGAACAGGACTGAAAAAGTCCATTAAATTTGGTAATTACAATGTTTTAATGGAGTGATGGGAAATACAGAATGTAGATATTGAGGTGTATATGAGTGATTAAAGAAGTATAATAGCAGGGAAGTTCTAGAATTTCATCAGATAGAAAGGGTGAAGGCAAGATTTATTTAGGATAAACCTAGTAATGCTTACAAGTAGAGAGGAAAGATTTAGTACAAAAGAAAAAAAAATTGAAAATGAGAGAGAAGAAATGATGGATAAAGCAAAGACAAAGCAGTGGTTCAAAAATTATGGTCTAGGGACTGCTAGGGGCACCTGAGTTGCTTTCAAGGGACCTAGGAGGTTAAAACTATGTTAATAATTTCCAAGATGTTTTAATTTCTAATATGGTAAATATCGAAAACTGTAACCCATATGAACAAAAGCTCTTTTGAGGAGTCCTCAATAATTTTTAAGAGTGTAATGGGGACCTGCAACCAAAAAGTTTGAGAACTGATATCCTAGAGGATGGAATATGATTAAGAGAAGCAAGAGTTTCTTGAGAAGAGAAGACAGTTTAAACAACAGATAAGGAGATACAGGAAAACACAACGTGGATGGATTTAGTTTGTTGTGTAGTAGGTTTGAAGATACATTTGATAGTTTATGGAAGAAGGGAAGGTTTGGGAAAACTACTATAAGGAAACAAAATTAACCAGGTTTTTTTGTATAGTAGTGAAAACTCAATTGGAATTATATAGCATGAATTTGTATGATTTGATGTCTTCCTTCAACAGTGCTTGATGACTTGGTAATCAGGAAAGAGAAGCTGGAAGCTGAACATCACATAGGAATGGCAATTAGCAAGATAGAAAAAGCAGGAGAACAGAGGAGGAAAGCTGTTAAAATGGCTTACAATAGAATTAAGATTATAAAGGAAAGGAAATGAAGTCAATACAGGACCTAAAAGCTTGGAGAACTTGGAGCAGAAGTCATTATTACGTTGAAGATCAGGAGAAGTGAAGTGGCAGATGATGTAGAAGGACCGGTTATTTTTTGTTAGAAAATATAATTTCTTAGAAAAGAAAATCTCATTATTTTGAATGTGAAATAGTTGTGGGTAGGAAGGACTAAGGTGTGACTGCCTTAGTGAATGAGAAATCTATATCTAGTCTACCTCAGACACCCACTGGTTTATGTATATAGGGATGAGAATATGGATTGTTTAGTATAGTTACAAAGATCAGGTGAAGAGGAGTCTGCGTTGCTCCAGCATCATGTTTATAGAATAAATTCATCTCTCCATTCTACATAAAACACAGATATAATAGAGCCTTTAAAATTTCATCTTACAGATAAATTCCAACTGTACGATCCCTCACTCTAATGGATTTATGTGTCCTATAATTTATGAAGATTCTCTGGATTTAGATTGTCATGACACCATTTTATTTGTTTTTGTTTGAAAAATTTTATTTAATTAATTAATTTAGAATATTTTTCCATGGTTACATGATTCATGCTCTTTCCCTCCCCTCTCCCTATCCCCCTCCAGTAGCTACTGGGTTTTACATGTGCCATTTATCAATCTATTTCCATATTCCATATTATTAATATTTCCACTAAGGTGATAGCTTAGAGACTATATCCCCAATAATATCCCCATCAACCCATGTGATCAAGCAATTGTTTTTCTTCTGTGTTTCTACTCCCACAATTCTTTATCTGGGTGTGGATAGCGTTCTTTCTCATAAGTCTCTCAGAACTGTCCTGGATCACTGCATTGCTGCCAGAAGAGAAATCCATTACATTCAATTGTGCCACAGTGTATCCATTTCTGTGTACAATGTTCTTTTGGTTCTGCTCCTTTCACTCTGCATCAATTCCTGGAGATCATTCCAGTTCACGTGAAATTCCTCCAGTTCTTATTCCTTTTAGCACAATAGTATTCCATCATCAACATATACCACAATTTGTTCAGCCATTCCCCGATTGAAGGACATCCTTTCATTTTCTGATTTTTTTTTGTCCACTCCAAAGAGCGCAACTATAAATATTTTTGTACAAGTCTTTTTCCTTATGATCTCTTTGGTGCATAAATACAACAGGGTATTGCTGAATCAAAAGGCAATATAGTCTTTTAAAGCCCTTTGGGCATAATTCCAAATTGCCATCCAGAATGGTTGGATCAATTCATAACTCCACCAGCAATGCATTAATATCCCAATTTTGCTACATCTCTTCCAACATTCATTACTTTCCTTTGCTGTCATTTTAGCCAAACTGCTAGGTGTGAGGTGATACCTCAGCTTTGTTTTGATTTGCATTTCTCTAATTATAAGAGATTTAGAACACTTTTTCTTGTGCTTATTGATAGTTTTAATTTCTTTACCTGAAAATTGCCTATTCATGTCCCTTGCCCATTTATCAATTGGAGAATGGCTTGATTTTTTGTACAATTGATTTAGCTTCTTTAAAATTTGAGTAATTAGAGCTTTTCATGATACCATTTTAGAAAAGAAAATACACTTCTTTTTTAAGTATTCTTGGGTTGGGATGGAATTGTACTGAATTTCTTAGGCCAAAGATTAATGTCATCCAATAATTTACCTGGGCAAATCATATTCATTATATTACTTCTAATCCAATGTAAAAAGAGGATAAAAGGAATTAGAAATTTTAAAATTAAGCATTTCTAAAAGTTTTCTTTACCATATATGTACCATATATTATCATATACCATGCTGCCTACTTTTTGATAATCATCCTCTTCATTCCACTCCCCCCACTACCAGACTTAGCCTTTGTCCCTGACATGCCCAGATCTGATAGTTGAGTTTTTGATTTGTTATATTGGGGATCAGGCTTTTATAATCCATTCTGGTCACCTTCACACTATGGTTTTTTAACTCTAGGCTGGATAAACTATTTCCTACCCCTACCCTTCCAGCTTCCCATTTATGTGTGGCCTTCTTTCATTGGGAACAGGCACTATTTTAATTACTTGTATTAATATCCCCAGTGCTTAGCATACATTCATGCTTATAGTAACTACTTAATAAATGTTTGTTAATTTTATCTATCCACCTATCCATTCATACACCCTAATGTCAATCTATTTGTCTATTTAAATATCAGCATCTCTAACATCCATGTTGATAAATTCATTTGACAACCTCATATTTTCCCACTCATCCCTATTTACTTCCATCTACATTTCAGATTAGATTTTTTCCCAGAATAGCTCATGCTTGGTGTTAGTTATCTTCACATTGTGCTAGTCCACCTTTAGGGTCTCATATCTAGATCTCATATCTTTTTCTTCTATAACTTGTCTTATCCCTATACCCATGGAAAGCAGATCTCACATCATAGAGCTCCTTCCAAAATGCTAGGCACACATATCTTTCTGTATATTTTATATATAATGTTCACTTCAGTTTCACTAAATGTTGCTGGATTTTTGCTATAGAATACTGGCTGTACTAGATGGCACAAGGAACATAGAAATCATAAAGGCATACTCCCTGCATTAATGTATTTATGCACAATAACCTTACAAAAACCTCCAATTTCCTAATCTCCAGAATATTTTTTCTCTATTGTAAAAATCTTCAATTGAGTCAATCTTGACTCAATCTTGAGTCTGCTTTTTTTCTCTCATAGTCCCCACACACAAAAATGGTTTTCAGGAGAAAGATACAAAATCTTGTTTAACTGATCTACTACATTTCATACTATTTAACCTCAAATCTTCTCTTCACCTTAGCAATCTTTGATTTATCTTCTTTGCTTCCCCAATTACTGCTCATGACAACTGATCCAATCCCTTCTTCATTCCTCAGAAACCCCAAATGTACCATTCTCATAGCTTCAACCTCAGGGCTGTATTAATGATTTTACAGGGAAAATTAAAGCCTTTTGATATGAATTATTCATTCTTATCTTCTCTCTGCTTTGGGTTATTTATTTCTTAAACTCATTTTTCTCATCTTTTCATAGAAAAAAGTGGCTTTTCTTTCCAAAGCTAACCTTTCTGCTATATCAGTTCTTTAGGAATTTAACACCAGTTAATCCCTCCAATTTCCCCCCTCAACACCTTGATTTTAGCATCTTCTCTCTCTATTCTTTTCCTTGATCTTCAAAGGTGTGTAATTTTCATCTATTCAGGAAACCCAACACCACACATTTTTCTTGACCTTACTTTCCCCTATGTGAGATCATACCATTTCTTTCCTGACTGCAAACTTTTTTTTTTTATTTTTTTATGGTCATGCAAAACACTTTTCCAGCATTTCCATATTGGTCATTGTTGTAAGAGCAAAGTCATACATAACCAAAACCATAAAATTAAACAAAAGATACACTGATGTGAAAGATGACTCCAACATATCTTTCTCTGGAGGTAGAGAGCTTTCTTCATCATAAGTCTTTCAGAATTGTCCCAAATCATTGCATTCCTGAGAGTAGCCAAGTTTTTGTGGATAATTATCCCAGTTCTGCTTGTTCCCACAGTTCTTTCCATCTTTTTCTAAAATCATCTTACTTTTCATTTTATAGCACACTGCCAGACTTTTAAAGCATTCTGTACCCATTATTTCCATTTCCTCTTATTATTCATTCACTCCATAAGTCCCTACAACTCAATTTCTCTCCTTACTACTCTCCTGAAAGTTCATAATCATTTTCAGTGGCTATCTCCAATAGCTGCATCTTTATATTATTCTTGATGTCTCTGTAGTATGTGACACCCTTACTGTTTGAAATTTAATTCGCATCTGACTTCCATTTCAGCACAGTATTCTTGCCTTTCTGACTACTTAAAGTCACCTGTCTCATGGAAGTCAAAAATAAAATATTGTAACACAAAATAGCACTTCTTGATAAGTAAGTAAGAGGGATATAAACCCACTGCTGAATTCAAATCCCCTCATCCCTTATAGTAATGACATATTATGGTTATAAACAAAGACCATGGGCTTCTCTTAATGTTTCATTCATTCATATATTCATTAAGTATTTACTGAGAATCTGTAGTGTGCATAAAATTGTTACAGAGGATGCAAAGAAACATTAGACATGGTCTTTGTCTCTAAGGAAATGACATTCTACTTGGGACATTAAAACAGTTATGAAGAGGTAAATGATAATTTGAGGTGTATTTTGTCCAGAAATAAGAAATAATAATCCCAATGTACTCTACCTTGGTCAGACTATATCTGCTCAAGTCCTGGGCATTATACTTTAGAGATGACATTGGCAAGATGGAGAGTATTTAGAAGAGCTCAACTGGGTTGATGAGTAAACTTGATGCCATGACTTATGAAAATCTGCAGAAGGGAGATATTTAGCTTAGGCAAGAGTATATTTAGGAGGAATGCGGTAGTGTCTTCAGAATTGGATAAGTTTCACTTTGATAAGGGATTAGACTTATTCAGAGGAGAGCATTAGGACTAATGGACAGAAGTTATAAAAATACCAATTATAAAGTAATATAAAGAGAACTTCCTAAAATTTGAAGTATCTAAGAGCAGAATTGGATATTTCCAGAGATAATGTTTCCTGTTATTAGAAGTTTTCAAGTGGCTATATGTTGGCCAAATATAAGGGATATTGTAGAGGAGATTCCATTTCAAGCAGGAGTTGATTAGATGAGCTTTGAGGTACATTCCATTTCTGAAATGTCATAGTTCTTTTCTGATGGAGAGCTTAAGGAGATATTGGGTATCTTAGGTAGAGAAAAAAAACATGCTCCCTTGAATCTTGCAATAGAGGCCTTATTTATGTAAAAAAAGATAGTGACTGCTATTGTTTGATAATGTTTTAAGGCACTGAATTTTAAAAGATAAAAAGAGGATCTCAGGATGATCAGTTGTAATAATAAGTAAACTAATAAAGCATATTAATGATATGCAAAAGATTATCATTTATTCAACCACAGAACATAATAATTGGGAAAAGCATTCATTATTTAATAAATGTATTTGGGAAAATTGTTTAGCAATCTAAAAAGACAAGGATTGAGATTCTCATTTAACATCAAATATAGTTCATTGAATTCCTGCTGTATGACTGAGTTTTTTTTAATTATGTGAATTATTTAGAAAAAGTGGAAAAGAATATTTAACTAAATTGTAGGAGATAGAGTATTTTTTCAATTAAACAAGTGAGAAAGTTTAAGAAAACATAGATTTCCTTTACCATATAGAAATTCTATATACTCAAACCAAAAAATTAAAAGAAAATAAAAATAGACTGGAAAAATATTCGTGGGAAATGTGACAAATAAAAACTTGACATCTAATACATATGAAGAACTTTTAAAAACTCTCAGGGGTCATTCCAAGTCCATGGTGGATAACATGTCAAAAGATATGGAAAGAAAGCGTCCTTTTCTTATTTCTTTTTTAAAAAATATATTTTGATTTTACATTATCTTAATCTCTAAATATATACCTCTTCTTCCTTACCCAAAGTTCTGTCTATCCCTTTTGACCAAAAACAAAAAAGAAAAAGATCAGTTCAATAAAATAAACCACATTAACTGAGTCTATCAATATAAAGAAAAATGCAAAGAAGAGAGAAGTGTTTTTTTTTATCTCTTTTTTCATGACCAAACTTGGTTGTGTTAAGTCCATAGAGTTCATTTTTTTGTGTTGTGGTTTTCATTGTGTATGTTGTCTTAAACAATATACTGTTACAATTTAAAACAATAATTTAAAAAAATGTCCTACTGATTTGTTTTCCTGCCTGAACTTCCTTCTCTCCTGAGAATTTTTAAATACTTTGACATTTTTTCTTTTTGTGTCTGTGTCTCTGTCACAATCCCTTCTAACATTTTCTCTCAAAATAAAAGAATCCCTATCAAAGCCAACAAATGTATCAAGCAAAGCAAAATTGTCCACTGTTTATGTCTTAAAATGTATGTTTCATTCTACACCTATAATCTATTACCTCTATCAAGAAGTGTGAAACATGCTTCATCATGAGTCTTCCAGAATTTTGACTGTTCATTGTCTTGTTTAGAGTTCTTAGGCAATTTTAGAAAGGGGAAATAAATTAATATTCACTTTACTTACCCTGGTTGGAAAAAATGATGAAACTGAAAGCTATTAAGGTCGATGGATTCATTTGTCTGCATTTTCCACCATTTTTTCCATTGATAAATTAAAAAATGAACAGTGTTAAAAATTCTGATCTTTCATTAAAAGTTATTCTGTCAGTTAGCTGAGAAAATTTTTACATCAGTGGTGGAATTGCAATTTGTCAAATCTTTGACAACAGTAGTATCTCAGTACTTATGAAATGTTACAGAAAGCATCATTTCCTTTGACCTAGTAATTCCATTGTTGGAAATAGATCCTACAAGTGTAGTTAAACAAACAAACAAACCCCAAATACAGAGTTTTTTTTAAAGCAAAGATTTTCAAAGTAGCAGTGTAATTGCAACCACCTGTGACCCAAAAATCACTGGAAGCAACATGAATAGCCAGTAGCAAGGGAATAGTAAAATACATTATGGAACTCGATACAGTGGAGCATTATGATGTAATTAAGTTGGATAAATATAGAGTAAACAAAGACATTTGGGAAAGCTTTTATGAAATAATAGCAAGTGACAAAAGCAAAAGCAGAACAATGGAGGGATTTGGTACTATAGCATTGGAGAAAAAGGCAATAAAAATAAAGGGAGCAAAGAGACCTGATGAAAATTTGGGAGCTTGCGACTGAAAAAATTAGGATACTTTATGCATTGAAATAAGTTACTTTAAATATAAATAATTCCTAAGCATGATTATAGTAACATTAATGGTTAACAAAGTATTAAGAAAAATAACAACGTACATGAATTTAAGATAAATTTTTAGGTGATAAAAGGATTTTCCTTTACTTACCAACTCATTCTTTCATTTTCCCTTAGGACCTGCTACATACTATCCAGTTCTCAAGACATCTTCCAAATTGTCCTTTTTTCCTAAAGAAGAAAGGCGCTTTTTGGAACCTAAGTATCTTACTCCTGGTCCTGGGACTTATAAGGTCTGTCAATAATACTTTATTTACATTTATGACAATTTTAGAGTACCTGACAGAAATGTATGAATTAGCATGATTTGATTTTATTTGATACTTGTCAAAACTAGGGCAAAGAGGGGGAGGCTTTATAATTCACTTGTTTAGAATTGTGTAAGAATTATTCAAATATATCATTGTATTAATATGTGTGTGTATGTGAGTGTGTGTGTATGTGTGTGTGTGTGTGTGTGAATATGCAGGAGGCTTTGCTGTTTCTGTCATGACTGCTTTTAGATCTTGTGCACTTAAGTAAACTGAAACTGATAAATTATTGAAATGACACATTGATTCAAAGGAAATCAAGATTTTGTTAAGAGAGTGCTGTTTATTTTTTAGTGAACTATTCTACTAAAATTAAGAGCCTCAAGCTCTACAATAAGCCACTGTATTCTCTGATAATCAGAAACTAAAATGTCTGTAGGATTTAAAAACATTTGATTCAAATAGTTCTTTTTCAGAATCTCTTATTAATTTTATATGGAAGTATGTAAGAAGTAGTTTAGTTTTTTCTTTCCCCAGTAAATTTTGTTGTGGTGAAAAAATTTTTATTGTACCTATGAGAAACTTTCAAGAATCAGTTCTATGTGGTTATACAACTACATCTTCCATTCAAAATTAATTATAACATTGATTTATGGAAACTTTACTCTAAATCATAGTAGTTTATCATGCTAAACCCCATATGCTCAATAACTTCTCTTTCTCTGTGCCAAAGGTAAGGTTATTGAGAAATCTAACTAATGATTCATATCATTGTCTTAAATAAATCATTGTATATCATGATCAAATAATAAAATGTTTTTTTCTTAAATTGACAAGGAAATAAGCCTGCAAAAATGTTATGAATGTCATTTGGTATATGACCATGGGTTTATATATTTTTATGGTCATTAATGAATTTTCAATTATTTCAAATGACTGTGCATCTTAAAAAAACATAAATTGTGTGTTTAGATATATAAGTACTTATGGATGTAATCTAGGCTGGTCTGGGAATGCCTAATTTGAGTAACACTGAATAAAATTCAGATTCTCTAGGCTTTATTTTAAGACTCTTCATAATCTAGATATCTTTCAAGTTTATATTCTTACTAGTTATGAGCATGTGTAGTGTAGTGGGGAAAATATGGTTCTCATTGTAAGAAGACCTGGTTTTAAATCCTAACTATGTGGCTTGATTTCTTGATTAGGTTGGTTTTACTTCTAATCCAGTATCCTCATCTGTCAAGCATGGGTGTTTAACTTAGACAATCTCAAATTTTCTGTCTATTTCTCATGCTACCTCTTTCTGTGTTCTGTTTTCAGAAAAAAGTGGATTCCTCTGTATTTACCAATCTTAACTTACCTTCTATCTCTATTCGTTCAGACCATATACCACATCTCCGATGCATCATTCATGTCTCAAAATGACCCACTCCCTTGTGATTTGACCCAGCTCTTCTGGAGAGCAGTTTGGAACTATGCCCAAAGGGCTGTAAAACTGTGCACACTCCTTGACCCATTACTAGGTCTGTATCCCAAAGAGATCAAAGAAAAGAGAAAAGAACTTATTTATTTAAAAAAATGTTTATTGCAGCATTTGGTGGTAGCCTTGAAATGGAAATAGAGGGATTTTTCATCAATCAGGGGATGACAAGATATTATTGTGCTGTAAGAAATGACAAGAAGAATGATTTCAGAGAAACCTTACATGAAATGATGCCAAGTGAAGCAAATAGAACCAGAAGAATATTGTACATAGTAACAGGAATATTTTTGATAATCAATTGGGAATGACCTATTTATTCTCAGAAATACAGTGATCCAAGACAGTCTCAGAGACTCATGATGAAAAATCCACCTCCAGACAAAGAGCTGATGGAGTATGATTACAACATACTGTATTTCATTTTCTTTATTTTGTTTAATATCCCTTCCACAAAATGACTAATATGGAAAGATGCTACATATAGAAATCTATAATATCAGATTGCTTACCATCTCAAGGAGGGAGAGGAACTAAGAAAGGGAGGGTAAGAGAAAAGGAGAGAATTTAGAACTCAAAATTTCAAAAAATGAATGTTAAAAATTATTTTTACATGTAATTGGGGAAAAATTTAAATTTAATTAAAAAAAAGATCTAATACTTTACCAATTGAAATGTTTCTTTTATTTTTATAGCACAGCTCAAATACCTTCTCTGATCCCTTCAACTCGAAGTGGTTTCTTCCCCTTCAGAGCTTTTATTCTCTTCTATCTGACATCACCTACTTAATCATATTCTAAGTTAATTTTTGGTTACTTTTTCTTGAACTTTTATGAAAGTAGGAAATTTTCCATTTTGAATTTTTGCATTGAATGTAGGTCACATTCTATGATTTCATCCTTGTTGGAGGGAAGTTCCTCTCATGAGGAAACTGCCTCCCAATGAAGATTGGTGACTGTTCTGCCATTTGTAGTCTCAAAGAATTCCTTGGGTTCTTCAAAGGTTAAGGGTCACACAATCCACAGGTGTCAGAAGTAATACTTCAATCCACTTTTATTTCTGATTCTTTTAGGCCAACAATATGCCACAGTGCCCTTCACATTATAGGAGCTTAATAATATTAAATAATTAATAAATTATTATTTGTATGCCGATTATATATTTTTAGTTGGGCAGCTGGGTAGTACAATGAACGGAGTGCTGGGCCTGAAGTCAGGAGGACTTGAGCTTCAAATCCAAACTCAAGACACTTTATTAGATATGTGTCCCTGGACAAGATATTTAATTCTGTTTGTCTCAGTTGCCTCATCTGTAAAATGAGCCAAAGAAGGAAATGAAAAACCATTTTAGTATCTTTACCAAGAAAAACAAACCCCAAATGGGATCACAAAGAATTATAAACAACTGGACAAAAATAAAAAAAAAAACCAACAAGATTCTCCATATTCATTTTTACGTTTGAGGTAGAAAAAGAAATATGGAAAAGAAGCACCAAAACATTTGGCAATCCCAATCGAGGTTGCCATCCCACTTTTGAAAAACAATATTTTAAACACCTTTCATTGTATTGTAGTTTGTTGAATTATTTTTGCAATCCAAATTAGATTAAAACCAGAGAGTGGGATATTTGTCACTTAAATCATCATGCATTTCTTACAAATATTCAGTTTACCAATTCTTACTAGAATTATATGTTAATAACAATTAAGACTATTTTTTGGAGCTTCCGCTATTTCTTTTCTCCTTGTTAAAATTATTTGAAATCTGTCCAGAAATAGCAAAAGCCAGTAAATGTCAGTGAGTTCCATTGCTTTTGGTGTATATTTATTTATTAATTTAAAATTTCTTTATATCCTTAATAACCTGAAATCATTTAAATAATCAGATGTGAAAAGTACAAAACCACAAACTCTACATTGTTTATATTTTGTTTAAGTGTATTTGAATTACACATGAGTGCTAATAGACACATTCTCTGCTTTTGAGTCCCCTTCAAATTTCTTTTATTTGGATTTTTTCTTTTGATTTTGTGGCTGCTATTTTTAATGTAGTTATAATATGTATTATTCTTATTATCTTTTCTTCTGTTTTCATCTCTTCATATAGTTCCCCTATTTCCTTTATATTTCCAACATTCATAATTTCTAATAACATATTACAATCCAAAACATTCGTATATTACAAAGTCATTCCTCTCAATCATTACTTTTGTATTATTTCTAATTATTTTGTCATTACAAAGTTTCCATGAATATTTTCATACATACAAAGCCTTTTGCCCTCTCAATAATGCCCTTAGGGCTTAATCCTAGTAATGGGATCCCTAGGTTAATGAGCTTGAACAATTTTATGGTTCTTAATGTAGGATGTATAGTTTTTGAGAAAGATGTTCATAATATCTTTGAATGAGATTCAGATTTTGTGAATGTGTGTCTGTCTGGGGGTAGTGGTAGAGGGGAAATAAGCATTTATATGTCTATGGTGTTTTTACAGATATTATCTCATTTAATTCTCATAATGACCTGGGGAGACAGGTACTATCAGCCCTGTTTTATAGTAGAGGAAACCGAGTCAAGAAGAAGTTAAGTGAATTGCCCAGGGTCACAAACTAGTAAGTGCCTGAGGTCAAATTTAAAATCAGATCTTCTTGAACCCAAGACTCTAGAATCAATTGTTTTATCAGCATTTTTACATCAGTTTTTTTCAGATAGTGCTATCATTTGTCTACAGTTACACTGAGCCTTATTTCTAAATGTAGTTAGGCTGAGTCTTTGAATATACCCACTGCCCCAGGGTATTTGCAAAAACTAGGATAGCATTGAATCCAAGTTTTTAGTTAATTTTCTAGGATGAGAATTTATTACTGGATAAAAATACAGGAAGTCAATGGAGGCTAATCACAGAGAAGATGATGTTATTTATATTGTCTTTTGGGCATCTTGGAAAACCTTAAGTGCCTTGTTTCTAAAAAAAAGCTCTTTTCTAAAAGTAAAGAAGATAAAATAATTTTTGTTATGTAAATTTTAGGAGAGTATTGTATATATTTTGAAAAACATGAGTATTAACTAATTTAAAGAAGTAATTACTGATGAGGTTCAAGTATGATCAGCAGAACATAAAAATTTTGAAATATGAGAATTAAAAGGCACATGTACAAGTCATAGATCATAGATTAAGAGCCAACACATCTGGTCCAACCATTGCATTCTGAATATGAGGGACACAGAATTAAGTGACTTATTCAATTAACAGTCAAGTTATATAGAAAGAACAATATATTAAATGAAAAGGAAGTGTATTTTCTAGTGAGGAAAAAGAAAAAGGATGATTATGAAAAAAGGTATTTGAGTGTAATTCATTTTCATTTTATTTTCTAAACTTAGAGTAGTGTTGTTTGCAAATAATGGTGACTATAAATGTTTTTAAATTATTGATTTTAAGTATCTATTTCTTTTATGAGTAACACCCTTCCTTCTGGGCAGCTAAGTGGTTATAAATTGCCGGTTCAGAATGAGTTAAAATCTGGCCTCAGACACTGGCTCGCTGTGAGACTTTGGACAAGTCACTTAATTCTGTTTGTTTCAGTTTTCTCATATGTTTGTTTATACAAGCCTTTTTAATTTAATGTAATCAAAATTATCCATTTCATTTTCATAATGTTTTCAATGTTCTTTTTTGTAATAAATTCTTCCCTTATCCATAAGTCTGACAAACAATTCCATATTCTTCTAGTTTGTTTATATTGTATAATATTTATTTCTAGATCAAATATCCATTTTGACTTCATCCTGGGCATATGGTGGGACTCATTTGTCCATGTCTACTTTCTGCCATACTGTTTTCCAGTTTTCCCAGTAATTTTTGTCAAATGGTAAATTCTTTCCCCAAAAGCTACGATCTTTGGGTTTATCAAGCACTAAATTGCTATGACACCATCCATTTCTTAAAGATGTTTCTTATAGAGTTTACTATTTTTTTTACTGGAATTATGGTAGCAACCTAATTCAGATTCATTTTTGGAGTTTCAGCCAATGATTTCTTTTTTTCTTGTTAAAAGTTCCTTGAAATCTATCCACAAATAGCAAAAGACAGTCCACCTCAATGGATTCCAATGATTTTGGCATGTAGTTCTTAAAAAAGATGTACATAATATGATTTGGGGTCAGACACACCTGAAATGATTGAACACCAACAATATCAACACCCTCCCTTCTAGTGGGAAGAATGGACGTGCGTAGGGAACACAGTGGCATGAAGTGGCATGCAAATAAAGGATCATTGGTGCCTGTTGTACACTTGGAGAGGAGCCACACACACACACACACACACACACACACACACACACACACACACAGAGGCATGTGAGATCAGGACAGAAGCACAGAAAGGGCAGCTCATGCCTTGCTGGCTGCAGGGCAGCTTTCATCCTCTGCTCTTGCATCCAGGATCTACTGTCTGTGCTGGGTGCTGCTCTGTTCCCTTGAGTCTTCTTCTCAGAGCTGCTTTGGTGCACTCCTCTGAGGGGCTGACAGTGATTGCCAGGAATGATTTCATTCAACACCAGATTGTATGATTTGGTTAAAAAACCACATCTTTCAGGGTTGATATCTTTCCTTTCAGTGTCCTCACTGGCAAGGTTTTGGAGAGTTGAAAAAGCATAGGCACAAACGAGCTAAACTCTGAGAAAAACTCTCCCGATGTCAGAGGAAAGATTTTTTTTGTAAAGATATTTTATTTTACAAATTACATGCAATAACAATTTTCCACATAACTTTTCTGAACTTATATGATCTAAATTGTCTTTTCTCCTCTCCAACTTCCCAGAGCTAGCAAGCAATTTGCCCTAGATTATACATGTATAATCATGCAAAATATATTTCCATATTGCTCTTTTTTTGTAAGAGAATGCTCAGAGGAAAGATTTAAATCCAAGATTTCCTGACTCTAAATATCTATTCAATATATTATTTTCTTAATATTTATACACCAGGTGGCCTCTTAAATGACCTACTTTTTTTCTACAAAAAGCAAAATGCAGTGGACCATTTAAGTGCTTCTTAGAGCCTGCCTCGTAGTATCCAAACTAGGCTGCCTCTGAAACATATTTCTAAAACTCCAAGTGGGCTAAGACCATAGAACTCCTGAAGGTTTTGAGGAACCTGGTGGGTGTCCTTCCTGAGAAATCCACTGAGTCCTGAATATGTGCTTAGGGCAGGATGAGAAGAGCTATTGGCCAGAGTTCTCATGTGTCCAGTTTATCACCGTTTACTGGATGGAATCCTAGAAGAACTTCTTGGCCTGAATGAAGGGCCCATGTATGAATACTTTCTACAGGCTACTGTTAGTTCTCACTACTCAGAACTGGCCTGAGGGTCTACAAAGGTATTCTAAGATTAGGGAATGGCACCAGGAAGAAGACCAAAAATTGCTAACATTTTTCATAAACACCAGTGCTGTTGTATATATCCACCCTATTCATTGCCTTCTCAGTTCTTTGTCAGTGTATTTTGAAATTGAAAAATTGAGGTTAACTGTAGAATCTTTCCTTGGAGATCTTCAGAAATAGGCTGAATATCTGTTGAATGGTTTACATGTAGGACCTGGTGTCCTAGTCCTAGATAGAGGAGTGACAAAAACAACTTTGCCAATGGCATTGATTAATGACTGGAGAGACTGTGGTTGCTCTGGGCACGGGGAGGCTAGGGAAAGAGGAAACATTTTCCTTCTTTTTTTTTACATGTTAATATAGCTATTCTAAAATGTTATATACCTCATTATTTAGCATTTTCAGTATTTGTAAAACAATTATGTTTTTCTGAACATTACTTTTTTTTTTATCAAAGACAATCCTATAAATAACATGGCAATAGTTGACATTTATATAGTGCATTAAGGTTTGCAAAGCATTTTACAGAGATTCTCTTTGTTGATCTTCCAATTCCATAACATCTCCATTTTGCAAATGAGAAAACTGAGGTTCAGAGGGAAGTGGTCATACAGGATCACATAGCCGCTAAGTGTCAGAGATCTTCCTAACTAATACTAACACTCTAGCCCCTCTATCATGTTGACTTATTGTCATTCTAGGAAGCTTATCAGAAAATAAATTATTCTTTTTGTTTTTCTTCACAATGTTTGCAAAATCTAGTTTAGAAGATCTAATTTACATGTAGGTAAGAATTCAGGTTAATTAAAATTAATTGATTAATAAAGAATTATTTTTAGAAACACAGAAGAAAAATTGCTTGATCACATGGTTCGATGGAGATATGATTGGGGATGTAGACCCTAAATGATCACCCTAATGCAAATATCAATATTTTGGAAACAGGTCTTGATTAATGGCACATGTAAAACCCAGTGGAATTGAGTGTTGGCTATGGGAGGGGGTTTGGGAAGGGGAGGGAAAGAATATGAATCATGACCATGGAATAATATTCTTAATTAATTAAATAAATGATTTTAAAAATAATGAATTAGTTTTAGCTAAAGAAATTTATAAGAAAATAACTTTTTAATGTTTAGGGTTTAGTTTAGTAGAAACTCAAATTGTTTCTACTTCTGAAATGGAAACCCAAATTAACATTTTTAACTCATCTTTTTAAAATGTATAACCTAGTATACATATTATTTAAAGGTAAATATAATCTGTAGGCTCACGCTTTTTAATAGGGCATAATCCCCAAACTTACACAAGGCACAAGTTTCAATTTCATTGTGTCAAATTCTTTGGATTGAGGATGATGATATTTGGGTTTTGTTCAATATTATTTTTGCCTTTTGGTTTTATACCACATCCACCCAGACATCTCCTGTCTCCTCTTCACCATGGCACTATTCTTTCTTGTATCCTAGAAGGACAGACCGCCACATAAAGTACTTGCTGGCTTATTGCATTTTCTATGTCCATAGTTCAGAATTTATTTTAATAAGAAAGTTCTGTGTATATGCAAAATGGTTTTCTTTCATTCTTGAATTATATTCTTTGAAAGCTTAATAGAAAATGGAGGAGGGGCAGCTATGTGGTTGAGTGGATTGAGAACTAGGCTTAGAGATGGAAGGTCCTGGGTATAAATTTGTTCCCAGATATTTCCTAGCTATGTGACCCTGGGCAAGTCACAACCCCCATTGCCTAGTTCTTACTCCCCTCCCGACTATTGCTTCCAAGACAGAAGATAAAATTTAAAAAAGAAAAAAATAAAATGGAGGAACTTTGGGATCTAGAAGAAAAATGATCAGTCAGTCAATGAGCAAATATTTATAAGTACCTATTATGCGCCATGTACTGTGGTAGGTCTCAGACACCAGTGATAGAAATGAAACAATTCTTGTCCTCAAGGAGCTTACTTTTACGTTGAGGGAGGATTCATGAATTCAGACAAGTGAATAAAGGACAAATAAAATACAAATGCAATGTGGTTTGTAGAACTAACACTGAAGAAAATCTGGCCAGCTCTTGTGAAGGAAGCGTCTGTGACAGACATAGGGCAGAGTATTCTCCATTAATAAGTTTTCTCAAGAAATAAGGCATTAACTGCTCATTGAAAGGTGTACACCATAAACTATTTCTTATTTATTGTATTCCTTTACAAGAAAAATTCATTGAATTGCTAAGAAATTTTTTTCTCCATCCTCTGAAAATGGATATGCTTGTTGATTTCCTAGTCAAAATAAACATTGTGTAGGTAGAGGTATATCTGCAGTAACCTTTCAAGGAAAGGGGAAACTTGAGTGGAAACAGAATGTATCGCTTTTGCTGGGTATCTGCAGTTTTCATTTGTAGATGGTAAAGCAAAAATGTGGTCTTTCAGAAACCATTTTCAGTGGTTTGGAGGTCAAGTCTGGACCAATGACAACTCTGAGGAAGGAACAGATTTTCTATAGGACAGAGCAGATGACGTTATAGTTTGGAGGTTGCTCTCTTCTCTACAGAGAGGAAAAAAATGTGGAACAGAGAAAGGGATACAGTTGCGTTGGAGGCAGTCCTCTCACACTCATGCATCTCATGATGGAGACCTGGGCATTGGAGGAATAGTACCAGAAACGTTGACAGTGGTCCTAATCTGGCACAGGACATCTACAGGTACCATCTCAGAATTAACTTTGACCAGATGTACTTTTCATATTTGAGTTTATGCTGAGTACTAACATGACCATTTTAGGAGCCTTTACAAGGGCTATGGCAAGACCCAGTGAGGCAAGCAGAGAGACTCTCAGACTGGCAAAGGAAAGCAAGCAGGAGCTCCAGGGCAGGGGTATGGGTGAAGGTTGCCCTGTCTACTGTACTCCAAAAACTATGAAGGAAATGTTGATGATGGCCGTTATGAAGATCTTGGCCATGAGTATAATGTTGAACCGGTTCAACTGCTATTGCTTTGACATTTCATTCAAATTCATTCAGATGATAATGATGAGTAAACATCCTTATTGACTGTCACAAGGAGCTGTGTTGCTAATAGCTTAGAGAGAGGCTTGTTTTAATTGAAGTATCACTCTATCTTTAGAAAAATATTATTTTGCTCTCATATATTTGAATCCATGAAATAGTAAATGATATAGCAATAGAATACCATGGGATAATAAAATGCTTTGTACTGCACAAATGATGAAGCATTTCTGAAGTAGAACAAAAAAATTGAATCTTTTCTTCTTAAAGTTTATTACTAAGTATAATTTAGTAATTTTCCCTAACCTCAGGGAAATAAGAAAGTAGGCTGTATATTTACTATACAAATCATTAAGCCTATTTACAAATCATATGACTGAGATTTTTACAATTTAAGAAAAGTATATAGAATTAATCATCAAAATACTAATTGCATGGGTTTTAGTCTGAGAACAAGTTATTTCACTAAAACACATTGTCATTTGTTTTTAGGTAGATTTTTAATGTCAGATTAAAATTCAGAGCCCTAAATTTGAATATGTAGTCATCCTCCAAGTCTCAAATGTTGGACTGTACTTTCAAAACAGGAATCTGTATTTTGCCATTCTTTTCTCCATATATCAAATGGTATTTGAGAAAGCTTTCTGAAATCTTTGGAGAAAAAATACGTATGACTGCACTAATATTGTTTTACTCAGTTTAATTTGATCTTAATCTATGGAAACATTTTAAGTAAGCATATAGATCTAGCAATCTAGAGATGGAGTAAAAATCTCATGGTAATATGACATCTACCCCAGAGCACCATTTTCTGAAAATACACTAATATATGATTTACACACACTCAATACAATGTCCTAATGTGAAACATCTGACTGACTGAGGAAATCAAGTTTTAAAAATTTTTTCTCATTACTATTTGGTTCGTCACTGGCAGACCCATATTTCTTCCTTCTCCTCTTCTCCACCTTCCTTCTTCTCTTAGTGAGCTTCTTTTATTCCCCTGATTTTAGGTTCCCAAGAAGCTGAATAATGTATTGTATAGAGCACTATCCAATGAGGGTTCAGCCCTGCCTATGACACCCATGGACTCTCAGACCCTGAGCAAGTTATGGAACCTCTCAGGACCTTGGCATTATTTTAACACCATTAGTTGTAGAGTATATGGCAGTCAGCATCGGATTTTCCCATACCATGAAAATTGCGATATGATTACATTTTAAAAAATTAAAAAACAGAATTTATTTTTAAATTTTATTAATTAAGACAATTTTTGCATGGTTACATAATATATTACATTTCCTTGTTCAAGACTCATGTGTTTGTACATTTGAGCCTAGTCTTGGTTTTATATAGCACTCACCGAGAAAAATGCAGTCATCTTTCAGCAGGAAGACAATGTACTATAGATGGAGAAAGAAGATTTCAGTTCAAATTTAATCCTTGCTATTTACTAGCAATGAAATCTTGGGCAAGTCACTTGACATCTGTGTGCCTCAGTGTAATATTCTGTAAAATAAATAAATGACCCATAAATCCCTTATATCTCTTCTGATGTTACAAATGACAGAAAGATGGAAACAGATGTAGCATATATACTCAAGGACAAATGTAAAATAAAGACATAGATTTAAAACTGTCAAAAATGCTGAAAACCAAGTATGAGCTAAAATAAAGTATTAAATACAATTTTAAAATTATGGTTCAATATAAAGTCCAGGACAAAAAGAAAGAGGAATGTCTTGTTTCTTAGAAATCCTTGAAATCCTAATAGACAACCAAGAGAGGGAGATTTAACTAAATTATCTTGCTATTTTCCTTTTCTATCAAAATAGACTAGGAAATATAAAAGAGATGTGCTTGTGGTATAGCTGGTCTTACATGAACCAAATTTAACCTTGGAGACTACTCCTGAAATCATAAACTCATTATCTTGTTGTCCCCACCTAAAGCTTTGCCTGGAAAGTTCCAAATATACCTTGAATATAGATAGTGTTTACGCTTCCATAGAATACAGGTGAAAAATTTAGCTCTTGCATAAGCATCAATGGGAACAATACATATAACTAGTATATCAAGAAATACAAATCCATCAGAAAGAACTCACAATAACAGCCATCTATCTCTAGTGAGGACCACTTTCACTGCTTTCCTAGCCTCCCAGAATTAGAAGCATGATCTTGCCAGTGTCTGGCATTAACCAGGAACTCTTCTCTCTTTAGAAGACTTAATTCTCATTTCTCAAATATATAAAGAACTAAGTTAAATTTATAGGAATCCAAGTCATTCCCCAATTGATAAATGGTCAAAGGATATGAGTAGGCAATTTTCAGATGAGAAATCAAAGCTGTCTATTAATAATCATATGAAAAACGTTTGAAATCCCTCTTGATTAGAGAAATGCAAATTAAAACAACGCTGAAGTACGAATGTTCAAAAACATTCAAGAAAAAACAATTAAAATAAAACTGGCTTTGAGGGGGAAAACACCCAGGAAATTGGCCAGGCTATTACAATCCAGTCATCATTTGTTTTTCATGATTAAATTGGTCTAATAGCTATAATTGGTTCTGCATCATCTGCTAAGAAAATGATCGAGTTATTAAAAAACAGTAAATGCCTTGTCATACTGTCCAACAATTTAATACATTGAACCATTTTAGGGTTCCTTCAAGCCATTTTATTTGGAACAGGCTATTTTCACTTGCAAAGAGAATTTTATATCTGCCACACAAACACTAAAGACCTTACTGCCTATCCATTGAGAATATTGCTTCCAGCCATTGTTAATGAAATGCTTCAATAGTTGAACTTTCAAGTGAGATTTTATTTTAACTCCATATATACTTCTAAAAAACTCAAAGCTCAGAAATGACTAATGTAATTTTTTAGACTTGCAAGGGACCTCACTGGTCATTTAGTTCAACACATACCCCATAAGGGAATCCTAACTAAAACCCAACAAGTTCAAATATCTCTAGTATCTAGTAGAATGTCTGACACATAAAAGGCTTAATAAGTGTTTCTTGATTCTTGATTCATCTAGCTTCTTCTTGAAGAACATTAATGAGTAAACCATTATTTCCTGAGTGGATATATATATTCATCATTAGGATATTTTTCCTGACATCAAACCTAAATGAGCTACTTTGCAATTTCAATGACTACTTGGTTCCTCTCTGCTACCAAGAAGAAATGTCTAATCCTAATTCCATATAGCAGGTTTTCAAATATTTAAAGAGAGCTATTGTGTTTTTTCGGATTTTCTCTGAGCCTGACTTCTTCCAACCAAGCCTCATATAACATGGACTTGTTGCCCCTCTATCGACATTTTCCATACTTGTTAATGTTCTTCCTAAACTCTGACCCCTAAATGAACATTCACATGCACCAACCTACATTGCATCAGAATTGGCTTTACAAGCCATTCAGGTTAACAATCTCATTTTTCAGGTGAGGAAACTGAGGCTAACAATATTGAGTGACTTGCCTAGGATCATTCAGCTACTTAGTGTCTAAGCCAGGCATGGAACCTTTGAATCTCTATCCACTGTGCCACCATCTTGTCATTTTTCCCCTTAAGAATAGCATGAGTAATTTAATCAGATGCTTTGCTCAATCTAAGTAAACTAGACCTATTTTATGTGACCTAGAAATTTAACCATCTTGTTAAAAGTAAAACAGGAATTTGGTTGATGTGGAAAACCTTCTTTTCTTGATGAAGCCATGCTGCCCCTTTGTAGACACATTCCTTAGCTAAATGCTCACTGTGTTTTGAATTATCCATTCTATAATTTCACTAAGAATCAAAATCAAATTCATTGTGTAGGTTTTGTAGACTTTATTATTCTATTCCATTTTAAAGGACCAAAACATTTACTTTTCTCCAAAAGCTAAAAAAGATAACCAATTTTAATATTCTAAGTTAAAATATCATACAATTAATTAGGTATAGACATGGAGATATGGATTCATGTTTATGAACTAGATGAATGAAATCTCCAAATAACAAAAAGAAAATTAAAAATATCTTCCTTGGTTTCTATAAATTGAGCCTAATAACAAAGAAGCAGAGTACAAAGAAAGGGGAGTCTGTTGTTTGATCTTGTTATAGTCATTAACTGCAGTCAAGGTGCCTTTCAGTAAGAAACAATGATAGATAGGCAACATTTCTCAGATCAACTGTGATGGAGAGCTAAAGCTGAGGAGGGGGCTGGTAGCAAGAGACAGAAGGAAGTGGGATACAGGTGTACCTTCTCCAGAGAAGAGCAAGATGAATGGGCCCATTGTCACTGTTCCTCTGCTTTTTCTTAGTCATTAGTATGACAGCCCTGTAATTGATGATAAGACAGAGAACCTGGAGTGAAGTTTCTTTCTTCCCCTTTGAAGCTACCTTTGTGTCCTTTAAACAGTATATAGTTATCTAACATGTCAACGCATTTGTCCTCCTATCTCCATCCTTACCATTTTGATAATGGCAGAAAATCACACCACTAGTAACATAAAAGAGATGATATCAAAGTTTGATAGCTATGTTAACTGCAATTCTCAACAGTGGCCTATTATGTAATGATAAGTAAAGTCAAGAATATATTTATCAGACTAAGAAAAATGGCATCATTTAAGCTATCAGTCTCCTAAAGAAATATATTTTTATTCTAGAAGTTATTATTCTACTTAAATGTTTCTCCCAGATGCACTTTATAGATTACTTTAAAAAAAGATTCAAAAGTCCTTTTCCAAACAACACCAAGGACTATATATCATCAATATATTTTAAACAATTACATCCTCAGGAGTGAAGCAATAACTGAAAATGCAGATGGGGACGTTTTTTTTTGCTTCCATTCTAACAATTATTTGAAAAATACTGTTTCAGAAACTGCTAGGAAATATTTTATCTTAATTATGTTTTAAACTTTACTTTATAATTACTCATCAACTCATGAATATGGCACATCTGGGAATTTATTGAGAGAATAATTTTGACAAATTATAGGGTTGGCCCATATGTGCTATTACAGTTAAAAATCTGTTGGAATTTAAAATCTGAACTCTGACTGTTGGGAGTTTATTAGTCAGCAATAAAAAAATCATTAGCATTTGGTAAAATTTTTAATTTAATTCTTAATAGGTTAGAAGGAATCTGTTTAGTCTTTTCTATTTTTAAAGGGATGGCCACAAATAAAAATAATTTTATTATCATCAATCTGTTATTAGAAACATACTTTGGGGAACAGGTAAAATTTTTTTTGGTTGAATTTAGGCTATTAGTCATTTCACTTGCCTTTTTCTTAATTCTTTTAATGTATCTAACATCATTACCATTGTAATGATAAAACTGATATAATCTGTTTTTTGAGCAATTTGCTCAGAAATGAGCAAAGGGCATTGTTAAGTAGCATCTTTTATTGTGAAAAAAACTGGTTTGCCAGTCAAAGCAAAAATCATTTTAGAATATCATTTATCATCCTAGGTGGCTGCCTGCCCAGTCCTAATCCCTTCAGATAATTAATTTCATTTTTTGTACTTAAATGGTGATAATGTAATATACAGAGTAGGAGACTATTCCTTATGTTTCACTCCTTGTCATCTGTAAAATTAAGGATACACATTAATTTTTACTTTAGTTAAAATAATCTCCTTACAAATATAGATTATTTTATTGTCTTATATATCCCCAGCATCTAATACAATGGTTGGCATAGAATGAGCACTTAATAAAAATATTGATTAATTGGGTATAAGACCCATGATATTCAGAGAGTAGAATGTGTTTCTTGTTTAACCAACAATTCTTTTGAATTCATATGTTTAAAAAATGTAAAGGTTCTTGCAACTCTGATTCTAACACATCTTTCTTTGCCAAACTCTACCTTCAGTGAGCTTGAATGGTTATGCAGTCGAAGACAACTGAAATACGGTTGTGAGAGTTTCTGGCACATTTTTTCAAACTTGTTTAAACTAAAATGGCTTTATATAAAGTATCAAAGTGTCAGAATTGGCACATTATGCAAGAATTAGCATGTGACTATATAAAGGTAGTAAATTTAGAAAAGAAAGTTTGAAAATCTGTGAAACTAAGCTTATTTTGATGGCTAAAATGCTATATCAAATCAGTCACTTATTAAAAATTTATTAAGATTCTACCATGAATGGTAGGTATGGACCTTAGTTCTGAGTATACAAATAAAATGTAAAATAGTTCCTGTCTTCAGAGACCATGAATTCCTTTCCCAATAATTCAGAAGTGAAAAAAGGATGCCTATTATCACCTTTCTTATCTAATATTGTACTTGAAATACTAGCAATAACAATAGGAGAAAAAAAAGAAATTAGAGGAATCAGAATGGCTAATTAGAAAATATAACTTTTTCTTTTTTGCAAATTATATGATAGTATACTTGGAAAGTCATAAAGATTGAACTAAAAATTAGTTTATTTATTTAACAAATAACAGGATATAAATAAACCAACATAAATCATTAGTATTTCTATATATATATATATATATATTACCAACAAAGTCCTATAAGAAGAGATAGTAAGAGATATTTCATTTAAAATGATCATAGACAATATAAAATACTTGGGAACACACCTGCCAAAACAAACCCAGCATCTGTATGACCATAATTATGAAATAATTTTTATATGAATAAAATCCAATTTAAATAATTGGAGGAAAATGAATTTTTCATGGATGGGTGGAGCCTATATAATTAAAATGACAATTCTATGTAAACTAATATACTTATTCATTGCATCCTAAATAATAAAAAATAGTATTAAGTTAGAAAAATAATAAAATTCATTTAAAAGAACAAAAGACCAAGAATATCAAAGGAATTAATGAAAAATATAAAAAAGAAGTCTAAGCAATGCCAGATCTTAAACTACTATAAAATGGTAATTGTCAAAACTATTTGGTATTGGTTAAGAAATGGAATGATAGATCAGTGTATTAGACTGGACATACAATATACAGTAATCAGTGACAAATAAATGCAAAGATCTATGCTTTTGGGAAAAGAATTTGCTTTTCAATAAAAATTGCTAAGAAAACTGGGAAGCAGTTTGACATAAACTAGGTATATCTTATGTAGTTTACCAAGGTAAGGTAAAAATGACATCAATATAAATGGAGATACTTTAAATAAATTAGAGAAAAATGGAACATAATTTCTTCCAAATTTATGGAAAAAGAATTTATGAATGAACAACAGAGTGCATTGAGGCCTATAAAATTGATAATTTTTATTACATAAAATTAAAATGTTTTATTAAATAAAACCAATGTAGCCAATAAAAGTAGATAATTGAGGGAAATTTTTATACCCAGTTTCTTGCTTCTTATCACAAATTTATAAATGAACTGAGTCAATTGGATATTACTTGTTACCTTGATCAGAACCTATTTCCATGTTGTTGAATTTTACACTAGGATGTTCATTTAGAGTCCACATCCCCAACCATATCCCTTCGACCCATGTATTCAAGCAATTGTTTTTCTTCTGTGTTTTTACTCCCACAGAGTTTCCTCTGGATTTGGATAGTGGTTTTCCTCATAGATCCTTCCAAGTTGTTCAGGATCACTGCATTGCCACTAATGAGAAGTCCATCACATTCGATTGTACCACAGTATATCAGTCTCTGTGTACAATATTCTCCTGGTTCTGCTCCTCTCACTCTGCATCAATTTCTGGAGGTCGTTCCAGTCCCCGTGGAATTCCTCCACTTTATTATTAATTTAGCACAATAGTATTCCATCACCAACATATACCATAATTTGTTCAGCCATTCCCCAATTGAAGAGCATCCCCTCATTTTCCATTTTTTTTTTTGCCATCACAAAAAGCGCAGCTATGAATATTCTTGTACATGTCTTTTCCCTAATTATCTCTTGGGGGTACAAACCCAGCAGTGCTAAGGCTGGATCAAAGGGCAGACAGTTTTTTATCGCCCTTTGGGCATAGTTCCAAATTGCCCTCCAGAATGGTTGGATCAATTCACAACTCCACCAGCAATGCATTAATGTCCCAACTTTGCCACATCCCCTCCAGCACTCATTACTTTCCTTTGCTGTCATGGTAGCCAGTCTGCTGGATGTGAGGTGATATCTCAGAGTTGTTTTGATTTGCATCTCTTTTATTATAAGAGATTTAGAACTCTTTTTCATGTGCTTATTAATACTTTTTATTTCATTGACTGAAAATTGCCTATTCATGTCCCATGCTCATTTATCAATGGGAGAAAGGCTTGATTTTTTGTACAATTGGAATAGCTTTCTATAAATTTGAGTAATTAGACCTTTGTCAGAGGTTTTTGTAATGAAGATTGTTTCCCAATTTGTTGCTTGACTTCTAATTTTGGATGCATTAGTTTTGTTTGTACACAAACTTTTTAATTTGATGTAATCAAAATTATTGATTTTACATTTTGTGATTTTTCTAGCTCTTGCTTGGTTTTAAAATCTTTCCTTTCCCAAAGATCTGACAAGTATACTCTTCTGTGTTTGCCTAATTTGCTTATAGTTTCCTTCTTTATATTCAAGTCATTTACCATTCTAGAGTTTATCTTGGTGTAGGGTGTGAGATATTGATCCAAACCTAATCTCTCCCACACTGTCTTCCAATTTTCCCAGCAGTTTTTATCAAATAGTGGGTTTTGGTTCCCAAAGCTGGGATCTTTGGGCTTATTGTAGACTGTCTTCCTGAGGTCATTTACCCCAAGTCTATTCCACTGATCCTTCTTTCTGTCTCTTAGCCACTACCAAATTGTTTTGATGACCACTGCTTTATAGTACAGTTTGAGATCTGGGACTGCAAGTCCTCCTTCCTTTGCATTTTTTCCCATGATTTCCCTGCATATCCTTTATCTTTTGTTCTGCCAAATGAACTTTGATATTTTTTTCTAATAAAGTAAAAATGTTTTTGGTAGTTCAGTGGTATGGCACTAAATAAGTAAATTAATTTGGGCAACATTGTCATTTTTATTATGTTAGTTCATCCTACCCATGAGCAATCAATGTTTCTCCAATTGCTTAGATCTAGTTTTAATTGTGTGGAGAGTGTTTTGTAGTTGTGTTCATATAGTTCCTGTGTTTGTGTTGGCAGAGAGATTCCTATGTATTTTAATTGTCTAGAGTTATTTTAAATGGAATTTCTCTTTCTAATTCTTGCTGCTAAAATGGATTGGAGAGATATAGAAATGCAAATGACTTATGAGGGTTTATTTTGTATCCTGAATCTTTGCTAAAGTTGTTGATTATTTCAACTAGCTTTTTCATTGATTATCTAGGATTCTTTAAGTAGACCATCATATCATCTGCAACGAGTGATAGCTTGGTCTCTTCATTGCCAATTTTAATACCGTCAGTTTCTTTTTCTTCTCTAATTGCTATTGCTAGTGTTTCTAGTACAATGTTGAATAATAGAGGTGATAATGGGTATGCTTATTTCACTCCTGATCTTATTGGGAAGGTTTCTAGTTTATCCCCATTGAATATGATGTTTGCTGATGGTTTTAGATATATATACTGTTTATTATTTTTAGGAATGACCCTTCTATTCCTATACTTTCTAGTGTTTTCAATAGGAATGTGTGTTGTCTTTTATCAAAGGCTTTTTCTGCATCTATTGAGATAATCATGTGATTTTTATTGGTTTGCTTGTTAACATGGTCAATTATGTGGATGGTTTTCCTAATATTGAACCATCCTTGTATTCCTGGTATAAATCCTACCTGGTCATGATGAAAAACTGTCGTGATTACTTCCTGGAGTCTTTTTGCTAGTATCCTGTGTAAGATATTTGCATCTATATTCATTAAGGAGATTGGACTATAGTTTTCTTTCTCTATTTTTAACCTGCCAGGCTTTGGGATCAGTACCATGTTTGTGTCATAAAATGAATTTGGTAGAACTCCTTCTTTGCTTATTCTTTCAAATACTTTATATAATATTGGGATTAGTTGTTATTTGAATGTTTGATAGAATTCATTTGTGAATACATCTGGACCTGGGGATTTTTTCTTAGGGAGTTCTTTGATGTCTTGTTGGATTTCTTTATACCCCCATCAAATTCATTCCATAAAAGTGTTTACAGCCTTCTCCGCCCCTGCCCATGAAAGACATGCAAAAGTTGAAGTTTAATTTTTGCTACTCTCCTAGCTCATAAACACCAATGAATGAGGATATAGTTGCCTAAAATAATAGTCTTCTCCTTTTTTTAAATAAGTACGTCTATTCTTTGGTGATAGGAAAAGGTGTTATTTGAATATGTATGATTTCTTACTGTATTTTTCATTTTTCATGCATTGTTACTAAGAAGTTGTAATCTACCAATGTCTAAATTGTTGTGATACTTATTTTTCTACAATTTAGTTTTTTCCAATCTATTGTATGCATGTCAAACACATTTGCCTTAAAATATAAAACTAAACCTCTGGTAAAATTTCTATTTATAGACCTCTTAAATCGACTTATTTTTTTTTTTTGAAGAGAAACCTATAGCTATTAAAGCAACTCAATAGCTATTTTATTTTTATTTTTTTTTAATTTTAATATTATTTTATTTGGTCGTTTTCATACATTATTCACTGGAAACAAAGATCGTTTTCTTTTCCTCCCCTCCCCCCCCCCCCCCCCCCGCCTTTCCCTCTCCCATAGCCAACGCATGATTCCACTGGTTATCACATGTGTTCTTGACTCGAACCCATTTCCCTGTTGTTGGAGTTTGCATTATAGTGTTCATTTAGAGTCTCTCCTCAGTCTTATCTCCTCCAACCCTGTAGTCAAGCAGTAAATCGACTTATTTAAAAACAGTTAAACATATATTCAACTCAAAAGGGAAACTTTTCTCAATATTTTGTTTTGGTTATTCTTTATAGTTCATTGCAGATTGTGTCTATTTCACTAAAATTTAAGGAACAATTTGTAGCCTACAATCTAAATCAATATGTTTTAGAGTTTAATCAAGATACTTTTCATGTGTAACTAAATCAATACATTACATGATCCCTAGAGCACATATTTCATAAAAAGACAAAGTTAGCAGAAAATATTATTTGGAGGGATAATATGACTTCAGGACCATTCTTTTTATTGTTTGGCAGGTTTAAGTTGGTTTAAATTTATACTCTCTGTTTTGATCACTAAAAATAGATTTCATTGGTTGTTGAACTTTCCCCTTCATTATGGCTTTTACCTCCCTGTTCAAATGTATTGCCTTTTCAAGTCATTTTCAAAAACTCATATTGGATGATTTATTTGTGATTTACTTGTAAAACTATCACTAATGTTCTTTTGCCTTGATTTGTTTTGTTTATCTGGAGCTATAATTTCAATTTCCAATCAATCAATTAACAAGCATTAATCTAGCATTTACTATATGCTAGTCATTGTGTTTGCTAGCTGGGGATAGAAAGAAAAGCAAAAACAGTTTCTTCCCTCAAGGATCTTACTTTTTTATTTGGGGGAGATGTAAATGGTTAAATACAGGATAGGCATGGAGTACATGAAAGGGGTTTCAGCAGGGTATTGATTGGAGTGTGTAAAAAAAGAGAGCTAGATGGGAGGAGAAGAGAAACCTGTAAAACTTTTTAAAGAAATGGCCTTTTGGTCTAAGTCTTGAAGGAAGATAGGTTTTCAAGAGTCTGAGGTGAAAAAAAGAGCATTCCAGGTCTGATGGATAGCCAATACAATGGTTTAAAGAAGAGAATATACCTCCTAGGTAATTATTGTATTTCCAGTCTTAAGAGAGTTGCCTGAGCTCCTGAGAGAGGTTAAAGGGCTTACTCAAAGTGTTATGGAAAAGCAAGAAAGACTTCTAGCAGGATAAATGATTCCTCTGTGGTACATTTTTGGGAGGTCATGGCCAAGCATTACATAGGATGGGAAGATTTTCATTGGTTTTGATCTGAATGATTGAAAGGAACATGCAAATTAATGATATCACAGATTCATTTGAATGTGAGGATGTATCCCTGTAGGCTTGGCAAACCTAAATATTGGAAGGAGAAAGAGAGAGAGGGGAGAGAGAGAGAGAGAGAGAGAGAGAGAGAGAGAGAGAGAGAGAGAGAGAGAGAGAGAGAGAGAGAGAGAGAGAGAGAGAGAGAGAGAGAGAGAGAGAAACATTGAGGGAGATAGGGAGTGAGAGAGACAGAGAGAGGGAGAGGAAAATAAATTATTTTAAATGTAAAAGAACTTACCCTGTGGCACAGATTTACTCCATATTTTGCCTTTAGTCACTCATCTATATAAGATCCCAGTGGAAGGCTTATCTGATGCAACCTAGCAATCTGATGAGGAACCAATTCCAGAGCCCAATAATATGCTTGACCAAGCCTTGCAGTGGATTTGTGCATCAGTCTGAGAAGCCATGCCCTGCAAAAGCTCTGCTGCATTGTAAATATTGCCAGGGTACTCCAGAGAAAGAAAGTATATTGATGCTCAGTTCCAGAGTTGTGAGGCGCCTTGGCCACGTGTTTCCCTACCATTGATGGTAAGTTTGTGCCCACTCCTCTATAGACACTGTAGTATGTGTTGGTTGGAGAATGTGCCTCAGATTTTCAGGGGAAATCTTCCCAGCTACTGCTCTTGGTATTTTATTTGAGTAAATAGCTCTGCTAAGAACTAATTGGATGATTTTTAAGGGGAAGCATAGCAATAGTGGTTTATGACTGGCCACCTGCAAGAAGGCTGAAAATAGTAGGAGCCTCCCTTCTGGTTATCTAATCTCCCCATACCTCTGTTGATTACGGGAGTTAGTTCATAGATGTAAGTATTTGAGTCTACAAAAGGAGTGCTTCCCTTTACCAGAGCACTTAAGTAGACATCTCAGAAATCCCTCTTAGCCTTTTCCCACTACTATGCATGATGGGGCACAAAATCCATAAAATATAACCCATGTGGCAATAGCATATAATATCCAGGCTCATCATATGATATCATGGACATTCTCATTGTACGCCTTTGTTCTTGCCAACTCATCACAGCTTGGTGTGTGACTGTCCAGCTCAGGTTCCACTCAGTATGTGAAGCCTTCTTTGGGTCTCCCATTTCCCCACCTTAGTGTTCTACTTCTCCTCAGATTACCTTGTATTTATTCAGTGACTTGCATACTAAAAACCTCCTCTAAAATGGAAGTTTAGTAAGGGCTGGGATTTTTTTTAACTGTGTTTCCCTATATATATATATATTAGTGGTAATAACACTTAAATCTTTGCCTAATTCAATTGAGTGTTATACTTTGGTTTTGTTTTAGGGTATTTACATCATTCTTTAGTGTTGTATTATTGTATATTAAGTGATGATCAGATCTAGCCGTGTGCAAAACTGTCTAGTCAGTGTTCCCACTGAGGCTTCCCTTTTCTTTCCTCCTGTTCTGGATCCCTCAGGTATCCCAAGCGTTCCTATCACTAATAGAACCCTATGTTCAGGAAATATGCTAAGAGCAGTCATATACATTGACTTTTAAATGTAAGCCAACCTGTGATCTTTTGAAGGGGCATCTGTATTTTAAGCCTTATTTTCCACCATAGAAACTATCTTTAATAAATGGAACTTTAGGTTTTATTAGCAAGTTATCTTGTGAGGCAACAGCTGCTCACCGGCACCACCTTGTGATGAATGAACTCCACATTATCCATCCTGAGCTATATTTAGGGTATAAGGGATATATGGAAATAGAATCTGAGGCCATTAGAAACAGATGGTTTATTTTATGTCATTGTAAATTATTATGCTGCATATATACATATACATATATTTGATGCATATGTATATAGATGGATCTACATATATATATAGTATAATAATTCATGATATAAAATAAACCATCTGTTTCTAATATATTTAATAAAATATGATTACAATATAACTATATATATGCATACATATTGATTACGTACATACACACATATATAAGATATATATATATGTATCTTTTTAAACTTTGACCATAATAAAAAAATGTGCCCTTTAATCTTCCTCTGAGAAAACATGACTAGAACTTTATAGCACATTACTTTCTATGTCAATTCTCACAAAGTCCTTCAGTTGCCAAAATATTATAAAAAAACACAATTTTTGATATTGTTTACAACTTTTTCCTTCTCTTATGTTTTAAAAGTTTTTTTACATTCTTGTTTATATCTAATAACATAATTCATTTGTATTATTTAAATTCAATATAATACAGTTATCTCTTCCACATTGTAGAAGTGGAGGGGCAGGGAACCCCACATCTGGAAAATTCATGTAAAATTTTTGCCCCTCCATTTGTACAAGAGAAAAAAAATCTGAATTTTTTCTTTTTCTTTAATCAAGTGTTTTTTCTTACCTTAGTGTAAAATTGGGGTTAATATTTGGTCATAGGAAATATATAGATTAATAGAAACATTTCTAACCTTCCCCTGTAGTTTGCAACTTATGCAAAACTCCCCCAAAATTTCCATTTAAATTTTTATGCTGACTGGTCAGGGACATATTGAAATGTGGATGGGTAAAGTTGCAATGTGGAAGGGATACCTGTATTATCTGATTAATAAGCAATATTAGAGGAGCCTAGGAGTACACATCTTTTTGGTGGCTTACTTTCTCCATTTATAGAACCTGAATAAAATAGTTGGCATAGGTATCATTGAAGCTTCTTAAAAACATATTTGTAGGGACTTCCGGTTAAGATGGCGGCTTAGAGAAAGCTAAAGCTCAGATCTCCTGAAAACCCTTCCCGACCGATCTCAAACGATAAGCTCCTAAGGCGCCGAAATTCAAAACGATCAACAGCACAGACCCTGGGAACCCTCCTCCTGGACCTGGACCCGGATCAAAAGGTACGGCTCCCCTTAAAAGCCAGAACCCGAGATCACTCGGACCTCAGGGGTAGGAGCGCAGAGTCCAAGGCTCCCGGAAGCCGCAGCCTGGCCGGGCTCAGAGAGCAGAACCCTCAGGGCCTTCTACAGTCCCGGTGAAAGTTACTGCCTGGGGCTTCCGCTGCAGAGAGCTGGTCGAAACAACAGCAACCCTCAGGGCGGGCAAGACAGCCTCACAGGCTGGATCCTGCTATCCAAGTCTCAGTGAAAGTCCTTGCCCGGAGCTTGGGAAAGCTGCAGCCCATCCCCCCCGCAGGCCGACGAAACAGCCTCAAGGCCAGCGATTCTGAAGGCAACTTCCTGAAAGCGAGCTGGGGGGAGAGTGTGGCCTCGTGGTCCGACCCTTCCATTCCAGTTCCAGTGAGGCATATTCAGTTTAACTCAGGGAAAGCTCATAGAACTATCTGCCCAGGACTAAAGCGTCTGAACACCAGACAGAGACAAGAAAAACTAATCCTCCACATTCAGAAATGGCAAACTCCACAGAACCACAGAAGCCCCAAAATACCAAGAAAAATAAGAAGAAAGGGGCGACTTTGGACACATTCTATGGAGCCAAAATACAAAATACAGAGCAGACAGAAGATAATATAAAAGAAAATGCTCCAAAACCTTCCAAAGGAAATGGAAACTCTCCACAAACCTATGAAGAATTTGAATCAGAAATGACCAAAAAGATGGAAGCCTTCTGGGAGGAAAAGTTGGAAATAATGCAAAAGAAATTCACGCATCTACAAAACCAGTTTGACCAAACTGTAAAAGAAAACCAGGCTTTAAAGGCCAGAATCAGGCAGCTGGAAGACAACGATCGTGTAAAAGAGCAAGAATCAATAAAGCAAAGCCAAAATACCAAGAAATTAGAAGAGAACATAAAATATCTCACCGACAAGGTGATAGATCTGGAAAATAGGGGGAGAAGGGATAATTTAAGAATAATTGGACTCCCTGAAAAGCCAGAAATAAACACCAAACTGGACATGGTGATACAAGATATAATCAAAGAAAATTGCCCCGAGATTCTAGAACAAGGGGGCAATACAGCCACTGACAGAGCTCACAGAACACCTTCTACACTAAACCCCCAAAAGACAACTCCCAGGAATGTAATTGCCAAATTCCAAAGCTATCAAACAAAAGAAAAAATCCTACAGGAAGCCAGAAAAAGACAATTTAGATATAAAGGAATGCCAATCAGGGTCACCCAAGACCTTGCAAGTTCTACTCTGAATGATCGTAAGGCATGGAACATGATCTTCAGAAAGGCAAGAGAGCTGGGTCTCCAACCAAGAATCAGCTACCCAGCAAAACTGACTATATACTTCCAAGGGAAAGTATGGGCATTCAACAAAATAGAAGACTTCCAACTTTTTGCAAAGAAAAGACCAGAGCTCTGTGGAAAGTTTGATACCGAAAATCAAAGAGCAAGGAATACCTGAAAAGGTAAATATTAAGGAAAGGGGAAAATGTTATCTTCTTCTTTTACTCAAACTCTCTTCTATAAGGACTACATTTATATCAACCTATGTATACTAACATGTGGGGAAAATGTAATGTATAAATAGGGGGTAAAGAAAGACCAAATAGAATAATCATTCTCACACAAAGATTCACATGGGAAGGGGAGGGGAAGAAAACTCCTATAAGAAGGAGAGGAAGAGAGGGGGGGGGGTTACTTAAACCTCAATCTCAGGGAAATCAGCTCTGAGAGGGAAAAACATCCAGATCCATTGGGATCTTGAATTCTATCTTACCCAACAAGGGTAAGGAGAAGGGAAAACCAAGGGGGGGAGGGGGAGAGGGAGAACAAAAAGTTAGGGAAAGAGAGAGGGGAGGGGGAGGGAACAAAAAGGGAGGGACTAAAAAGGGAAACATCAAGGGAGGGGACAAGGGGGACTGTTTCAAAGTAAATCACTGGACTAAAAGGTAGAGCTGAAGAAGAAAAGGTTAGAATTAGGGAAGGCAATCAAAATGCCAGGGAGTCCACAAATGACAATCATAACTTTGAACGTGAATGGGATGAACTCACCCATAAAACGTAGACGAATAGCAGAATGGATTAGAATCCAAAACCCTACCATATGTTGACTTCAAGAAACACACATGAGGCGGGTTGACACCCACAAGGTCAGAATTAAAGGATGGAGTAAGACCTTCTGGGCTTCAACAGATAGAAAGAAGGCAGGAGTGGTAATCATGATATCTGATAAAGCCAATGCAAAAATAGACCTGATCAAAAGGGATAGGGAAGGTAATTATATTTTGTTAAAAGGGACTATAGACAATGAGGAAATATCATTAATCAACATGTATGCACCAAATAATATAGCACCCAAATTTCTAATGGAGAAACTAGGAGAATTGAAGGAAGAAATAGACGATAAAACCATACTAGTGGGAGACTTAAACCAACCATTATCAAATTTAGATAAATCAAATCAAAAAATAAATAAGGAAGAGGTAAAAGAAGTGAATGAAATCTTAGAAAAATTAGAATTAATAGACATATGGAGAAAAATAAATAGGGATAAAAAGGAATACACCTTCTTCTCAGCACCACATGGCACATTCACAAAAATTGACCATACATTAGGTCACAGAAACATAGCACACAAATGCAGAAAAGCAGAAATAATGAATGCAGCCTTCTCAGATCACAAGGCAATAAAAATAATGATTAGTAATGTTACATGGAAAACCAAATCTAAAACCAATTGGAAATTAAACAATATGATACTCCAAAACCGTTTAGTTAAAGAAGAAATCATAGAAACAATTAATAATTTCATCGAGGAAAATGACAATGGCAAAACATCCTTTCAAACCTTTTGGGATGCAGCCAAAGCAGTAATCAGAGGTAAATTCATATCCCTGAATGCTTATATTAACAAACAAGGGAGAGCAGAGATCAATCAATTGGAAATGCAAATGAAAAAACTGGAAAGCGATCAAATTAAAACCCCCCAGCAGAAAACCAAATTAGAAATCCTAAAAATTAAGGGAGAAATTAATAAAATCGAAAGTGATAGAACTATTGATTTAATAAATGAGACAAGAAGCTGGTACTTTGAAAAAACAAACAAAATAGACAAGGTACTGGTCAATCTAGTTAAAAAAAGGAAGGAAGAAAAGCAAATTCACAGCATTAAAGATGAAAAGGGGGACAGCACCTCCAATGAGGAGGAAATTAAGGCAATCATTAGAAATTACTTTGCCCAATTATATGGCAATAAATACACCAATTTAGGAGAAATGGATGAATATATACAAAAATACAAACTGCCTAGACTAACAGAAGAGGAAATAGAATTCCTAAATAATCCCATATCAGAAAGTGAAATCCAACAAACCATCAAAGAACTTCCTAAGAAAAAGTCCCCAGGGCCTGATGGATTCACCTGTGAATTCTATCAAACATTCAGAGAACAGTTAATCCCAATACTATACAAACTATTTGACATAATAAGCAAAGAGGGAGTTCTACCAAACTCCTTTTACGACACAAACATGGTACTGATTCCAAAACCAGGCAGGTCAAAAACAGAGAAAGAAAACTATAGGCCAATCTCCCTAATGAATATAGATGCAAAAATCTTAAATAGGATACTAGCAAAAAGACTCCAGCAAGTGATCAGAAGGATCATTCACCATGATCAAGTAGGATTCATACCAGGGATGCAGGGCTGGTTCAACATTAGGAAAACCATCCACATAATTGACCACATCAACAAGCAAACTAGCAAGAATCACATGATTATCTCAATAGATGCAGAAAAAGCCTTTGATAAAATACAACACCCATTCCTATTAAAAACACTAGAAAGCATAGGAATAGAAGGGTCATTCCTAAAAATAATAAACAGTATATATCTAAAACCAACAGCTAATATCATCTGCAATGGGGATAAACTAGATGCACTCCCAATAAGATCAGGAGTGAAACAAGGATGCCCATTATCACCTCTACTATTTGACATTGTACTAGAAACACTAGCAGTAGCAATTAGAGAAGATAAAGGAATTGAAGGCATCAAAATAGGCAAGGAGGAGACCAAGTTATCACTCTTTGCGGATGACATGATGGTCTACTTAAAGAATCCTAGAGATTCAACCAAAAAGCTAATTGAAATAATCAACAACTTTAGCAAAGTTGCAGGATACAAAATAAACCCACATAAATCATCAGCTTTTCTATATATCTCCAACACAGCTCAGCAGCAAGAACTAGAAAGTGAAATCCCATTCAAAATCACCTTAGACAAAATAAAATACCTAGGAATCTACCTCCCAAGACAAACACAGGAACTATATGAACACAACTACAAAACACTCGCCACACAACTAAAACTAGACTTGAACAAATGGAAAAACATTAACTGCTCATGGATAGGACGAGCCAATATAATAAAAATGACCATCCTACCCAAACTTATTTATCTATTTAGTGCCATACCCATTGAACTACCAAAATACTTCTTCACTGATTTAGAAAAAACCATAACAAAGTTCATTTGGAAGAACAAAAGATCAAGGATATCCAGGGAAATAATGAAAAAAAACACATATGATGGGGGCCTTGCAGTCCCTGACCTAAAACTATATTACAAAGCAGCAGTCATCAAAACAATTTGGTACTGGCTAAGAAACAGAAAGGAAGATCAGTGGAATAGACTGGGGGAAAGCGACCTCAGCAAGACAGTATACGATAAACCCAAAGATCCCAGCTTTTGGGACAAAAATCCACTATTCGATAAAAACTGCTGGGAAAATTGGAAGACAGTGTGGGAGAGACTAGGAATAGATCAACACCTCACACCCTACACCAAGATAAATTCAAAATGGGTGAGTGACTTAAACATAAAGAAGGAAACCATAAGTAAATTGGGTAAACACAGAATAGTATACATGTCAGACCTTTGGGAGGGGAAAGGCTTTAAAACCAAGCAAGATATAGAAAGAATCACAAAATGTAAAATAAATAATTTTGACTACATCAAACTAAAAAGCTTTTGTACAAACAAAACCAATATAACTAAAATCAGAAGGGAAACAACAAATTGGGAAAAAATCTTCATAGAAACCTCTGACAAAGGTTTAATTACTCATATTTATAATGAGCTAAATCAATTGTACACAAAATCAAGCCATTCTCCAATTGATAAATGGGCAAGGGAAATGGATAGGCAGTTCTCAGATAAAGAAATCAAAACTATTAACAAGCACATGAAGAAGTGTTCTACATCTCTTATAATCAGAGAGATGCAAATCAAAACAACTCTGAGGTATCACCTCACACCTAGCAGATTGGCTAACATTACAGCAAAGGAAAGTAATGAATGCTGGAGGGGATGTGGCAAAGTAGGGACATTAATTCATTGCTGGTGGAGCTGTGAACTGATCCAACCATTCTGGAGGGCAATTTGGAACTATGCCCAAAGGGTGCTAAAAGAATATCTACCCTTTGACCCAGCCATAGCACTGCTGGGTCTGTACCCCAAAGAGATAATGGACACAAAGACTTGTACAAAAATATTCATAGCTGCGCTCTTTGTGGTGGCCCAAAACTGGAAAATGAGGGGATGCCCATCAATTGGGGAATGGCTGAACAAACTGTGGTATATGTTGGTGATGGAGTACTATTGTGCTCAAAGGAATAATAAAGTGGAGAAGTTCCATGGAGACTGGAACAACCTCCAGGAAGTGATGCAGAGCGAGAGGAGCAGAACCAGGAGAACATTGTACACAGAGACAAACACACTGTGGTATCATCGAACGTAATGGACTTCTCCATTAGTGGTGGTGTAATGTCCCTGAACAACTTGCAGGGACCCAGGAGAAATAAACACCATTAATAAGCAAAGGATAAACTATGGGAGTGGAAACACCGAGAAAAAGCAACTGCCTGAATACAGAGGTTGAGGGGACATGACAGAGGATAGACTTTAAATGAACACTCTAATGCAAATACTATCAACAAAGCAATGGGTTCAAATCAAGAAAACATCTAATGCCCAGTGGACTTACGCGTCGGCTATGGGGGGTGGGGGGGGAGGAAAAGAAAATGATCTGTGTCTTTAACGAATAATGCTTGGAAATGATCAAATAAAATATATTAAAAAAAAAAAGAAAAAAACATATTTGTAAAATGCTTTTAGCTCCTTAGATAATATGCATAAATAATGATCTGAAAATTATGTTAAAACAATCAGAAGATAATGTTATTTACCTCCAGATATATTTAGCATAGATACGTCCAGAAGCAAGTATGTTTCCTCATATGACAAAGGCCTCCTATCAAATAAAAATTCAAGCCATGAATTTTTGTGGAACTTGTGAAGGAGAGAAAAAGAAGTCTACAGAAAAGGCTGGAAAAGCAAAGACTCCAGAGCTGTCACTCAAAGTGAACATTCTAATTAGGATGGGGATCAGAAAAAGACTGTTGAGAAGGATCAGAATAAACTGAAATTTTGGTCTCTTTGCCTTTGAGACAGAAAGAAGAAGGGGTTTCTTATTCTAGTGTTAGGGAAACCCCAAACCCTCTTTTCTTCCATTTCCTTATTTTTCCCTTCATCCCCAATAAAACCCTTACTTCATTTGAGACATCATAAAACTCACCCTGACTTGATTGAGAGAGATCAACAGAAGAATCAACTGAAAGGGCAGGGAAGAAGGGAGGATGGAGGAAAACCAGGGAGGGGAAAGGGAGGAAGGGAGGAGATTGGCAGATCTGATTTCTAGTTTTCATTTATCACTCAAATAATCCTTATTACAAGCTGAAGAAAACATCAGATACATTATAGGTAAATCAGGTTTAATTATTTCATCAAAAAATACATAGACAAGAATATAGCTTTAGAAATGGAAGGGATCTTAAAGTCCATCAGGTCTAACTTTTTTAGATGAGAAATCTGAAGTCCAGAGCTGTTAAGTGACTGATTCAAGCCTATACAAGTAATAAAAGTAAGGCCGAATGGAAATGCAGGTCTTTCTGATGCCAGGACTAGCCACTATGTCATAAGAACTGTGTTATTTCAATTAACAGAAATGAATTAGGAATCGCATGTTGGCTAGGGTAGGGGTGGCGGGGGGGGTGGGGAGAAAAAGAAAATGATCTCTGTTTCCAATGAATAATGTATGAAAATGACCAAATAAAATAATGTTTTAAAAACTAAAAAAAAAAAGAAATGAATTTGTATTGTAGAAAGTTCCTTCCTGTTTCTTCTTTCTTTGCTTTTTTCCAATGCAGTTGACGTTTCTTCTTTTGAGATCTTCCATCACCATGTGTCCCCTAATGCCTACTTCTTATCTTTTCCACTTTATTTTTGACAATATTTCTCTGCTTCCATATCTGTCAATATAAAGTAGAAGATTTCCAGCTAGTGATTCGTATCCAAAAGTTCTCCTCACAATCATAAAATTGGGACCCATATACCATTTCACAACACATATGATGTGTTCCTAAAATTAACTCATTTTATACATTGGCCAAACTGGAACACTCTGTCCTCTAGGTATGCCACACATGCTTTGGCCTGTGTGCTTTTGCTCAAATTGTACCTTCAACTTCTCTTATTGAAATGTCTTTCATCTCCCTTTTTATGGTTGAATCCCAAGCCTTCTATTAATCCTAGCTCAGAAGATGCTGCCTCCGTCCTATATGTCCTCCTTGCTCTTATCTCTTAGTAGTGTTTCCCCCCCTCCCCTCTGCCTTCATCCAGCACCTTCAGCTAGTGGGGCATCACAGTCATTTGTATTTGTCATATTCCATGAGAGCAGATGCTTTATAAATGCTTAATGAATGAATTATTTCAGTCATTTGGACCACAATAATAATAGATGATATTTAATAATAATTTATATATATATATAATTGAATTCTATCCTGAAAACAATCCTGTGAAGCATGTCTTACAGGTTCTATTGCCATCATTTTATTAATGAGGAAAAAGTCTAAGAAGTAAAATTAATGAACCTTGGTCATGTAGCTAGAGGCAACAAGGACTCAGTGGATAGAGTATTGAGCATGTAATCGAGAAGACCCAAATTCAACTGTGACTGAAGACAATTACTACTTGTGTGATCTTGGGCAAGTCACTTAACCTATTTGTCTTAATCTACTGGAGAAGGAATTGGCAAACCACTCCAACATCCTTGCCAAAAAAACCCCTTAGACAGTATTGTTGTGCTATGGATCACAGGACTATGCGGAGTTAGACATGACTGAACAAAAGCAACAATCCCACAGCCAGTGTGTGTCAGAGGTGGGATTTGAACCTAGGTTTCTCTTGACTCTGACTCAGGATTATTTATACTAGACCACACTACTCAGATACAGTAGTGTATTTTTTATTCCTAGTCATACATCCTATTTAGTGTGGAGAAAAGGATGGGGAGGGATGGCAAAAACAGTTGTTTCTTTAACAAAGAAGAAAAAGTGCAAGAGAAAAACAAAAGCAGGTTAGTAGCAACATCCTTTTTCTATGTTGATTGAGAACCAAGCAAGAGAGAAGCCCAGATGATGTGAAGTTTGGAGTAGAAGGTCAGGACAAAATTGGCAGATAGAAATCCCCAAATAAGTAAGAGAACCTTCCAGCATGACATGCCACCTTTCTTGGGCAGGCAGACCAGAGATCCAGGGTGATGAAAGAACCAGCCAGTAGGAGTATACAGTCTCTTAACTGCTTTGCATTGAGTCAAGGCTTTAATCAGACCCCATGAGACTCATCTGAGCTCCAGTTATTGCTGTTCCCTATTGCAAGGCAGTAGAGCATCCAGATAGTGATGTTTTGGAGCTCTAGGACATAATTCAAACCAGTTCAGTCATCCTAAGGTCTGCCATGTATAGAGCCTTCAGCTAGGGCAGGGGTCCCCAAACTATGGCCCAGGGGCCACATGCGCCCCCCTGAGGCCATTTATCCAGCACTTCTGGAAGGGGCAGCTCTTTCACTGATGGTCAGTGAGAGGAGCACTGTATGTGGCAGCACCGCAAAGCCTGGTCTCACTCACGTACAGTACTACTTCCGGTGACATCATCCTTTGTGTTGTGCCTTGTTCTGAGAGTAACTGAACAAGAACGAGGCGCCATGCAAAGGATTATGTGGCTGCACAATGGAAGACGTCAGCACGGTGAGCAGCTATCTGGGGGGGAGGGGATTCCGCACTGTGTATACTGCTGCCCGGTATAGGTGGCAGTGATGGACCTGTGCAAGGTGTGACAGGCCCATCCCAGCCGGTGCTGCAGCCTCTGCTATCCCAGACAGCAGCATAAGGATTTGTTCATAGTTTTATTTTTATTTTTAATAGTCAGGCCCTCTAATGGTCTGAGGGACAGCGAACTGGCTCCCTGTGTAAAAAGTTTGGGGACCCCTTAGCGAGGGGCTCAGACAGAAAAAAGGCTTAGATAAAACACTGTCTTTGTCCTCAGGGAGCTTTTGGTTTTGTTCACTATTAACTGTTGCCTCCCTTACAATAACAGTTACACCCTAAGAATGCATTGCTCTGTTAAACTCTCAAGGCACACAAGTTTGGTTGGATTTTTTAAAACTCTTACCTTCCTTCTTAGATTCAATACAATACGATGTGTATCGGTTCCAAGACAAAAAGAACGGTGAGAGCTAGGCAGTGGGGTTAAGTGACTTGCCCAGGGCGACAGAGTCAGAAATATCTGAGGCCAGATTCAAACTCAGAACCACTCATCTCTAGGCTTGGCTCTTAATCTACTTAGCCACTTGGCTGTCCCCTTCACACATCCTTTTTAAAGGCCATTTCCTTTGAACTGCCAGTGTTTATAGTAGTAAGCAATTCATGACATGTTTGCCCTCGCCTTAAAGATATCAGTCCCATCCTAGCACCTTCCCCTACAAACTTTGTCGTGATGTTAATGTCTGTTACAAAGGTGGCATTGTTCTATTTGGGTATACGTGGAAAGGTCATAAGAATCAGTGCGGCAGATTGGAAAGAAAGGACCGGAGGTTGAATCCCAGCACCTCCACTTACTCCTCACTTTTCTCATATATAAAGTGAGGCAGTTAGGCAAGCTACACTGAAAAGAAAATTAAATTCTATGTGATGATTTTTAAGATATAAGGACCACCTATTAGAAAATCACATGTTTTTTGAATTTCTATTTCATTGAATTTTGAAGGGAAACTTGGGAACTATGTGAGTGTCCAGGATAGAACAGGACAACTGTTAGCTAATTGAACTTTTTTGTATGAGTAATGAAATTGGCTTTCTTTTCCTAAAAAGGCTGACATCCAGGTCTCAGTTTGTCAGAAGACACACCAGCTGGCCAATTTCTCAGGCCCTGGAATCAAGGAAATGAAAAAGCTGCCAAAACCCCCAGGGTTATAGATGAGAGTAGCTGACAATGTCTATTAATTATATTACACAGATGAACAAAATCAGCTCTATCCATATACCACATGGCAAAGGTTAGGTATAGCCAGGGCAGGATGCAAGGATACTAAGTATGTTTGCAACTCTGATGCCTATACTGACTTGGAGATCAGTGGCACTATAATAAACTTACAAGTTTTATTTTTATAGATTTTTTCCCTTAAAACCACAACTTCAAGCCAACAGTTTTCCATCTAATGAAGCCCACATAATTGGGCTCCTCACACATTGTGTAGGTCATTCATTTACCCTTTTGGCATGAAGCTTTTTGCCCTACACTTCTTAACAGCTGCTATGCAGGAAGCTTTTTGTTGCTCTTTTAAAACAACTGAGCAGTATAAAACAATGGGTCTCATTAGGTTCCCTTCGGTCTTTTATATCTCTTTCAATCAGTTTTAAGAAGCAACAATTTGTATGTAGTCCCAGAATTTGCACTACAAATATTTGATGAAGATTGTTTTTTATAAATGATCAAGGAAATAATACAAATAGACTTTTAATGTGTGAAAGAAATACATACTTAAGCCAGTGCAATCCATCTATGTCCCTTCTGAGCAAGAGATGGGTATAGTCACACACGCACACACACACACACACACACACACACACACACACACACGTGTGCACCCCCAAGTAGGTGGGATCATTTTTATATGTTTCCATGCATCTATAGATATGTTACTAATTCAAAACACATGAACTAGAAATGATAATTCAACCCCAAATCTAAGGTTGTTGCTGGCAAGTACATAAATCTTACCTTAAATGATAAAGAAAAAGAAGTTACATGTGCTCTGGTCAAAGATCCAAAGACGTTTGAAGAAAAATTGATCTGTGTTAATCTTTCTAGAAAACCTAGCCTTTTCTGACCATAGCTAATTTTGTTTTAGCTAAATCACGCTGGCAGTTGTAAAGGTAAAAAGTTCAATGGCAGGATCTCACATCTCCTGTCTATGCTCAATAAAATTTGTTTAATTGAAAACATTGTTCTCATTATCTATAGGATGCCAAAACCACTGGGTGCCAGATTGACTCCAGAAGGTCCCAAGAACAATTAGAAACATGCTATCTAGGCTTCTCCTCTGATACTCTCAATCTGCTATTGAAAAGTGATTCAAGTTGACAAGTTGGGGGATCCAGTAATACAGATTTCTCAAGCAGACGGTTCAGACAGTTTGTCATAGAAAATGACCCATTTATGGAGCATTCATTTGTTCTCTTTATAGGACTTATTTGCTTGGCTAGGGACTAACAACAGGTCATTCATTTGTCAAAAGCAGTCAAGCAAGGGAGAAATAATGCTTTCTTTCACATAGACACCTGAGACATTTCCTTTGGGCCTTTTCTGGTACAAGAATGAATAAATATGCTCAGATTAAAATTAAAATATGAATTGCAATGAGTCAACATTTATATGTGAAAGATTTCAGGGCACCAGAAATCAATATCTTTTATTTTTAAAACAACTTCCCTATAGAACTGAAAGATGGCTGGAGTTTATAATCTTTTCCAACTGAATTATACTGAGTTAAACTTAAACGTTTTCTTCTATTCACATTTCACCATTTCCATTTGTGCCCAAAGATAAGAATTTTCTAAGAAAAATAACATGTTTTCTTACATATGCTTTTGAAGCAGCTAGCTCTAGGACATCCTCACTTCGCTTAAGTAGTAATAATAAAAACAATAAATGTGTGTTTACACAATATAAATAAATACAAAATATAGGTACATTATACAAATATATATGAACTACAAAAATAAATGTGTACATGTATAAACATATTTAATATATGTGTATTTAGATAAGATCTTGTATCTACATACATAAATATAAAAAATAACTGTGTCTACATATGTCTATCTATGTGTGCCTGTGTTTATACATAAAAGATGTATTTAATATTAATATATAGACATATATGGACATATTAGGAATATATGACATGCAATATTTATCTAAGTACCATCAGTTTGAATGAAATTAAATTTCAAAAGATTAGATTTGGTCAAATGATCGGTTCATTTATTAAACAACCTATTTAGGATGGGTCTTTATTTCAATTCGTTGATTCTACTTTTCACAAGTTATATGTTTACTATATATGTATATATATTTGAAAATTTTATTTAGTCAATTTATAACATCATTCCTTGGTTACAAAAATCATATTCTATTCCTCCCTCCCCTCCACCCACTATTCCCATAGCCGACCCGCAATTCCACTGGGTATTACAGGTGTCCTTGATCAGAAACTATTTCTATGTTGTTGGTGTTTGCAGTAGGATGTTCATTTAGAGTCTACATCCCCAATCATATACCCTCGACCCATGTAATCAAGCAGTTTTTGTTTTTGCTATATATTTTTGAATGCTTGTTTTCACTTCTGCCACTTTGAAATAAGTAATCTGGAGGAAAGTCAATTGGGAGCTTCAAAACAATATTTATTTAAAGTCAATCTTTCTGTTAAATTACATTAGTGAGAAAGTCTAGTCCTATATAGCAACTGCTGTTATACAAGATGGAGGTTTCAGAAAGATAAATTGGATGACAGCCTTTTAAAGGACTAGAGTAATTGCTTTTGAGTAAATTGGGACATGACTTATTGTCAAACAAATGCTTATTTTCATTTAAATGAAGCTTTGTCACAAAATTCTAAGAACTAATATTCCTTGCATCTGTGATCTTTTGATCATTACTTTGTTCTTTGAATTTTGCAAAAGGAGGAATATTATTTTAATAATACTGTGATTTAAAAAGACATTTTCATAAAAAAGATGTATTAACACTTGAAAATGGATATTTATGACAACTGGTGTTTAACTATGAATGGTCAGAAAATATAGTCTATATCATTTATTTATCTTCTTGTGATCATCCTGCTTCCTTCCATCTTTCTTAGTCCATGGATAGTGGTCAGTGTTAAAATGTAATATGGACTAGGTTAATCTTCACTATTTTTTTCTAAATACTTTATAAATATCACCAACATTACAGAACTTTTCTGCTTTTTAGTAACTAACTGCTCTGAAAACTACCTTGAAATAATTTCTGAATTGATGTAAACCTTTTCATGTTTTGGCATGGATACTTCTGTTTGAACTCAGTGGCACTTATCTATCTAATCATTCGTGGAGCAGGGAGGAAGATGATTCATTTATGGATGTAAAATCGAAAGTCTTGCTGCTAGATCAATTCATAGTTTGGATAACTTTAGAAACATTTAATAAGTGGATGCTAATTTGGTTGTTTTGGACCTATTGAAGTCTATATAAACTGAAAGATGGTCCCTTTCATTAGTCATCATTGTCAGTAGAGATGTTTAAGGGAGGGAAAATTAGAGCCTAACCAAACTAAAGAAAATACCTCCAAATGAATCCATAAAGAGTAAGGGGAGATAAATCACTTCATGAACTTAATGCTTTTTTCAAAGACAGTAAGCTTGCACCTTTCCTATAGCATTACCATCTACATACTGATCAAAGTCAAGCATTTAATGAAGGGATAAAGAGGAGAGATATTCACTATACATGGTTTATTTCTTTGACAAACATCTTTTCTTCAGGGTTAAAAATAGAGATGGAAGGAAGAAATCAGTTTAATGAGAGGTTTAAAAAGCTTCATGCAATTACCCTTTGGGCACATCCTTGTATCAGGTGTGCCTGGTCTTGAGCTCTTTGGGGTGAATGGAGGGGGAGTTCAGAGGATGCAATACATGATTCTATCTTTAGAAAAGGTATTTTAATTTCCTTGTAGGCACTGATTTGCTGACTTCTTTCCTGATCAGCTATAAGACAAAATATAAAAGGTCAAATCCAAGGCATAATGAACTGGAAAATTACAAAAAGTGCCTTTATCTTGCTACTTTACAATAGTACAACATGTTGTAGCCAGATAAATAACCCTAAGAAAAGTGCTAAAAACAATGTAGCATAGATAAGACACATGCTTATTATGAACACTCATTATGTATCTACTAAATATCAGAGAAGGGCTGTTTATGCATGCTAGGGCATTGAAAACTTTTGTTTCACCAGGTTTCCTTCTCTAGAGAAAATTAATTCTGCTTATTGTGGTCTCTTTAACTGAAGGACATGCATATGTGCTTTTGTTCATACAAGTTCTGTATTTTTTCCCTTCCACATTTGTGAAATCCTAAACATCTTATGTGCAATTATTTCTATTGCCCATGAAGGGATAGGGGATAAGGAGAGTAACTTAGCATTTCAAGGGACTCCTTTTAATTCATATTTTTGTTATGTAATTATACCAATTAAAATTAATTTTAATTGATTAATTTATCTTACCCCCAAAGGATATCATCATCATCATCATCATATTTTTTCCTTTTCCTCTTAGTTAATAATATTACTTCTATCGCTGCTGCCACTACAATGACTGGAGACATTTATTTTGTAAAGAGCAGACAATTGGATGACTTGACAGCTGTTTTAGTGTACATGTATGGCTGTCAGGTGGAAGAGGTGATGGTGGCTTCATAAAGTCCTAGAAACCATGACAAGAAGTGGAAGAGTCCCCAGGTTTATATTTGATGCAAGTAAAAACTGAATAAAAATTAGAGTTTCTAAGAGCTGGATAGACTTTATTGAGAAGTGGTGAATTCTTCTTCACTGGCCTTTGTTGAGAACTTGCCTCTGAGCCCGTTTCTTCCAACTGAGACAGATTCTGAATTTTTTACTTAAATGTTAAATTACATTAGTGAGAAAGTCTACTCCTGTATTGTAACTACTGTTATACAAGATGTAAGCTTCAAGAAGATAAATTGGATGACAGCCTTTTAAAGGGTTAGACCAATTTGCTTTTTTTCTTTTTTAAGGGTAATTGTACAATGTTGATGGAAGATTTGAATACAATACTTAGAAACATGAGAGTCAAATTCCATCAGAAAATGGCCAATAGATTTGAAAACATTTCAAGGAAGGATAAAATTCACTTTCTGCCAAATGGCAATTAGTGCAGATTAAAATTTTGATGGGATCCTCAGTAGTTTGTTCACTTCTTACTTTTTGTATATGAAATTTAGAATCTAAGTTCATACATTTTAGAAAATGTTATTCATAAAACTTTAACCATCTTAACTATCTCAATAAAAGCTCACTTTTAATAGAGATTGTTTCCATTTTTTATTATCTTTGGTCATTTGAAGTGCTGGGGATGAAACGAGGTTTTAAAGTTAACTTGCATTTCGTTTATCATTAATTGCACTGTTTTTCATATTGTTGATAGTTTATATTTTTTGTAAGATGTTGATATTAAAAAAACTCTTACCTTCTCTCTTAGAATTGGTACTAAATATTGATTACAAATAAGAAGAGTGATAAAGGCTAGGCATCTGGGCTTAAAATGACTAACCCAGGTCACACAGCTAGGAAGTACCTGCAACAGATTTGGCCCTAGATCCACCCAACGCCAGGCCTGGTGTTCTATCCACTGCTTTTATCTAGCTGCCCCGTGTCAATATTCTTTAACATTGTCTCTTGACTAATAGGTCTTGCTCCAATGTGTTTGTGTTAATTTATTCTATGTATTAAATGTCAGACCTCTATCAGAGATGCAAAAGTTTTCCTTAGCCGTTTTTTTCTTATTCTTGCTACAGTAATTGTCTTTGTGCAAAAGTTTCTTTTTTGAAATAAAATGACCTATTTTACCTTTAGTTACCTTTTTAAATTCTTTATTTACTTATTTAAAAATTATTCCATTAACTACAACTTGTAAGCCTTCTTTTATTCTCTTCTGTTTTTTTTTTTAAGTCTGGTATATTTTGTATTTAGTCATCTATCTTTTGGAGCTTATTTTTATTATTATTATTATGCCATTTAAATGGCTAGGACTAAGTTCAATTAAATGCCTATTAGTTTGTCTTTGGGGGTTTATTGAACACTGACCCGATTTTATTCATCTGCTTCTGGATCTTATGTCACTAGCCTACTGTATACCTTGGCACGAAGCTTGCATTTGAATGCTTGTCAATTGACTATTTGATGATTATTATATCATAACAATTTTGATATAATAATGCTGTATGACATTTTCCCTCAAAATTCTAATCCTTTTCAAATACATGAGTTGTGTTCTTATTTTGCCTAGTTTTGCAAACTTAGAATTATATAGCAAATCTGTAGGTGCTTAGTATATGCTTATTGTACTGGATTGCAGTACATAGTAGAGAATGAGAATTCTTCATGTTTGAAAAATATAATCAGAGTTCATTATTATGATGTACTGATAGTAAGACAGTATGTGGTGCAGTGGAGAGAGTGTTGGAATTGGAATTAGAAAAACAAGTTCAAATTCTGCCTCAGATATACTTCATTGTTCTCTCATCCTGAGAAAGTTATTTAACTTTGCTCAGCCTCAGTTTCCTCATCAGTAAAATGGAAATGATCCTATCACCTCTCTCATAGGGATCAATGAGTTAATCTTTTAGATTGTAAACTCTTTGAGGGCAGGGAATGTCTTTTGTCTTTTTGTATCTCCAATGCTTAGCACAGTCCCTGGCACATAGTAAGTACTTAAAATGCTTATTGATTGATTATTGATAGATGTAAAGTGTTTTGCAAAACTTAAAGTCTTATGTTATTATTATAATATACTCTTTTGTATGTATTGAATGGCTAGTAAGTGCAAATCACTGATCATGTAAGCACAAAATGAAAAATAGTTCCTGCCATCATAATCCTTGTACATTACAAGGGGATGCACATAATAATTGGACAGTATAAATAATAAAACACATCCCTTCCTTCATACAATTTAATCTAAGGGTGTTGCTGTTTTATGTTTCTAACTGAGGCAGGGTTTTTGAATTTAAGATTGTAAAAGAAACATTCAGAACTAGTCAATATTTGTACTTCATGAAGACAGTTACACCACCTTCCCTCCCTGTTTCTATCAACTATGACTTGGCTGGTCAGTGAAACTAGTATAAGATCTACATGAATATACAGTATGTCATCGCAATCCTTACATTTCTCTTTTTCTTTTGCTGTGTTTTTCATTTTCATGTAGTAGTCTTTGTTCATGATCGGATAGGCTCAATTCTTTTTCTGATGCTTTCTAAAAATAAAAAAAAAAAGATTCATATTGAACAGACTGCTATGGAGTAAAAGTGATTTCTCCAGTGCTCCAAAAATGATCCTTACCTGATCGCTAGCCAATATGCATTATGGTAATACTACCATATTGAATTGTTCTTTTTCAACCATTTTCCAGTGGTGTCCAACACTTTGTGACCTCATTTGGAGTCTTCTTGGCAAAGATGCTGGCACATACCATTTCCTTCTCTCTCTCTCTCTCTCTCTCTCTCTCTCTCTCTCTCTCTCTCTCTCTCTCTTTCTGTCTCTGTCTCTGTCTCTCTGTCTCTGTCTCTCTGTGTCTCTCTCTGTCTCTGTCTCTCTGTGTCTCTCTCTGTCTCTGTCTCTCTCTGTGTCTCTGTCTTTGTCTGTCTGTCTGTCTGTCTCCCTCTCTCTCTCTCCCCAAGTTTTATAGACCCTTTTTAACAGTTGAAGAAAAAGAGGTAAACAGAGTTAAGTGGCTTGCTGTGAGCCATACAGTTAGTAAGTGTCTGAGGCCAGATTAGAACTCAGAAAAATAAGTCTTTCTGACACCAGGTCCAGCATTCTATCTTTTTTGCAATGCCCTATTGAGGCTCTTGGCTAAATTTCAATTTTCGCTTAGCAATGACAAGAACAGGTAATTGTTTTCAGTGCTCTTGTTTAACTTGCTATCATTAATTAATAATTAATTTGCCACTGATGTCTGAGGAAGTGTTTTATTTTTTTTCTGGAACCAACAACTTCTTTAAAAATTTATTTATGTAAAACAATTGTCTCCTGCCCTTCTAATCTGTCTCTCTGACATAAGACCATTCTATGGAATATGGTTAACAAATAGTATATGTGTACTGATCTGTGTATGTTTGTATAAAGCTCATGTGTACTTTATAGTAATGATTTACCTTATATTATATCAATATAGCATTTTCATGCTATTTTGGGGCAGATGGGTAGCTCAGTGGATTGAGAGCCAGGCCTAGAGATGGGACATCCTGGGTTCAAATCTGGCCTCAGACACTTCCCAGCTGTGTGACCCTGGGCAAGTCCCTTGACCCCCATTGCTTAGCCCTTACCACTCTTCTGCCTTGGAGCAAATACACAGTATTGACTCCAAGATGGAAGGTAAGGGTTTAAAAAAAATGTGCATCGATTTTTCCACTTAAATCTCCTTCACGCACAAGTGTTTTTGTGCACACTCATCTATATCACAGATGAAAGTGCACAAAGACAATTGTTATCCTCGGTTACCGAGAGACAACTACTACTACTATAGCATTTTCAGATGGATGCAAACTTCTTAATGGATTTTTAAAAAGTTGGCTGTAGTGGTGAATTTTAATCAAACTTTTTTCTTGTAAAATTTTCATCTATTGATTAAATCTGAAGGTTATTTGCATAAAATACTTTCATGCTGAAGCTTTCCATACCTTATGTAAATTCTTAATATGAAAATGATGCAATTAAAATAAATTACATTCCATAGTGTTTTCTCTTTATATATATGATAGTTTAATGCTATAGTGAACACAATGTTGACCCTAGAATTAGGAAAACCTAATTTGCCTCTGATGTAATTAGTTGTGTTACCATCATAAAATCACTTAACTTCTCAGTGCTCCAGGCAGCTCTCTAGACCATAGTTTCTCAAAATATTGTCTGTGGATTCCTGGGGGTAACCAACTCCCTTTCAGGAGTTCCATGAGGTCAAAACTACTTTCTTCATACTAAGATGTTATTTGCCAATTCAAATTCTGCTCTCTTTTCCAACTACATAATATGTGAAACTGAATTTACTTTAAATGGTTCAACTAAAACAGCATATTTTAATGAATTCATTCAAATGAATGAAGAAGCTATGAGGATCCATTTAGTTTCTCTTAAGCCATATCTTAAGATTTTGCAAATGTATGCAAAATAATACTATTCTTTTCACTCATTTTATTTGGAAAGTATTATTTTTATAAAATGTTATGTTAACATGGAATGTGTTTATATTGTTTTTAAATGAACTAATATATGTTTCTAAAATTATCATTTAAAATTTTAATGTGGTAAATATCAATAGATATAAGCTCTATTAATAAGAGTTCTAGAGGGGAGAGTCAACAATGATTTTCAAGAGTGTAAAGGAGTCATGATAACAAAATTTTAAGAACTTCTCTGGACTGTAATTTGTATAAGTTGCCCATCTGTATTGGTCAAAAGTGCAACCATTCTTGGAAATTATAGGTCCTGACCATCACCTGCCCACAACGGATTCCTTCTCATTTGGAAATTTCTAAAATTCAAATATTTAAGGAATACAAGTTATTTTGCTAAGGCTTAATTAGCTATTTACAAAAGAAAATCTTAAATGCATATTTAAGTTCAACTATTTAAAAATCTATTTTTGTGAAAATTATTGGTGCAATAGCTAAGATTTTAAGGAAAGGCACACAGGAATAAATCTGTTGAATTCATCTCTCTAAAATTATAGAGAAATTATAGAGGAGTAATGTGTATGACTTTCACATTATCTCTATCAATTACGCAGTTTCAAATGAAAGATATTTAACTTCATGTTATGGATTCAGAACAAATCCAAAGACATTTAGAATAAATTATATATTTAAAATCTTAATAAAATCTAAAGTATATAATTTTGGGTGAAAATAGAAAAGCTTCAGGATAATTCTGTGTTATGGAAATTGATATTACATAATCGTTATTCTGTATACATTTTTTGCCTTCTACACCTGTCTATAGCCAGATCCTCTAGACTGGAGACCATACACTGGAGTTCTTACACCATTTGGGACCTAACTGATGCTGAATGGTGAACAGAGCTCATGGCCCTCTATAACTAGCCAGTTCCAGAGATGCTTCCTATCCCACCCCAGCCATACTCTCACAACCTGGCTTGCTTCTGCAAGTGTACCTTCTTCATTTCCATATCTGATCCCATACTGCCATTCTTACTAGAAAAGGCATGTCAATAACTATTTTATTACTCCACTCATTATCCCTGGGACTTCTGAAACCAAAATATCTCCCTTGGCCACTACTCTTCTATGTTTATAGTCTCAATTAGAATATTAACTTTTACCACACTGTTTAGCACATTGGAAACAAAAACTTTAAATAGATTATTTATTGACTAAACTTAAAAATAAATCTTTTATTCTTTTCTAGAGTAATCATTGAAAAAGTATGATTTAGATTTTTCTTACTATTAGGTTTATATAGTATATATGTGTAGACGTACATAAACATTCACACACAATAAAATCCAATATATTAAAGTACCTACTATGTAGAAACTGATGTTAAAAATACAAAGGAAAAACAAAACAGTTTCTGACTTCATAGACCTTACAATCTGCTGCACCTACCTCTTGTGTTCTGAGTTGAAGCTTTTATAGGAATTAAATGATTGTATAAAATACGTATGTTTGTATAGTTATCTAACAGTACTTCAAGAATCTATAATTTAGCAATTAGTAAGGATATATAAAATGAAAAATGCAAATTAATATCTGTAGCAAGAGATATAATTATAAAATTCTTGAATTAGAGCATTTTATTCTGATTTAAATGTGATTATCTGTTTTAAGTATGAATTTTAGCTTTAATTAATGCTATTAATGCACATAAATAACTGAAAATTGAAACAGCCATTGTAAATGTCTTCTTTTGTGCTTTTCATAGGGCAATACCGAAGCGTGGCAATTTTTTAAATATTAAAGGTTCCAGGTTTTGTTTAAGCATACTAAAAAAAATAAGTGTAAATCCTAATGCTTGATAATTTCCTAGTTTTTGTACTTTTTGGAGAGTCAGTATTAAAATGGTATCCCTGATTTGTGCATTTTACTTAGTTCATTTTAAATTTAATGGTATTGACAATTCATATTATTTCTCTATACAACTTTTTAATGAAAGAAAATGAAATTACTAAAAAATTTTGGAAAAACCTCAGTGGCTCTTTCTAAATGTAACAATAACTTTAATAATGGAAATGTCATGGTTGTCATTTAATAGTGATTTATCTTTTTCTCTCTGCTTATTTAATGTTTCTTGGGAAGAATATGAATCAAGTCATCAGTAATCAGGATTATCTTATGCATGAATGAATAGATAAATGTGTAACAAGTAAATCCCATAATTTAAATTTTTGTTCCAGAATATGAAAGCCATTATACATTATATATCATATTTGGATTGTTGTTTTAAAAAAATATAATGAAATTCTTCAAGATAGGCTTATTTTGATCTGCTTCTGGCTTTCATTAGGACATTCCATCTATTCTTACTAGTTCTTCTTATAAACAGGGTAAAACAAAATAAAAAATATATATATTCTACTTTTCTCACAGTATATAGCCTTGGAATGTCAAAAATGTCACAGGTTAATAGTACAACTCAGCTTCATTTATCTTACTCTGACAACCTACCCAACCTAGCAAAATCTAACAATAATATCCTTCCCAGACCAGGTGACATTGCTGGCCTTTGTTCTCTTAATATGGTGGCTCTGGTGGCATTTACTGTACAATAACAAACTTTTAAAGTTTCTTCTTTATTTTCCATTAAGTGAAGATTTTTTTTTCTTTTTAAAATTCAGGACCCAACTTAAAATAGGAATTTGTAGAGGTTTAATTTATTTTTAACTAACTCACAGTTTCAAACATATAAATTATGAGATATTTAAAACTTTACCATCTGAGACCTTATGAAAAATGACAGAAGATATTTTTAATTTTCAGACTTTTCTATTATGTTAGCTTAATTATTTATTAGAGCAAAGAAAGCCAATAAATGATGAAGAGCAACCTAATTTTAACTTCAAGACTGATATGATGTATAATGAGTATTGTCTAGGTCAGCTGGTAAGTGAATCTGGGTGTCTTTGAGGGATATTTCTTAGCACTGTTGATAGGAATTGGAACAAGTTATGACACTCAAATATTTCTAAAACCCTTTGTTCTGAATTGAATTTAGAATTTTCCCATCTTTTTCAAGATTATAATTATGTTAAAAAAGAGACTCTGCAATGCATTTCTTCTTTGATCTCAATTTCCTGGATATATTAAAAAAATGTTCTAACAGAAAATCCATTTCAAAATAGAAAGCAATATTTTTATTTCAGAAGCAGTTGCTGAGTTTGTCATCATCTCCAATACCTCCCCCTTCTTCCCATGACTCTGCCTTTAATAAATTTAAAAATTTACCCCACAGAAGCTTGGATTATTCTTTCATATCCAGCATCTCTGTATATTCAGGCTTAAGAACATCTGCATATTTTTCTTTGTCTAACTAATGATTCCTCTTTCTGTTTAGAGGACCTGGCTTTGTCAAATCAATCTTAAATTGCCATTATATTCCTGTTCTTGGTCAGAATCTTAAGGTTAAAATGATAAATTGTCAGTGATGTGGAGTGGGAATTTCATGATGGGAGTATATCCTCAGCAATAGCATTTGATTAAATTATTTTAGATGTTTCATTCTTCAATCTATGAGATTTTTAGGAAGCGCCAATATTTACTTTGTTGAAAGATAGATGCATATTATTTCTTCTTTATTTGAATTTCAGATTGATGTTCTAATAAGATGAGTAAAACAGACCCAATTGTGGTGTAAACATAAACATATATTATCCAAACAAACCTATTGAGTGGAAGTTTGTTTCTTATAATTAACGATGAAAAATTAGGAGCATGTAGCATTAGACTTAGAGGGGAAATCTGTTTTTCCAACATATTTTAAAATAATTCATGTTTTTGAAAAATGGAGTTGCTTTTCCTTTGCTATATTGTAGCTAACAATATTTTAACATCATGGAAATTTTATGACAAGAGCTCAAGTAGCTTCAGGTATAATTTGCGGCAGATTGGCGGGTGGTAATAATAACCACACTTATTTTATTTCATCATTAATAGTAGCTCTAAGAGATTAATAAATCAAATGAAATAGGCCCTTTGGCTTGTTACATTTCCTACAGACAGACATTGCTATGTAGAGCTGTTATAGAATTAGCATATTCTGCTGCAGATTCTTGATATGTTTTTGAAAGAAGCTCCAAAGTCTGACTTTAGTATTGTGCATTTGTAGCTGGAATCACATTTGCCTAATGTTTATATATTCATAGCTTACAGACTCAACAGCTCATGCTCAATATGTGGATAATTATTAATTCATCTCCAAATAATTCAGTTTATGTCAAACAAGAGCAACACATTGCCTGGATCGGAGTTTGACAATGGCAATGTGATAATAAGTGTAGCTAGGTGGTGCCAGATCAAGTGTCAGGAAGACCTGAGTTCCAATATGGCCTCAGAAACTGTGGCCCTGGGCAAGACACTAAACCCTGTTTCAGTTCCTCATCTATAAAATGGACTTGAGGAGGAAATGCAAAACCACTCTAGTGTCTTTGTCAAGAAAAGACCAAATGGGGTCATGAAGCACTGGATGAGATTAAAGAATGAATAACAACAAAATGCATTATTACATATCTTTGTCCTCAACAATTTTCCAAATTTGTTATGCTTAGAATATTCCATTTGTTCCATCATTTTTAATTGACCTATGTCTTCCACTTTTGGTTATTTGCCACTTGCGGTGTTTACTATTACCTACAATAATAATGAGGATAATAGCCAACATTTGTATAGCATTTCAAGATATGCAAAATCATAATAATAATCCTGGGAAATAGATGTTACTATTATCTTCCTTTTACAGATGAGGAAAAATGAAACAGACAATTATTAAGTTACTTGCTCATCTTTACACATCTAAAAATAGTCTAAGAGCAGATTTTAACTCAGATCTTCCTGACTCCAAGTCTAGCACACTACCCACTGAACCATATAGTTCTTACTAACCTTTTTACATTACTCTTTGTCTCTGATTGTTTCCCCTCTATCTATACTATTTTTCATGTACCATACTAGATGACTTTTTTGAACCTTTTGATGACAATTTGAGTCCATTGAAAGAACTGACCCAATCTTCTGTAGCTCTAGGACCTATTTAACTAAGATGATATAGTTTCTTAAAACACCTTGAAAGATTTTGAAAGAGAGAAAACTTATAGTTTATGTCTATGCCTGGGGAACCAATTTATGGAATTGTGAGTAATGGGAACTGATTCTTTTTTTTTGAAAATGTTATTTCATTAATTGATTTAGAATATTTTCCATAGTTACATGATTCATATTCTTTCCCTCCTCTCCTCCCACCCACCTCCTGTAGCCAACAAGCAATTCCACTGGGTTTTACATATGTCATTGATCAAGATCTATTTCCATATTATTGATATTTGCCCCAGGATGATCCTTTAGAGTCAACATCCCCAATCATATCCCTATCAACCCATGTGACCAAGTAGGTATTTTTCTTCTGTGTTTCTACTCCCACTGTTCTTTCTCAGGATGTGGATAGTGTTCTTTCTGGTAAATTCTTCTGAATTGTCCTGTATCATTACATTGCTGCCAGTAGAGAAGCCCATTACGTTCTCTTGTACCACAGTGCATCAGTCTCTGTGTACAATGCTCTCCTGGTTCTGCTCTTTTCACTCTGCATCAACTCCTGGAGGTTGTTCCAGTTCACATGGAATTCCTACGGGTGCTGATTTTTGAAAATAATTCAAACCCTTGCATGTTAAGAACTTCAGGTTTGTACTTGATATTCAATTAGAATCAGAAAGCAGATGACTTCTAGTTCTGCATATGTAACCCCAGTCTCTATTTTGAGCTCTAGTCTTGGGTCACTAACTTCCCATTCAGCATTTAAAAGAGAATGCCACATGGGCACCTCAGAGAGGACACGTATCAAACAGAATTCCCTCTTTCCAAGTAAAGTCACTTGTTTATTGAACTTCCCCATTTCTAGTTGAAGCGATGACTTCTGTTCATCCAAGTTGATGCTGCTTCACTCAGCATCTCTGTCATATCCTCATTCATAGGATCATAGATGAAAAACTACAAAGAAGATTAGGTGAGAAAACTGAGAAACAAAAGTGTGTACATGATTTGCTCAGACTTACACAATTGAGATGTATCTGGGACAGGATTCAATCTCACATAATTCCTGATTCCTACATTCTATCTACTATTCCACTTCGCTGTTTTTCCCAATCAGTTACAAAATCTTTCTATCTTCGTGTTTCATCAATCACCCTAGTTTAAACCAGCATCTCCTTTTGTTTAAACCATTGCTTTAGCCACCTAATCGGTTTCCCTGAAGAAGCCTATCCTGCTTCTACAATAGTCTCTAGGATTAAACACAAACTCTGTTTGGCATTTCACACTCTGGTTCTTCTTTGCCTTTTCACCCTTATTATCCATATTTGGGCCAGCCAGGCATTCCTTCTTGCCATTCATCACACAGGGCACTTCCTTTTCTATCTCCATGACTCTGCCTTGTTTCTATCCATGGGATTCTTTTCTTACAAACTTCTATTTCTTAGAATTCATAGTTTCCTTCAAAACTCAACCCTACCTTTTTCTTGAGGGCTTTCCCAGTTCCTTAATGACTAGTCCTTTCCCTTCTAAAGTTACCTTGTATATTATTTGTAGGAGTTTTATAGGTTCATTTGTATATACATGTTGCCTACCTTAGGTTTCCCTTTGTCTTTATATGCAAAACTCCTGACATATGGAAAGTACTTAATGAATACTTAGCATAGTGTCTTGTGCACTGTAGGCACTTAATAAATATTTATTGAATTTAATTTAATTGATGGATGTCACCATTCCAGAGTGATTGGGAAGTCAGCAAACACTGGATATATTGTTTCAAAGAAAAGATAAGTTAAGGATTAAAAAGATTTTGGGGAAAGGCTATGAGTAAGTGGGAATGAAAATTGAAAAATTATATAAAGATTAATTAATAGAATATATATTTGATGTCAACAAGGGATTCGAATACATTTCTCCTGATCAATCTGAGTTCCCATGGTCAACCCAAAGAGATATTTTACACATTTAAAAATTTGGGGACAAAGAATAATATGTTTGGAATCACAAATATGTTAAACTCTCTTTTCTTCTCTCAATTGCAATGGTCATGCCCTCAACATCCCACTAGAACCTCTGAAGATAATTATATATGGTATAACTATTTCCCTCCAAATATCCCTCTTCCAGATTTCTCTGTTACTGTTGAAAAATTTTTTGTTTTATTTTATTTTGTCTTTGTTTTTTTTTTTATTGAACCTGTTTAAAGATATAGGAAATTTAGAAGTTTTAATGTTTGTTCTGCAAGGATCTTAACCGCCCCCCCAAAACTTATATAATTATTATTGGAACTGTAGTTATATGGACTAATATAATATCCCATTTGTATAATTTTAACAAATTTTATGTCTTTGATAAGACTGATGCCCTCCTAAGATATACTCCCAGAACAAAAGAATTAATATTCCAACCTCAAAATTAAGTTTTCAGAATATAAAGAGCTTGGAAACTGATCTGAATCTGATCATTGTTTCCCTTGCTTCAAGCTCTAAATGTGTTTTCCCCTTTGTACTTATTAAAAATATGCCCTTTGAGAGTGTTTAGGAGAAACCAGGCATTTTCAGCTTGAGCTAGATTATACATTATTGTTGTGAAACTTGAAGTAGTAAGAGGAAAATGAACCAAATCATGCATGCAATGTGCCACCCAGTGTTAAAAAGGGGATTTTGAAATGTCTTATTCATGCACATATCTTTCTGATAATTTTGTTTGAATCATAAGCAGTATCTTTTATTGAAAAACTCTACAAATATTTCTTCTGTGCTTATTGTATTCCATTTTGTATTACAGTCATTTATGCATGTTTTGTTACTCTTAATCTATCCCAACACCTAGTATAAGGTTTGTAGATTTTAGATACTTAATAAATATTTGTTGGATTCAATAGAATCTTTTAATTCTAGCCATATAACTATTGTGTTCTTTGCATATCACCATCTTTAGATATGAGTTCCTCAATTCTTTCTAAGAAATGTACTTATGTGTATCACAAAATAGTTCTTTTTAATACCCTAAAATTAGTTTTCATTTGAATTCAATGAAATATTAAATTGATAAGTTTATTGCATGTCTGTTGTACATTCAGTCTAATTTCCTGAGTCATATAAAAAGTTGAGAAGTCTAAGATATAGTCCTTGCCCTTAAAGAGGAAATGGTCTTATTGTAGAGAAATGAAGGCTAGGAAATAAACAATAATGGATTTTTGTTAAATTATAATAAGCTTAGAGAGATCTCATGGTAAAACAACTAGCAAACCAACCTTGGAATTAGGAAGACCCGAGTTCCATCTCTACCCCTGATATCTACTTGTTAGTGTGGCCTTAGGGCCAGAAGAAGTTCTACAGATAAATACTGACCTTATTTGCTAGAGGAAGCTCCCACACCAGGAGCTCTTTATAATAATAAAATCACAGGTCCAGTAAAAACTGTCATCCTTATAACATATAGATCAAAGTGGCTTGCCTATGTTTTGCCTCTTGTGACCCTCACAGCCTAGTCAGCTAGCACAAATGTTAGTGTACTCATTTACAAGAGAGAACAGATTTAGAGAGGCAAAGTTGACTGATATATTGGATATATTTTCTGAGAGTACACATTAGGATACTCCGTAGAGATGGGATCTGAATCCAAGGCAAATTTACCTTCCAAAATTCTAAATTGCGTGGTATAGAATATTTGTCTTCTAGGGATTTGTAGAGAAAATAAATCAATTAAATATGAAATCATCAGAACATATGCCATGAAAGACATGGTGCTTGGCCATTATGAAGGATAGATAGAAAAGTACAGTGGAAAAAAAGAAGGATTTAAAAGAAAAATTTCATTTTGTGAGAAAAAAAGTTTTCCAATTGAAGGTAGAAATCAATGAAAAAATTTGCTATGTCTGAAGCAATTGCTTCTCTATATTGTAATAATGGTACTTTCACACTATATTTGATGGTACTTTAGTGGAGTTCAAAAGGGAGCTTGTAGAGAAGGAAACAGTGTGTAAGAGATAGGAGCCTAGGTGAGTTGGCGCCTACTCTCTTTTCATCTCCCCAAATGAGGCTGCTGAGAGGTGCTGCGCAGGTAATAAGGGATTCCCTGATGTCAAGGGTGATGGAGAGTTGAAGGAAGGTCTCCCCTATCAGATAGACCCTGAGGTAACCCCAGATTCCCTGGCAGGAAAATGACCCAGAAATCCACCTCCCTGGTGACCTTGTCTCCCCCTTGTGGGGGAGGGGTTTGTTTGCTCCTAGTTAAAGCTGGTTTCAGATACCTTCTCAAGGTTCCCAATCTAAAAGGCAGGTATGGAGGGGAGATGGAAAGAGGGATTTAGAATCTCTAATTTGTTTACCCATCGTGGTCCTTGGCTCAGATGGCCATGAAGCCCATCTGAGTTTCTCCGCCCCCTCCCAAACTAATTTTCCCCAACTATTTATAATCTATTTAGCCTAGGAAATAACAGAACAGGGGCAAGAGGGCTGAAGGGGGGGCGGAACCGGGCTCTCCTTGACAGTGAGTCCACGACTCCCTCTCTTTGAGGAGTCTGATCCTCTGTTAGATGTTCCTTGAAGTATCAATCTGATGATATCATTTAGTAGAAGAAACTCCTGAACATTGAATTGATAAGTCTCCTTTAGGGCTCTTGGTGAGGTCCTCAGCAAGTAAATATCGCCCTGCTAGGTCGAGGTCCCAGTTCCAAAAGCCCTGAATTCCCAATATGTATCATTCTCAGGTCTCACCTCCTCTCCCAGGATGCTTTGCTTTCCAACCGACATTGCTGTCACTCAAACTCTTCTTGCAAAATTCCATCTTTCCCTCTTGCACCCTTCTTTACAATATGCATATTGATTTAAAAGCTTTTTTTTTTTTTTGTAATTGCACAAAGCATTAGGAAGTATTTATTTTCTGTTGGCATAAAAGTACCCATTCTCAGAGAGCAACCAGAGAAGATAGAACAAAATGATATATTCTGCCTTCTGTTTTCACAGGATTTTTTCCCTCATTTGCTAGGTCTATATTTTGAAGATTTCCAAATAAATCTAGTTTGGAGATTATGCATATTTGGTATGGAAAATCTAGTAAAAATATTGTCCTTAAATTGCTCCTTTTTAAAAAAGGATCAGTGTTATGTCCAGGAAATGATTGGCAACAGTTTGATCTGGTTCCATTTATTGTTTGGGTTACCAAGGGCATCTTATGTACCCAGATTTGTTGTCTTTCAGGCCATTAGTGATAGCAGACATTTATTCTATAATTGTAATCGCCAAGTCAAAGCTTTCCAGGTAAGTGTTAAATATTTTTAACTTGCAGGCCTATTCTGCTCAGTTTCAATTGTTTCCTTGCATTAGCTACAATTGATCCCAGTGTCCGGAATTGTGGATAGCTCTTCTGTCATCTCTGGTGGCAGTGGCTTGGTACAGACTTGCAGTCACAAACACTTCTGTTTCCACAAACTATTGTCATGTCACTAAGATAATGCAGATGTTGCTAATGGAGGGTTTCTGTTCTTGGACTTGAATGGTTTTATAGGTTCTTTCTGTAGATAAATCCCTTTTGGCCTCATTTGACAAATCCCAAATGGTGTATGCTTATTTCAGAAGTATTTTCTTATATTTTTGAACTCTTTATAATATGTACTATGAATGTCTACCAATATTTTTCCTTTTTTAAAAAAAAATCTTGGAGCTATTCGTTTTAATAGCAATTGGGGATGGGGTGGATTGGCCTTGTGTTTCATCAGCATTGTATTGATTTTTGTTAAAATATTTTAAAAATTTGTTAAGTTCCATTTTACATTTCAGAAATGTGTTGCCCTAGAACAGTGATGGGCAACCTTTTGAACTCAGTGTGTCAAAATTCGCCAAAAACCGAGCATAACTTGGGGGGTGTGTCACTTTGAGGAAAAAAAAAAACGTCCTTCTTGGCAAGTGGCCCCATACTTCTCTGTATGCAGCTGCATGCAGCTATGGGTCATCGAACATGGCTACACATGTCAATGCTGACACACATGTCATAGGTTTACCATCATGGCCCTAGAATCTGTTATTCTTATTCAACTTGGATTTAAGGATGCTTATAAATTTCAATATATATCCATAGCCTTCTCCTTGGTACTTTAATGCCTTATAGGCTTTTCTTGGAGGAGACTAAAGTAATTTGTAGATTTTGCTTTCATCTGTTGGCTGTGAATTCAAGTTCAAAGACTTCAATCTTTATATTCTCTTGGATTAATGTTAAAAATTTTACACTTATTTAGTTCAAATGACATTTAGATATCCTTGGAAAAATATTCTTGAAAGATGAAGGAACTATTGTTTAATGTATGCTTATGGTGGACCCATATATCTTTGTGGCATCAAGTGATTAATAGTATATTTTGATTTTTGACTACTTTTAAAATTCGGAAGCATTACTTAGTTCTATTTGGGAACAAATGGTAATATATTTTAGGCTCAGCAGAACTCTAATTCACTGTTTCCCTGAAGAAATATGACTTGTTTTATATAAATTGTCCTTGACATTTTGGTTGTGGAACTGTCATAAGAATGGAATAGTTTTCAGTGTGGACATCAAAAACACTTGTTATTGGGTGTGTTTTTTAGATTTGAAGTATATAAATATAAATGATTAGTAATCATTACAATTGCAGTGGATAGAGCTTTTTCACAGTGGAAGGAATGCTGGACCTAGAGTCAAAAAGACTTGGATTCTAATTTAGCATTAGATATTTATGAGTTGTATGACCCAGGTCAAGTCACTGAACTTCTGTTTGCCTCAGTTTCCTCAACTGGAAATGAAGAGATAAAAATACTACTTACCTCCCTACGTTGTTGTCAGAATCAAATGAGATAATATTTGTAAAGCACATTGTCTTGCATGTAATAAGTATTTAGTAAATGTATATTCTCACTATTATTAGATTCAAGATATAACCTTGGATACATCCTTTTCTTTTAATAATATTCAATCTCCTCTTCTCCCTGCCTAGACTTAAATCACTGGGCCTCATGCCTGTACTTTTTTTTTCTTTTATACTCTGCTCTCCTATACTATATTTTGTTTTCCTTAGATTGTCCCATCTCTCTCTCTTCCTTCCATGTATATATTGTTTACTTTACTTCTTTTCAGTCTTTCCTTATTTCCTCACTGACATTGGTATTGATACTCTGAAGGGATAATAGTTTCTTTTCTTTTTCAGTATTTAAACTCTGGATCACACTTGGTCCTTTTTATTTGTTCAAGCTTATTTTTCTTCTCATAAATTTCTATTGTCTTTGATGTTTGCCTTTCAGGGATTAATTATCTGTAAATAATGCTTGAGCAGTATCTATTCTATTAAAATGCCATTGTTTTTCATAGAATATTTTGCTTCATATTAAAGGATAAATTATTTTTAATGGAAACCCTGTCCTTGTCCTTTTAATATTCTATATTCCAACCATTTTATTCATTTCCATTAGTTGATGCATAGGACTATGAAATCCCAACTGGAATTCTCTGTTAAGTGATTAGTCTCTTCCTGGCTGCTTGAAATATTTTTTCTTTGCTTTGCTAGTTCTTTATCTTGGCAATAAAATTTCTTGGAATTTTACATCTCAGACTCCCCTCTGGGGGTGACTTTTGGATTTTACAAATCAGTACATAGTTTACTGGTTTCAAATATATAAGAAGTTTCCTTTTGTGTTTTCCTGATATGTGGTTTTATATTTTTTATGCTTCTATGTAGCCTGATTTTACTTAGATTATCCTTATATGTTCACCTTTCCAAGTCACTAAGGTTTGTCCAATTTTGCTCTTTTAACTTTGCTATAGTATTTCTCATATTTCATTTAATTTTTCATTTTAATTTCCTTTATTTGTTTGTTTATTTATTTGTTTGTTTGTTTGTTTTTGGTCAGGGAATTCACTGTTTTGCTAGTTTTTTGTTTATTCTGCTTTTGTTTTTTCTTTTAAAAAATAATTCTTGCTTTTAATTAAATATGGTCATCATGTTAAGAAAATCCCATTCTTTTCTTTTGTCATGATTTTAGGATGACCAACTGTTGTATTTAGTTGAGTACTTTTTCTTTATATGTTGATATAATCATATGATTTTTTTGTTTTTAAAAAATAATTGTTATCTTTATGTTTTTAGTTTTCCTAACATTGACCCATACATGTTTTGTTGGTGTAAACCTAATGAAAGCAAAACGAATAATATCTTCAGTATAATTTTTGTAACTTCTTTGATAACATATTCAATATTTGTGCATAATATTTGTTAGCGATAATGGTTAATTGTTTTCTTTCTTTGTTTTGACTCTCCTTGGTTTCTGTACCAGAACCGTACCTGTCTCAAAAGGAATTTGTAAACATTTTCTGTCTCTTTTTTGGTAAACAGTTTGTAAAGAATGGGAGTTAATTGCTATTTTTAGTGTCTAACCCTGAAGAATTTCCTTTTTAAGTCCATCTGGGAACCATTTGGGTTTTTTCTTTGGAACAGTATTTATAGCATATTCAGTTTGTTTCTAAGATTGGTTTTCTTAGGTTTTCTATTTCTTATTCTTCCTGTATCTTAGTACAGTCTTTATTTTTCCCTGCATCAGCTCTAATTCAACAAAATGGGGCTATTCAGGCAACTTTATAATGTATGTGCTTTGTTCTCATCCTCATCCAACTGATGTATGGAACCAGCTGATTTCATTTATCCTAGAACCCATACCAGTTTTTTAAATTATTTTTGCTGTTATTTAGATATTTTAGCCACGTCTTAGTCTGGATTAGAATTTCTTTGGCAGAGGTACTGGCGTGGCTTGTCATTTCCTTCTCTGGCTCCTTTGGATGAGGAACTGAGATAAACAGGGTGAAGTGACTTGTAAGTGTCTGAGATCAGGTTGAAACTCAGGAAAATGAGTGATTCCAGTGCTCTACCCACAGCACCATTTTCTTATTTATACCTTACTGTATACCAATGATCAGACTTTCCGCTGTGCTCTGCTAATTGAACTGCTTGTGGGGTCTGAATCTATATTATCCTCATTTTTGTCCCTCTTTCTTTTATTCTATATTTATGTTATTTCAAAAATCAAGAAATGATTCCAATTATGCATGATTTTCACTTTGCATATATTTACATATATTGACAAAATGTTCCTAGCACTTAGTATACTATGAAGTCTCAGAATAAAATATAAGTTATGACTGATCTCAGTGATTTTTTTAATTATGCCTTCTTTTCCTCAATAAATTATGTGACCAAATTTTCATAAAAACTTCTTCTTCAATAAGCTCTAAGTGCTGATTTATAGGCTCTACTCTAATTTTAACAGGCCATTGTAAGGAAAACTTACTTGTTGCCAGGAATTTGCCAGAGGACAATATAATTTTGTTTTATTTTGTTTTCTTCTGGGGAAAGAAAGAGTTAAGAGGAAGAGGCATGGGGAATGTATTAGCTTGATTGACAAGCCAGTTAATGCTCAGATTCAAAGTTATGGACTAGAGGAAGACTTATTTCAGGTAAAAACAGGATCTCTGGACCAGCTACTCAACCAGTTGTTGAGCTATTCAACCAGGATCCATACTCCTGATTACTAAGAGGAAAAACCAAACAGAATGGATCAGCTCTAAGCTCTCTTAAGGGAGAGGTTTTTATACCCCTTAACTATTTATAGAAAACTACCAATTTAGATGAGATGTTTTTGTTGTTGTTTTTACTGATGTTAGTTTTCACAGAGCAGAATAGTACAGCTGAAGCTATGACTGCACGTGGGGGCTTTGTTGCTTTTTCAAGATAAAATCCTCCCTATTTGGCTCTGCTTCTGTCCAGGACATCTGCAGAAAGCAGGGAGACATGAGTTCAAGGCAAGTGGCACATACTTCTCTGTATCTGGAGGGTGAGTTAAGTCAGGAACTAAAGATTTTATTTCCTAGGAAATAAAACACAAGCAAAATATCTTAGCTTAAAGCATATGTTCCATAACTACCACATACAAAACAGATAGAGTCATTATAGGATTTAGACCTTTCAAGATGATTCAGTGATCATTCAACTTCTGTGCACTGTAAAGAGTTGGCATAACATTGAAGACTTTATTTTGCTAGTCTCTAAAAGATATTTTACATTTAACTGATTAGTCATTTTGGACACATTTTAAAATGTTGTTTTAATTTACTTATTTATGGTACACATAGCTATGTTACATTGCAATGACCTTAGCTCAGCCCCTTCTTAACTTCTTGCTTGATTACAAAAATTTCCCAATTGGTATCTATTCATAAAGTCTCCCTCCATTTCAAAGTATCCTCCTCACAGTATTCCTGAAGCACAGGTCTGTTCTACTCAATAAACTCCAGGGGCTCCCTGTTATCTCTAAGATCTTTATGACCTGGCTTCATTCTACTCTTCCATGAATTCTGTGGTCCATCCCCATCTCTGTCCCTCTCTCTGTAGGTCCTCTCTGTACAGCCTTTTTAAACTTTACTTCTTGAAATCCAACTCCTTGCAGGGAAAAAACTTCACCTTCAAAATGAAGCTTTTCCTGAAATGTTAATGCTTTATTTCCTCCATCCCTCCTCCCCTCATTACCTTTTATTTACTCTGTATGTATTTTATTTGTAAATGATAATTATTATTATAACTAGCATTTATATAGTCCCCTAAGGTTTGCAAAATGCTTTGCATGTATTATTTGATTTGACCATATTACATTCTTATGATGAAAGTGCTATTATTATCTCCATTTTACAGATGAGGAAACCGAGGCAGGCAACAGTTAAGGATCACACAGCTAAAACACACAGAAAGTGTCTGAGAATCAATTTGAAGCCTGGTCTTCCTAAATCCAAATCCCATGCTGTTTTTTTTTCTAGTAAGAATAAAAGCTTCTTGAGGGTGTCTTGAGACTGTTTTGCTTTGGTCTGTTTCTCCCCAACATATAACCTACATACATAGTGCCTAGCACCAATTAGGTGCTTAATAAATGCTTGCTGACATGCATTTGATACTCAACTCTATAATTTTGTGAGGTAACCCAGAAAGAGGGTATAATGCTCACTTCACAAATGATGACACTGGGGACAGGAATAAAGAGTGGAGTTAACTTCCTGAATTCACACAGCCAACAAGTGAAGGATCCAAGATGAGTGCCCAGATCTTAAGACACTTAACCTAATGCTCTTTATACTATACCAGACAACCTCTCTAAGACCCAATTAACATGCTGTCTTCAAAACAGGGTGAATACACACACACACACACACACACTCATACTCATGTATACACCACAATGCTATAATAATAAAGTTACTGGATATTATTTAACATTTAATTTCTCCAGCTTTATAACAATAATTTAAATTTCTTTTAAAATTTTCTTGAGTTTATGTAGAGTTTCTAATGAATTTTTCTGTTAAGTTTATTGTAAATTAACACAACTCTAAAGATATTCTCCATAGAGTTTTTACTTCCATTGTGTGCCCATTAGGCTTTTTACATATATTTAATTGCAGGCCTTAGAGACTATACTCAGGAGTCATTTGTTTCCTGTAAGCAAGTGGTGAATGTTAGATTAGCAGATGAAAATCAATAAAAACAACTTATTATGACTACCTTATAAATTTCATAGGAAAACCTCTATTCTGCTAAATTTAAATTAAATGAAGCTAATTTTGTTTGAGCAATTTGATTTTTTTCTAATTTAATTTGCTTGTTTCAGGAAAAATGGGGAAAATCTGTTGAGATAATTTATTGGAGACATAAAGTTTTTATTTCCCACATTCTCAAAGTAATAGCCCCTAGAACATATAGAGGAAAACTTGTTACAACCCTCAAAGATATCATTAATGACATTTCCAATTCTGTACCAAATATAATATGTATGAAATAAAAAAGCCCACTCTGCAGGTTTGAGATCAATATTCCTCTTTATTTAAATATTACACTTTTATTCACAATATTGATCATTCCACTTGAAAGTTTTGATGTGAATAATCAATAATTTCTGTTTATTTTTAAGTAGGTAAATTAAGTGATTTTTAGGTCTTCATCTTGCTTGTAGGGAGAAAAGAATTTCTATTATAATCTAATTCTCCTCCTCAATTTTTAAAATAAGAATTCAATGTCAGATTCTGAGATTTTAAAAAATGTACTAATCTACTCATTTCCCATATTCAGAATTACATATGATTTTTCTATTTGCTTAGAAAATACAGATATACTTTTTTCCATGGCAACTCATTCTATATATCACTGCCAGAATCATCTTCCTAAACATTATTTTCTTCATCTTTATCCTTGCTTAAGTACGTAGAATGACTCCCCATTGCCTAATACATTTAATCTACCTATCTTGGAAAGTGATCTATAACCTGGCTTTGTCTTGCCTAGCTAACCTAATTTACCATGATTCTCCAACAAGCCCTCTCTAATCTAATTTGACAGATCTGTTCATTGTTAACTGCAGGTGTCATGCTCATTCTTGCCTTTGGAGCATTACTCATTCTATAGCCCATTTCTACAATGCCTTTGCATTTCTATTCTTTGTATCTAAACCTTCTCCATCCTTCAAGATCTATCCAAGTCCCACTTTCTGCATGAATCTTTCTCTGAGCAAACCTACTCACCCTGTTCTCTTCTGAATTCTTGTTATATGTAGTCCATTTCATACAACTGAACACAGAAATGGTCTCTGTTACACAGTGATTGAATAGGGTTTCTTTGATCTCTTCAGGGAGATTATAAACTTCTTTAGGGAAAGAATTATGCCTTTACTTTTTATTTAATTTTTTTTTACCCTGACCGTTTGTTTTAGAATCAATATTTTATACTAGGCTAGGTAATGGGGGTTAAGTGATTTGCCCATTGTCATATAGTGAGGCCAGATTTGATCATAGACCTCCTTCTCCCTTGACTGAACCACCTTATTGCTCTTGCCTTTATCTTCTTTCGTATTACTCATTGCCGGTATAGCATATGCACAAGCTGAGCCTCTCTAGATACTTGTCCATTTACTGATAACTATTTTGGGGAAATTAAAAAAATTTCTAAGGAAAATAATTTCTCAAATGCATTTATCATCTTCTGAACCCATGTTAAATTTCCCAGCAAGATATGTAAAATAGAGAGTTTTTATTACCTCAGAATCAAGTAATCCTAAAATCAAATTTATATTCTACGTCCTGCAATTTAGTCTGCACATTTAGTAAGAGTAAAGTGAGAAAATGAGCCTTTTCTCCTGTTATTCTCTGTTCTTTCTCATCTCCTATTCTTATTTTCATTGTTTTATCAAACATTGCATTATGAGGACGAACATGGTGCCGGAGAAAGTACATTGGGAGGGGATCAATAGAATAGACTAAGGAAAAATGACCTCAGCAAGCTAGTGTCCAATAAACCCAAAGATCCCAACTTTTGGGACAAGAACTGAGTATTTGACAAAAATTGCTGTGGAAACTGGAAAACAGTATGGGAAAAATTAGGTTTCAATCAACATCTTATACCTTATACCAAGATAAATTCAAAATGCATAAATGACTTAAATATATAGAGTAAAATCATAAATACATTAGGTGAACATAGAATAGTATACCTATCAGATCTGTGGAAAAGGAATTTAAGAACAAGCAAGAGATAGAGAATGTTACAAAATATAAAATGAATAACTTTGATTATATCAAATTGCAAAGTTTTTGTAGAAATGTAACCAAAATTAGAAGGAAAGCAACAAACTGGGAGAACCTTTTTATAACAAAACTCTCTGACAAAAGCTTAATTTCCCAAATTTATAAGGAACTGAATCAAATTTACCAAAAATCACGTCATTCCCCAATTGACTAATGGTCAAGGGACATGAAAAGGTAGTTTTCACATGATGAAATCAAACTTTCAATAAGCACATAAAAAAGTGTTCTAAATCCCTCCTGATTAGAGAAATACAAATAAAAACAACACTGAGATACCACCTTATACCTAGCAGATTGGCCAATATGACAGCAAAGAAAAGTAATGAATGTTGGAGGGGATGTGGCAAAATTGGAACACTAATGCATTGCTGGTGGAGTTGTGAATTCATCCAACCCCTCTGGAGGGAAATTTGGAACTATGCTCAAAGGGCTTTAAAAGACTGTCTGCCTTTTGACCCAGCCATAGCACTGCTCGGTTTATACCCCAAGGAGATAATAAAGAAAAAAAATTATACAAAAATATTCATAGCTGAGCTCTTTGTGGTGCCAAAAAGTTGGAAAATGAGGGGATGCCCTTCAATTGGGGAATGACTGAACAAATTGTGGTATCTGTCGGTAATGGAATACTATTGTGCTCAAAGGCATAATAAAGTGGAGGAATTCCATGGAGACTGGAACAATCTCCAGGAAGTAATGCAGAGTGAAAGGAGCAGAACCAGGAGAACATTGTACACAGAGACTGACACACTGTGGCACAATCAAAAGTAATAGACTTTTCTAATAGCAGCAATGCAATGACCCAGGACAATGCAAAAGAACTTATGAGAAAGAATGCTATCTCCATCCAGAGAAAGAACTGTGGGAGCAGAAAGGCAAAAGAAAAATACATGATCGATCACGTCGTTTGATGGGGATATGATTGGGGTTTTTATGTTAAAAGATCACTCTACTGCAAATATGAATAACATGGAAATAGGTTTTCAAACAATGATACATGTATAAACCAGTGGAACTGCTTGTCAGCTCCAGGAGAGGCAAGGGAAGAGGGGTGGGAAAAATCATGAATCATTCTAACTAAATTAAAAAAAAAAGAAAAAAAGATCTGTTTACAAATGGTGATTTCTAAATTTTAAAATAGATCACTATGGTCAAATCACTTAACTTTTCTGAGTTCATTTTCTCATCTGTGCAATGGGGATAATCCCTCCTATAGTTACCTACTCCCAGGATGGTTGTAGTGTTTACATAAGATAATATATGTAAAGCTATTTTGCAAACCTTGAAGTACCACATGACTGGTAGCTGTTAGTATATGCTTAGTAGAGTTTTATACATGTACACACAAATACACACACACGTATTTTCATGGGCAGTAGCAGATAAACTTCATAAGGGAAAATTAGCAAATTTCCATGGGACTCCATCACCATGATCATTGACAAGAATTTCCAAAATTGCTAGGTCCCAGAATCCTGTGTATATTTACAGTACCTCTGAGAGCCTTCCACACTCCTGGAGCTGCCTGTATTGGGACAGTGTTGGGACTGCCTCTGGGTCTCCCATCTCGCTCATCATGCCAGGAGAACTGGCATCTCCTGACACCCCAGTACTCCTTCTCACTGAAATTCTGAGACAAAGTAGGAAGTTGATCAAAATCAAGGAAGGTGGGAAAGGCAGCATCTGTGCTTGCCAGAGGAGTCAGGAAAGAAGTGAGAGCAGATGGCAGCATAGTTAGAATACTCTACTGAGTTGTATCCCTCTTTAGTTTGATAATATCTGAGGTCTAAATTGGATATAAAACTGCTTCCTCGTTAATATAATGATAACAGTACCGAACAGTCTTATAAGTGATGATCTTTAATATTACATGGTATTAGGTTAAAAAGTGTGATTGGTAAATAAAGGGAAAGTGATGTCTTAGAAGGGAAATTGAAAAATACAAAATGATATTTAACATAATAATAAAGGGCTTAATGCAAATGGCTCTAATTAGAAATATTCTACACAGGTAGCAGGCAGGGGTTTGAGAGTATTTAATAGAACATCAAAATTATCCAAAATGGGGAACCTCAGTCTGAGCCTCCAACAGTCTGAGCTCCCAGGTCATTGTGGAGGCATCTGCTATACCATTTAACCTTATTCTACTGCAAATTATGGTGAGTACTATAATGTTATGTTTATAGTCAGCTCATTCATGTTGGATCAATTAACATTTTCTGCACGGGGTGTTCTATTTAGTGTCCTGGAACAGCTCATTTACTAAATGGTTTCCTGATGCCCTGAAAGATTTCATATATCTCTTAAAATGTTAGTTCTTGACTTTTTACAGTTTCTTCATCCATCCTCATCATGGTATTAGGAGGAATGTATCTATACTATATGTTCTTTTATTATTTTGTCCCTATATATTTTCTACCCTTGATTTAACAAAAAGTACATTTACATTGGGTGATGTCTAATTAATAGTTATTACATTTACTTAGCTCTGTAATCTGATTCAGAGCTTGGTAATTCCCAGCTGCATGTCCTTGACCCATTGGCATGTCGTATACATTATGGCCATTATATGACCCCATGTCACTCTTCTGACATCCACTGACAACTCCCCAGTGTACTAATGACTCAATCAAACAACAAGCATTTATTCTCTGACATGTTCCAGACTCTGCATTAGCTGTGAGCCTACATTCTGTTGGAGTGGGGATAAGTGGAAACAACATTCACACATATAAAAATACAAAATATATAGGAAGTAAATATAAATATTGTAAATCTTGAAATTTCTCAAACTTGTGAATGTTAAAAATTTCCACATTGGGGAATTCTCAATTGGAAAAATTCCCTACTGGTAACATTCCCCATTTTGACAGTGAGAACTCTACTTGGATCAGAAATGGGAGGACCTCTGCTCCACCCCTAATTGGGACTGCTTTGGGAGAGAGAACTCTTTGCTAAACAATGAAAGTACTTTAACCCATACTTATAATGAGGCAAAAAGTTCTTTAAGCCATGCCTATTTTTAGAATTAATACAATGGGGAGCTAAGTACCTATTAAAGGTCAGGCAACTTGTAAACTTGCCAGGAGCAAAGAGGTGAAAACTTATTCAGAAGTTTTTTCTGGTTCAAACTTACTAAAGGGATTAGTCGACCCAGCAGTGTTTTTAGAATGGGTTGTCCTTTGGAAAACGTCTACTATGATTGGTAGATGTAAGGTCTTAGGGGAGGTGACATAGGAGAAAACCCCCTATATAAGAAAAAGCAGAATCTCTTGAAAGTCAATCCTTTTGGAAAAGCTCTTGAGAGAGGCTCAGGAGAAGGAAAGCTCTTGGAGGACAATCTCTAAGGAGATCTCGCTGGAGCTCCTCTGAGGGAACTCTGTCCCTCTGGAGGCTCTTGAGAGAGGCCCTTTGAAACAGTCTCTGGCTGGAAGGCTCTTTGAGGAGGACCCTGGCTGGAACTCTCTCTGAGGAGACTCTGTCACTAGAATCCTTGCTTAGACAGACCTTTTGGTGAGTGATAAAAGACTGACTGACTGATCTCTCTCTGTTAAGACTCAGGTCTAGGCCATGTTGGCTTATGGCCCTTCATACTTATTTCCTTATTCTCTTTCTTTCTTTAATTCCTCATTGTATTACTAATTAAAGTCTCTATAAAACCCAGTTGACTTGGGTATATTCATAATTGGGAATATTTCCCTGGCGACCACCTTATATTTGATTTAAAATAAGACACTGTAGTGAAAACATATTTTCTGCAGTCACAATTTACTCACCCACTCTTATATCTACTATAATTTATATCTTCCACTATTTTACTCACTACAGTTTACAACCTCAACTATTTTACTTATTACAGTTTATGGCATCCCACTCTTTTAAATGTAACAATATAAATGAATTTCTGGGAAGATACCTAGTTACTGGAAAGATTAGGAAGGGCTTCCTGTAGGAGGGGGCAGTTAGGCTGTCTTCTAAAGGGAAGTATAATCTAAGAGATGGAGATAGGGAACATTCCAGGTGTGGGCAGAAGCCAGAGATAGTCTCATGTATTAGTAATAGCAAGAAGGCTAGTTTTGTTAGAGCATGAAATGCCCAGAAAGGAGTAATAAGTAATAGACCTAGAACCAGGTTATAAAGGACTTTTAATGCTGAACCAAGGACTTTGTATTTTATCCCGGAGATCACAAATACTTGTTTTTTTGCCTACACACAAACATTTTTCACTGAAAATATTGAGGCCATTTGCCCCTTTCTCTTCATTATCTCACCACCTATCTCACACCAACAAGTGGCCCCTTTCCTTGCCAAGGCATATACCTCTGTGAGCCCATGTGATTGCATTCTATCTCATCTTCTCTAGCAGATCATATTGCTATCATCTCCATTGTTTCTCTTTTTCCTTTTCCTTTTTTTAAACCCTTACCTATCAATACTGTGTATTAGTTCCAAGGCAGAAGTGTGGTAAGAGCCAGGCAATGGGAGTTAAGTGACCTTCCCGGGGTCTCACAGCTATGAAGTCTCAGGTCAGATTTGAACCAAAGACCTCTTGTCTCAAAGCCTGTCTTTCAAACTCCTGGACCACCTAGCTTTCCACTGTTTCACTTATCAATCTCTTCTTGTCTACTGGCTACTTCTCTATGACTTCAAACATGTCCATCTCTCCCTCATCCTCAAAAATACCTTCATTTAATCTGTCCATCCTTACTAGCTATATTCCTGTATCTCTCCTTTTTGTGACTCAATTCCCTGAAAAGGCTGTTTGTAATTGATGCTGACAACTCTTTTCCTTTCACACACTTTTTAGCTCTCTGCACTCCATTTTCTGATCTCATAATTCAACTGCAACTGCTCTTTCTGAAGTATTAATGATCTTTTAATGACCAAATATAACTTTTCTCAACCCTTATCCTTCCTGACCTATCCACAGCTTTTGACACTGTTGATCACACCTTCTTCTTGATACTCTCTGTTCTTCCCAGCTGACTGGTCGTTTTCTGGCTCCTTTTCTGGATCTTCTACCAGGTCATACCTACTCTCCTAGGTGTCCTCTAAGACTTTATCCTGAATCCTACATTTTTCTCCTTTTATACTAATTCATTTGATGAAGTTATTAGATTCCACTGATCTAATCATCTTTTTTTAAGACTGTCTGCCCTTTGATCTATCCATAGTACTGCTGGGTTTATACCCCAAAGCGATAATAAAGAAAAAGACTTGTACAACAATATTCATAGCTGCGCTCTTTGTGGAGGCAAAAAATTAAAAAATGAGGGGATGCCCTTCAATTGGGGAATGACTGAACAAATTGTGGTATATGTTGGTGATGGAATAATATTTTGTTTAAAGGAATAATAAAGTGGAGGAATTCCATGGAGACTGGAACAATCTCCAGGAAGTGATGCAGAGTGAAAGGAGCAGAACCAGGAGAACATTGTACACAGAGACGGATACACTGTGGTACAATTGAATGACTTCTCTGCTAGAAACAATGCAATGATCCAGGACAATTCGGAGGGACATATGAGAGAGAGCACTGTCCACATCCAACTGTGGGAGCAGAAACACAGAAGAAAAACAACTGCTTGATCACATGGGTCGATGGGGGTATGATTGGGGATGTAGACTCTAAATGAACATCCTAGTGCAAACACCAACAACATGGAAATAGGTTTTGATCAAGGATACATGTAAAACCCGTGTAATTGCGAGTCGGCCAAGGGAGTGGGTGGGAAGAGGGGAGGGAAAGAACATTATTCTTGTAACCATGGAAAAACATTCTAAATTGACTAATTAATGAAATTTTCAAAAAATAATCTCCTTTTAGATGATTCTCAGACCAATTTGTCCAGTCCTAATGTTTCTCCTTACCTCCAATATCATACCTTCAAATACCTATTGCATATTTGTAATTGGATATCCTACAAACATCTTAAGTACCCAGAGTCACAACCTAGGTGACATCTGCCACTCTACTATATCTGTTGTCCCTCTCTCTTTTGCCTCCCATATCTAAACAGTCGCCTAGTATTGTCATTGTCCTACCAAGTATCTGTCATTTTTGATACTTCTCCTGTGCCACTGCCACCACTTTAATGCAAGCCTTCATCATTTCACTTTTAGACTATTGCAATAGCTTGCTAGTCAGTCTCTCTGCCTTAAAGTTCTCCACATTCTAGTCCAGCCCCCTTTCCAAGCCTAAACCTGAATAGGTCACTCTCCTCTTCATTCTACTCCAGTGGCTCTTTATGATGTCGAGGATAAAATAGAAAATTTTATGTTTGCTTATTTATAACCTGCCCCCTTCCTAGTCCTCTCAGTATACTCCAAATTTCACTGCCATTGGCTTCTTTGTTGATCTTTACACATTACTATCTTCTGACAATGGGCATTTTCACTGGCTGTTCCATATACCTGTAAACCTCAAACTCTTTCCTGCATCATCTCTACCTCTTGACTTCCCTTTAAATCTCAGTTAATATCTGACTTTCTTTAAAAATTCTTTTTTCCAGTCTTCTTTAATATTCAAGTCTTCCCTCCAAGATTATCTCCAATTTATTCTTTCTGTATCTTCTTCATACATAATTATGTGCATGCTGTCTCCATTATTAAACTGTAAACCCTTGGAGAGCAGGAATTATTTTTTTCTCTTTCTTTGTGTCCCCAAAACTTAGTACCTGAGTTGGCCCATATTAGGACCTTATCTGTTGACTTGACTTGAAACATACACATATATTTTCCCCAGGCCAGTGATTTCATCAGTATAGAGAGATTCAAGTGAGAAACTCCTGAAAACAATTCAGAAAAGCACCTTTTCCGGGTTTTACAATCTTAGAGAATTGCCTAGGGCATTGAGAAATTAATTGATTTTTCCAGAGTCACTCTGCCACTTTGTGTCAGGTGCAATCTAGTTCTTCCTGAATCAAGGCCTGACTCCATACTGCCTCAAATGAATGTGCATTTGCTTAAAAAAAATCACAGTACTTCCTTCGATCCAGATACAGATTGTCTAAATGTTACCATGACAATTGAATTAGATAAATGAAGATCTTGTCTTCATTTGAAAATACCACTCCTTATTTTTAGAAGAATATGAACTATTAAGTGTTATTGATTCATAATGATTTTAACAACTTTTAAAAAGAGCATATTAATTGAATATTTTATTTATAATAATAGCCCTTTTGTTAGTGTAAGGAACAGAACACAAATCTACTCTATCAGAGAAATTCTCTATTAATATGTCATCTTACAATAATATAGACAACTATAATTCCACATGTTAAAATGTCATATTGAATAGTGCTTGAATTTTAAAATCATTTTAGAGGACATTCCTAAATTGTTTTTTCCTTAGAAAAATCATTTTCAACTGTCTTTCCTTTTAAGTATTATGCCTTCTGACCCTTTGCATTTCCAGAGAAAAGGGAAACAGCAGCCTCTGTCAGTATAGCTAAAAAAATGCATGGGTTTTCAGAACTGAAGGGCAAGATTGCTTATAGACCTTTTACTCTAAAGTAAATTATGTTAGAAGGCAGCTAAGGAAGTGAGAGCTTTGCTGTTGAATCACCCAGTTGTCATATATACAAATAATGACTTTTATATCTGTGGATTTTGCCACATTGCAACTTAAAGAATAGTCTTCACAAAGTTTGATGGGTTTGTTATGTGAGAAATAAAACCAGTCAGTGGATGATTCAAGCATATCTTACATTTTATTATGTGGCTTGTTTAAGGGCTCCCATAAAACAAGGTAACCAGAAGGGTTGCTGCTCTAGATCTGACCTGTGTTTATGTTTGCCTTTCTTGTATCAGGAAAACATTATTACTTTACATCTTTAGCGCCATCCTGCCTGCCGCTAGATTAAGTTCAATTATGGAATCTGTAGAAGGTTTATAGCCCAGAGGGAGTAGGTTACAGCCCTCTAAGTACTTATTGGTTATAACTATATTCTGCTAAGTTTTGGATTAAAAACTAAAGTCAAATAAAGAAAACTAACATGAAATCAAGCTACAATTGTTACATTCATAAGTAACGGTCTTGTATTCAAGGTCATTTTAGGAATGTTGCTATCCTAACTGTCTAGCCCAAGAGAAGGCCAATGGACCATGCAGCAGAATTACAAACAGAATGTCAGAACCCTGACTCTGACGGCCTCCCTGTGAGCTTAAAATGGGCTCTGGCTTTAGGGAGCTTCTCAAGCTGATCAAGACAAAGAAGAAAAAAGAGGAGTGGGAGTAGCTAATTTATTTGAAGCCGAGTGATGATAGGAGGTGGGATTGATAAGACAATGCAACTGATTTAATATAGGATGTAGAGGAAGAGATAAAGATGTCTCTGAGTTTACATCTAGTGTAATGAGGAGTATGGTAGTACCCTAATCATAAAAAGTGAAATCTGGATTTGGGGTGTCCTGGAGCCACTCACACTGGCTCACTGGGGCTGACTATTTCATTTTCAGGGAGAGGGCTTATACCTCAGAAATTAGCAAATGCCACAAGTCTGGAGTCCATTGCTCATTTTCTAGACTTAAGAATGCTATATAGACAATGTTAATAATGCAAATTAAACTTAAAAATGTATTAGGTTTACATTTCCCCCCCGAAAGCGAATTACTAAACATTTGCCAGCACATTCCTGGTTGTGAAGGAATAGGGCAGAAGGTAATAATTCTGATGATAAACGCAGATAAAGCCTCAGTAAGTGCCTTCTATGTTTCAGGGACTGTTCTAATAAGCACCAGTGATACTAAAATTAAAGACAAAAACATAAATAAAAACACACACAAACCTATCTGCTCTCAAGGAGCTCATGGTTTAATGGGGAGGAAACATGCAAAAAACTGTGCAAATAATCTATGCAGACAATAAGTTAGGGGTAGACTCGGAGGGAAGGCATCAAGATTAAGGAGGATGTTGAAAGGCCTCCTGAAGAGGTTGGACTGTTAACCGAGATTTGATGGAAGCAGAGAAGAGAAGGAAGAGGGTCCCAGGCATGGAGTTGGCCAGTGCAAAGGCTCACGGTCAGGAGATGGGGTCTTTTCTGTGAGGAAAAGTGAGAAAGCCAGTGATGCTGAATTGCAGAGCATATACAGGGGTCTAAAGTGCCCACAGGACCACCTGGACCCTCTGGACCCAATGGACCAAATGGACCAGACTAAAGTGTCTGAAGGGAAAGGTAAGAGAAAGTTAGGCTCTGGCGAGTTTTAAGAATCAAACAGGATTTTACATTTGATCCTGGAGATTCCCCCTGGAGTTTGTTGAGTAGTTTGTTGCAGTGACCTGGTCAGATCTGCATTTAAGAAGAGCTGCAGAGTGTAAGATGCACTGGAGTGGGGAGAGGCTTGAGGCAGGCAGACCCCCTCAGTAGCTATTACAGCAGCCCAGGTATGAGGTGACGAGGGTCTGCACCAGGCTAGCAGCCGTGTCAGAGGAGAAGAGGCTGGAGCACAGGTTATGAAGGTAGACATGACAAGATTTGTCAACTAATTGGATATGAGGGGTGAGTGAGAAGTTGCGGATGACTGTGAGTCTGTGTGACTGGGAGGATATTGGTACCCTTAATAGCATTAGGGAAATTAAGGAGCTGTGAGGGTTTGGGGGGGAAGTTCAGTCATCCAGTCACGGACATATTGAGCTTAGAATGTCTTTGGGATATACAGTCAAATTGCCCAATAGGCAGCTGGAAACAACAGAAAAAAGGTTAGGGTTGGACAAATAGATCTGAGCATACAGAAATGTAATAATTGGATCTAATGAGATTAAGGAGCAAAATAATATGGAGGGAAGAGAGAAGAGGGCTCAGGTATAATTACAGTAAGTGTTGGAAGGATCTCAAAGCACCACTTTTCAAGGAATATAGCCATGAAAGAGAGGGGAGATAGAGAATGATAGCTTATAGAAATGAACAGATCAAGAGAGAGTTTTTTGAGGATGAGAGGACACAGACATGTTTGTTGCTAGTAAAGAAACAACCTATAGAGGAGAGATAGAAGATTAATGAGAATGTAGCAATAATAGAAGGAACAATCTACTGGAGAAGAAGGGATAAAATGAGATTACTATATACATGGGTTACTATTGACCCTTCCCATGTTTATGTCTCCCTAGTTACCTTAGTTTAAACTTTTCAAGATATCCCTAATCCTACTGACTCGTTCCTTCATCCCCAATTACTCTTTTCCATTTGTCAACTCTTCTCCTTTGGAGTTTTCCTTATCAGTCCAATTTTCTTTCCAGCTTTTAGCTGTTTTTTTTTTTAAATCTTCCACTCTTTTTTTTCTTTCAGTAAGTCAAATAGATTTCCCCTTCTTCTTGTCCTCCTCATTTAATTATATCCATTAGTTTAAAAATTCCATGTTTTGTATTTCTTTCCAGAGTATCCAGAGGGGCAGCTAGGTGGTAAAGAGGATAGAGTGCTGGGTCTAGAGGCAGGAAGACCATAGACATTTACTAGCTGTGTGATTCTGGGCAAGTCACTTATCCTTGTTCATCTCTGTTTTTGCATCTGGAGTGATCTGGAGAAAGATCTGGAGAAATGATCTGGAGAAAGAAATTGAAAACAACTCTGCCCTCAAAACTCCAAATGAAATCACAAAGAATTGAAAATAATTGAAAATGACTGAACAACAAACCAGGGTATTCTTTCACTCATTCTCTTCATAATCCACTCTCTCTTTCTGTCTACTCTAGACCTTTCTCTGGTTCATGACTCCTCTACTTGTCTACTCTCTCTTCTTTAAGTTCTTCCTGGAACAAAAAACTTCTGAGGAATCCATTTTGGATCCTGCCCTACAAACAATTTCTCTGACTAGCTTGTTCATAAGATTCCCGTTTTCCATTGGCCCTCATTTCCCAGAAAAATACCAGTTCCTGTATGTGACAGAGAGAATAGCTCCTTCCCATTGTCCCTCTTCTGACTTATGCCTTCCTCTTGGTCACTTTCCTTCCCTATTTTCCTTGACACTTCTCCCTGGATCTATGCCCTTTACTCCCTTCAGCTTCAGTTGCCTCTCCAGCATTTCCAAATCTCTCCTAAGCCTGATTGTATTTTTAGGTACCTAATCCCCAGACAACATTTGGTACATGGTCCCCATTTCCCTTCACAGAACATCTCTCTTCATCCATAGGATCAGTCATCAACTGAACTCTCTCCCACCACCAAAACAAGACCTCTCTTTTTTCATTCCTTCCCTCCTGTTCCTCATCAAATTTCCCTGCCTGTGCTCCCCTCTTCCTTGGAGGCCAAGGAGTTACCTTCCCCTCAATTCTAGTTCTTGACTTTATCCATACACATTGCTTATTTCCAGCTAGCCCTTCCATGGAGTCTCAAAAAAGACATTTGATTCATCCAGATTTTGTCCATAATGCCCCAGTCTTGCCTTTCCATCATTACTTTCACTTCACTTCTACTTATACCCTTTCTCTTTATGTATATTTAGAAAGAAGTATCTCACTGGTCTCTATACTATTGCTGTTGCTGTCCTTGGCTACTGCATTCATTCACTTTCCCTCTCCCTTCCCCCAACCCTACATTTCTGTTGTCTAGGGCACAGGTTGAGAAGCAAATAATCATTTCTTTTTTTGCTTATTTTATTTTTCTGAATTAATTTATTTAGTCAATTTAAAACATTATTCCTTGGTTATAAGAATCACATCATTTCACTACCTCCCCTTTCCACAGCCAACATGCAATTTCATTGGGTATTACTTGTGTCCTTGATCAGAACCTATTGCCATGTTGTTGGTGTTTACATTAGGATGTTCATTTAGAATCTACATCCCCAGCCATCTCCCTTTGCCCCAAATATTCGAGCAATTGTTTTTCTTCAGTGTTTTTACTCCCACAGTTTTTCCTCTGAATGTGGATAATGTTTTTTCTCCTAGATTCCTCCAAGTTGTTCAGGATCACTGAATTGCCACTAATGGAGAAGTCCATTACATTTGATTGTACCACAGTGTATCAGTCTCTGTGTACAATGTTTTCCTGGTTCTGCTCTTCTCATTCTGCATCAATTCCTGGAGGTTGTTCCAGTTCCCATGGTATTCCTCCACTTTATTTTTCCTTTGAGCACAAGAGTATTCCATCACCAACAGATACCACAATTTGTTCAGCCATTCCCCAATTGAAGGGCATCCCCTGATTTTCCAATATTTTTGGCACCACAAAGAGCACAGCTATGAATATTCTTGAGCATGTCTTTTTCCTTATTTCTTTGAGGTATAAGCCCAGCAGTGCTATGGATAGATCCAAGGGCAGACAGTCTTTTAGCACCCTTTGGGCATTGTTCCAAATTGCCCTCCAGAATGGTTGGATCAATTCACAACTCCACCAGTAATGAATTAATGTCCCAACTTTGCCACATCCCCTCCAGCATTTGTTACTTTCCTTTGCTGTCATGGTAGCCAATCTGCTAGGTCTGAGAATGATACATGAGAGTTGTTTTGATTTGCATTTCTCTGATTATAAGAGATTTAGAACACTTTTTCATGTGCTTATTACTAGTTTTAATTTCTTTGACTGAAAATTGCCTATTCATGTCCCTTGCCCATTTATCAATTGGAGAAAGGCTTAATTTTTTGTACAATTGGTTTAGTTCTTTATAAATTTGAGTAATTAGACCTCTGTCAGAGGTTTTTGTTATGAAGATTGTTTTCCAGTTTGTTGCTTCCCTTCTAATTTTGGTTGCATTAGTTTTATTTGTACAAAACCTTTTTAATTTGATGTAATCCAAATTATTGATTTTACATTTTGTGATTTTTTTTCTAGATCTTGCTTGGTTTTAAAGTCTTTCCTTTCCCAAAGATATGACAGGTATACTTTTCTGTGTTCACCAAGTTTATCTTGGTGTAGGGTGTGAGATATTGATCCAAACCTAGTCTCTCCCATACTGTCTTCTAATTTTCCCAGTAGTTTTTATCAAATAGTGCGTTTTGGTCCCAAAAGCTGGGATCTTTGGGCTTATCATAGACTTTCTTGATTGCGTCACTTACCCCAAGTCTGTTCCACTGATTTTCCTTTCTGTCTCTTAGCCAGTACCAAATTGTTTTGATGACCACTGCTTTATAGTATAGTTTGGGATCTGTGAGTTCAAGTCCTCTTTCCTTTGCATTTATGTTAGCTCATCCTACCCATGAGGCAATCAATGTTTTTTCCAATTGTTTAGATCTAGTTTTAATTGTGTGGAGAGTGTTTTGTAGTTGTATTCATATAGTTCCTGTGTTTGTCTCGGCAGATAAATTCCCAAGTATTTTATATTTTCTAGGGTGATTTTAAATGGAATTTCTCTTTCTAATTCTTGCTGCTGAGATGTGTTAGAGATATATAGAAATGATGATGACTTATGTGGGTTTATTTTGTATCCTCTAACTTTGCTAAAGTTGTTGATTATTTCGACTAATTTTTGGCTGATTCTCTGGGGTTTTTTAAATAGACAATCATATCTGCAAATAGTGATCGCTTGGTCTCCTCATTGCCTATTTTAATACCTTAAATATCTTTTTCTTCTCTAATCATTACAGCTAGTGTTTCTAATACAATGTTACATGATAGAATTGATAATTGGCATCCTTGTTTCACTCCTAATCTTATTGGGAAGGCTTCTAGTTTATCCCCATTGTAGATGATGTTTGCTGATGGATTTAGATATATACTGTTTATTATTTTTAGTAATGACCCTTATATCCCTATGCTTTCTAGTGTTTTCAATAGGAATAAGTGTTGCATTTTTTCAGAGGCTTTTTCTGAATCTATTGAAATGATCATGTGATTTTTGTTGGTTTGCTTGTTAATATGGTCAATTATGTGGATGGTTTTCCTAATATTGAACCATCCTTGCATTCCTGATATGAATCCTCCCTGGTCATAGGGAATAACGCCTATGATCACTTGCTGGAGTCTTTTTGCTAGAATTGTATTTAAGATTTTTCATCTATATTCATTAAGGAGATTGGTCTATAGTTGTCTTTCTCTGTGTTTGACCTGCTTGGCTTTGTAATCAGTACCATATTTGTGTCATAAAAGGAGTTTGGTAGAACCTCTTCTTTGCTTATTATGTCAAATAGTTTGTATAATATGGAGATTAGTTGTTCTTTGGCTGTTTGATAGAATTCATTTGTGAATCCATCTGGACCTGGGGATTTTTTCTTAGTGAGTTCTTTGATGGCTTGTTCAATTTCTTTTTCTGATATGGGGTTGTTTAGGTAGTCTAATTCTTCTTCTCTTAGTTTTGACAATTTATATTTTTGTAAATATTCATTCATATCACCTTTAATGCCATATTTATTGCCATATAAGTGGGCATAATGATTTTCAATGATTGCCTTAATTTCGTCTTCATTAGAGGTAAGGTCTCCCCTTTCAACTTGGATACTACCAATTTGGTTTTCTTCTTTCCTTTTTTTAATTAGGTTGACCAGTACTTCATGTATTTTATTTTTTTCAAAGTACCAGCTTCTAGTTTTATTTATTAAATGAATAGTGCTTTGATTTTCAATTTTATTAATTTCTCCTTTAATTTTTAGGATCCCTAACATAGTCTTAATCTGAGGGTTTTTAATTTGTTCATTATCTAGTTTTTTTTTTAATTTGCAAGCCCAATTCATTGACCTCTGCCCTCTCTAATTTCTTAGTATATGAACTCAAGGATATGAATTAACCCCTTGGTACTGCTTTGGCTGCATCTCATAGATTTTGAAAGGATGTCTGATCATTGTCATTTTCTTCAATGAAGTTATTAATTGTTTCTATGATTTGTTCTTTAATCAATTTTGGAGAATTGTATTGTTTAATTTCCAATTAATTTTTGATTTGCCTTTCCATGTATCTTTACTAATTATTATTTTCATTGCATTGTGATCTGAGATGGTTGCATTTATTATTTCTGCTTTTTTTGCATTTGTTTGCAGTGTTTTTATGCCCTAGTACATGGTCAATCTTTGTGAATGTACCATGTGCAACTGAAAAGAAGCTGTATTCTTTTTGTCCCTTCCTCATGTGTGTTTCTTCTAGACAGCATATGGTAGGGTGTTGGGTTCTAATCCTCTCTGCTATTCACTTACGTTTTATGAGTGAATTCATTCCATTCACATTCAGTGTTATGATTATCAGCAGTGTATTTCCCAGTATTTTGATTTCTACTCCTAGTCCTGCTTTTTCTTTTTTCAATATTTCCTTCTACACCAATGTTTTGTTTTTAATCCACCCCCCTAATTCCCACCCTTATTTTACTTCCCTTTTTACCCCCCCACTGCTCTCATTCCCCCCCCCCTTATTTTCTTTATAGTCTTTTTAAATTACCCCCATCCCTTGTGCTGCTTCCCGCCCACTAGTCCATTTGTTACCCTTCTACTTCTCTATAAGGTACAAATCAATTCTCTCCTCCAATGGATTGGATTGTTTTTCCCTCTTTGAGTCAATTTCAATGCATGTAAGAGTTGAGTATTTCCTATTTCCAACATCTTTTCCCTTTAGGTGTATTGATGTTCTCTCCCATCTTGCCATGTGCTTCTTTTGACATAAATTTACTCACTTTTGTTTCTTTTCCCATTTCTTTTAGTATTAACCTCTTTTTTAGCTCTAGTTGTGTGTGTATACATACATATGTATTTATACATATATATTCATATTTATGTCTTGGCATTTCATTCTCAACAGTTTGTCACTATTCCCTCTAAGTGTAATTCTTCTAGCTGCCCAGGTGATAGCAACAGTTTTAAAGAGTTACCAATGACCTCTTTTCTTATAGGGATACTTATCATTTTCTCTTAAAAAATGTTTTTTGTTGTTTTGTTTTGTTTTTCTTTTCCCCCCTTTTTAAATTACCTTTTGATGATTCTCTTGAGTTCTGTGCTTGGACATCAAATTTTCTGTTCAATCTGGTCTTTTCTTTAGGAATGCTTGGAATTCTTCTATTGTGTTGAATGACCATACTTTACCCTGTAAGAATATATTCAGTTTTGCTGGGTAGTTGATTCTTGGTTATTGACCTAGTTCCCTTGCTTTCCGGAATATCATATTCCATGCCTTTCGGTCCTTCAGTGTAGATGCAGCCAGATCCTGTGTTATCCTCACTGTGGTTCCATGGTATCTGAATGACTTCTTCTTAGCAGCTTGTAATATTTTTTCCTTGGTCTGTTAGTCCTTGAATTTGGTTATAACATTCCTGGGTGTTGTCAGTTGGGGATTAAGTACAGGAGATGATCTGTGGATTCTTTCAATCTCTACTTTTCCCTCTAGTTCTAGAACATTGGGGAAATTTTCTTGGGTAATTTCCTCTCTGATGTCCAGGTTTTTCTTTCGTCATGGTCTTCTGGTTGGCCAATGATTCTTAAGTTGTCTCCTTGGAATGATTTTCTAAATCTTCTGTTTTGTGAATAAGGTCCTTTATATTTTCCTCAATTTTTATATTCTTTTGATTTTGTTTTATAATGTCCTGCTGCCTTATGAAATCATTTAGTTCTAGTTGTTGTATCCTGGTTCATAAAGACTGGATTTCATCCCTGGCTTTTTGGTCATGCTTCTCCTTCTGGTCTGATTTTCTTTGGCAGCCATCTTTTATCCTCTTTGCCTCATCTTTCATCTCCCTTGCCTCATCTTTCATCTCCTTTGCCTCATTTTCAAGCTGGTTGATTTTGGCTTTCAAGACACTATTTTCTTGTTTTAGTTAAAGTGCCTCTGTTTCCAGATGACTTATCTTACTTTTAAGTTCTTTTCCCAGGTGTCTTCAGCCTCTCTTAATTGTGTTTTGAATTGTATTTTGAGCTCTTCTTGAGCTTGTGTCCAGTTTGCTGGGGTTTCTCTTTTTTTGCTTGGTGTTCCCTCATCCTTCTCTCTTCTATTTGTTCTTCATTGTCTGTATGGAAGCTGTCAATTGTAATTTCTTTTTTCTTTTTCTGTTGTTTGATTATATTTATAGCTTCTTTACTCCATGAACTTGCCTTAGCTCTTGCTTCTCTCATTTTGTTGTGGTTTTGGGCTTTTCTTTCCACCTTTACCCTTGGAGTTTTGTCAGTAAATCTCTCAGTGCAGTCTGTGTGGGAGGGGGTGTTAGTGCTTGAGCTTTCCTGCCCTCTGGAGGCTTTGATGGGATTAAGTCCAGCAGTCTGTGTGAGAGGGGCTTTGGAGCTTGAGCTTCCCTGTCCCCTGAAGGCTTTGATGGGATTAAGTCCAGCTAGGTTGCTGGATGTGCCCTGAGACCAGGGGAGGGCTATATGGAATGTCTCCTCTGCTGCAACTGCTGCCAGCTCTGTGCTGTTTTTCTTCTATAACTGCTTCCCCACTGCTTGTGTTGAAAGCTCTGACCCTGGCACAGCTTTGCCCACAAGGTAATCCCTCCAGACCAGAGCCTTTCCCATCTCAGAGGTTCCAGCTTCCACTGGAGGCTTAGAGCTCTAGGTGGGGGAGTGGTCTTCTTCCTTCCCCTTAAATAGGAGTGTTCTTGAATTCTGGCTTTGGGGAGCGTACCTTTTAAGTTGAGTCTAGTGGGAGGGTTCCTTGGCTCTGTCTTGTTGTTAGGTTTGATTTTCAGTCCCCAAGGAGCATTTAGTTTGTAATCAGTAAGGAAGTGTTTTCAGAGGTCTGAACCTTAGTTGCCTCTTGACTCTGCTCCAAATAATCTTTTCAATTTTTGTTTGCTAAGAATTTTTAAATTCCTTTTATTATTGAATCTCTTTTTTTAAGATTCATGTTTAAACTCAGATTTTCCAGTTCAGTCACTCAGGGCAGTATCCTGAGATCTATTGCTCTTTGGAACACATTATTCCATTCCTTCTTGTGGGTGTAGAATAGTCTTTTGTCAATCAAATTTCCTTTCCTTTATATTTGATGGTCTTTTTCCTAGACTATTGCAGAATTTGTTTTGTTTATGAATTGAATTTTTAAATTTAACCACTGCATATTTTGGATTTGACTTTTAAGTTGTTTAGTCCTTTTAGTCCTGTCTGACTCTGTGATCTATGGCCCCATTTCAGATTTTTTTTGTTGAAATACTGAAGCAGTTTAGCAATTTTTTCTTCAGCTCATTTTATTGAACTGAGGCAAACAGGGTTTTAGTGACTTGTCTAGGGTCACACAACTAATAAGTGTCTGAGGCTAAATTTGAGCCCCCATCTTTTTGAATCCAGTGTACTATACCACCTAACAACTTACTATTTAAGTTCAAAATCAATAATTATGAATAAATATGTTAGAGAGGGGCAGAATATTTTATTTTGTGACATGCAATGGGGCAACTCTCTCAGCTGGTTGTGATCAAGGTAAAATTTTTGGAGGAAGGAAGTGGCTTTAATAGGGAATTGTAATGTTTGGGTAGTAACTTTGTGATCAAAGAAAGGTAAATGACTTTCCCAGGCATTGAGAACATTTATTCATTGCATGATCTTTTCAAGTTCAATACTGAAGAGGTTTTATTTCTCATCTTGTATGTTTAGTCTGAAATTAGGTTATACTACTAGAGCTTGTTACATTTTGTGCTGCCACAGGATCTGAGCAGTATAAAGTTATAGAATATCATGTGAGATTTGACTGGATCTTGTTTTATAAGACACCATAAGCCTCTAAATAACTGGTGAGAGCTAGGTTACCTTCTTGGGAATTTTATCTCAACGGAAAATACCATAAGAAAAAGGATTCTGATGATCCAATTGAGGATAGCCTTGCCACAGAACTCTAGGCAAATCAGTCATATGGAAAAGGTCCAATCTATGTACTGTGCCATTTTCCTATCGTTACTGGCATCCACAAATCCAATTACATGTGGTCTCATAACTCATCTTCAAGATGCAGCAGGTAGACACTGAAAGCATGGACCCAAAGAGGAAGACACTCAGGGATTTATTTTGGTGATGGTAGCAGATACTATTCCCTAGGCATACTCAAGAGCATTTTGCTCACAGTGTAATATTAAAGTTGAATTTGGGGCCAGAGCTTTTCAGGGAGTTCCCTAGTATCACTGAGAAAAAGGAATCACCTGCCTGTGGTTGATAAGCAATAATAACTGAATTACTTAATAATTCAGATTGAGGAATCTGAAGCTTCAACTTCAAATTCTAGTCACTTGGTACAAGTGACTAAAGGAGACTTACTTTGTTTGATGTTTCTCCAGTTGTTTGTATCAGGCAAGAGTCTTAATTTAAATGTAACTTGTTATATCAGAGTCACTATGGTGCAGCGGATAGAGGGCTAGACCTGGGTTCAGATCCCATCTCTCACATTTGCTAGCAAAGTGACTCTGACCTCATCACTTGACTTCTGTTTCCTCATTTATAAAATTGGGGGCTATAATAATTGGTTTCTAAGGTCTCTTGAAATTCTAAACCCATGATTCTATGAGACCTTATTTTCTAATGATGCATTTTCATTTGGGAATAGTTCTAATTATTATGAAGTTTTTTTCCTACACCAAGTTCAAATTTGTCCCTTTGATTCTTCTCTCCCTTGATCCTGGTTCTGCCCACTTGGACCAAATAGAACAAGTTTCATCTATCTTTCACATGTCAGCCCTTCATATACTTGAAGACAGTTATGTATGCCATAAATATTTTCTTCCAGGCCAACATCCCCAGTTCTTTCTCTCAACCCACATATGCCATGGGATCTAACTCTTTTCTCCAATCTGGCTGCCTTTCTTCGGATGATTTCCATTTTATCAATTTCCTATGAAGCCCAGAACTTAACACAATGCCTATTTATATGGTCTTGCATGGACTAAGTATAGTGCATGAAAAGCTCCTCTTGATCTAGACCAAAAAGAATAACAGCTTTTTTTCTGTCATGACATGTTACTGACACATATTAAGCATTTAGTTCACTAAAACTTCAAATCTTTTTCAACTACTTTTCCTCATACTTGTCAGGTGAATTATTTGGACTCATATTTAAGACCTTATTCAATGCAATATCCTGACTTGCCAGTATCATTTTTGATCATGTTTCCATCATCTTTCTCAGTTTTGGGTTAAAGGTTATAAATAGGTAGCTATCTGCACTTTTCATTTGATTGAATATTTAGATTTTTATTATACTGACATAAGCTATTTAATTATTCTGACCCCAGTCTTGTACCTAGACAATGGTTAGGAATATTGATTGTAATATTATTCTGTTTAATTGTACCTCAGACTAAGGTCTTTTTTGATATGGTCTTAAGGCTTTAGGACAGTTATTACTACCTCCATCCTATTTTTTTTCCCATTTTTGTCTTTCCTTAGTAGAAGTAGAAAAACATCTACAATTGTGTTCTATTGGTCATAAAAGAAGGCTTTGGTTTGCTTTCTCAATCTCTTTCTCATCATTTTGAGGTCTAAGAATTCTAGTAGTATTTCTTCATGATTGCTTTTGTAGACAGTTGGATAATGAAGTGGATAGTGATGAACCTGAGTCTAAATCTGGCTTCAAACACTTACTTATTGTGAACAATATAAAAGAAAAAGTTATGAGAACAAAATGAGATAACATTTGTGAAGTGCTCTGCAAACTTTAAAATACTACATGAATGTTAGCTGTTATTCCTGAAAAGTTGCTAAGAAAGGAAGTGGATGCTGATGGCTCAGGGACCTATTCTTCCCAGGTAGATTGTAAGTTCTTTGAAGAAGAGATGAAGTTTTACACTTCTTTTGTGTCTTTCCCTTTGGTGTCTATCCCAGTGAGTAGTAGACATTCAAATACTTGTTGGAATAAATCAATGAATTGTTGACAATCAATCAAAATATAAACTTCTTAAGGTCAGGATCTTTTTTCGCTTTTCATTATTTCCTCTCAAATTTAGCATTTGTCTGGCATATTATAAGTACTTAATAAATGTTTGTTGATTATTGATTTAATTAGCAGAAATTTATTAAGTGCCTGGTCATGCTAGGTACTTTGTTAGATGCTGAGATATAAGGAAAAAATGAAATATATCCTTGACTTCAAGCTAGGATAACAAATATACAAAATATATAATAAAATATATAATATACCTTATCACATAAGAACCCCCTTTTTCCCCCCTGATCAAGGAGCACTTAGATTTATTCAGGCTAACCTAATTTTCTCTAAACCAAGTCTTCTCTGCTTTGGAATGATTCCAAAATAAAACCTTGAGGAAATCTCTAAAATAAATTTTAGCTGCATCTTGTGACTAGGATCTCCCTACAACATACCTCTACTCAGTATACAATATGAGCATCAGTTATGGGGTTGCTTTTGTTTCCTTACTTACAGAAAGTTCATAATGTAAAAAAGACTCAAAGAATAAAATATTCAAAATTAGCCCATCCCATTCGTTAGATTCTACCAAAGGTTAAAAAAAACAACCCAAAAACCTTTGTGGAACCTATTGAAAATTGACCTCTGATCTGCCCCGTTAGAGCAATTTATAGACATTTTCCTGGAGCATTGGCAAGATCCAGATCTCCTGTCCAGGTCATGTTTCCCCCCTGTAGGACAAGCCTCCTTTTAGTGTTCCTGTTCTCCAGAAGATTATTCTGTGTTGCCATTGACTGACTCAGCAACCCAGACTCTTTAGAACTTAGATAGTAACAGCCAAGGCTGGAAATGACCCATTATCAGGATTGTTACTACTTGATAAACTGAGCTCATCATTTTTATTAAAAAATTTATTTTTTCATTTAAAATTTTTTTGAACAATTATTTTATATTATAATTTTATTATAATTTTATTAGATATAATTATAAATTATTATTTTTATTAAAATACAAAAAAGGAAAAGGAAGCAGTCAGGATTTGGAGTCCCACAGACCCTAATCTGAGGCTCACCAGAGCAAGTGTAAGTCTCCCATTGTCATATACTTCTGTTCCAAATTAGGAGTAAAAATGTAGGGAAAGGGGGAATCCTTCAAAAAGGAGTGAGGAACATCACATGACCCAATTTCATAAAGTATAGAAGTAAGGGAATTTTCTCCAAAGCACCCCCCTCACATATACAGTCTTGAATCATCTTTGAACTAGCTTTAGTGTCTATTTTTTTTTTAATCTTCCCAGTCAAGTGTTGCATACATGCTTATCTTTAGAAATGTCCTCTTCTTACAAAGGTCAATTCTCTATAAACCTATTAGATTGATTAGGGAGACTCATCAAAATGAGCAAAGCTTGTCCTGATTTACTTGCTGCATCAAAATAAATGCAAGATAATTTGGGGATGGGGAGAGAGATGAAATTCTGAGAAGATCAAAAAAAATATTATATGGGAGGTAGCCTTTCAAGTGTGGAAATGGGAAAAGGAACTGAATTAAAGTATTTTTCATTCAAACCCTCTACCTCTGAGTTGAGACAGTGTGTTGGCACAAGATTTTATATAGTGCCTGTAGAGGTTCCATATTAATCTACTAGGCTGTGAGATACTGAAACCTCTGGCTTGATTAGTTTGTGTTTTTGGAAGCTTAGATAGTGATAGTCATAATATGACAGGTGAGGTCATCCTTATCTATATTTCAAAATGTCACTGTGGTTTTAAGGGACTGTGACTTTATCTCAATAGATTAATGTGAACCAAGGGACTGGCCAAAATTGCCCCAAGGCATCCACTACCATTCTGCACTTTGAAGTACTAGTATCACCATGGCAACTAAAAACTCTGGGACCAGGGAGGAATTCAGTTCAAAGAGAGGTGGTGGCAATAAGGCTTGACCACCTGTGTGTTGTTGTTTGACTAGAGGCAGAGGTCAGGAAAGTTGAGTAGGTTGGAGGAATTAGGAAGCCAGTGTGTTTTAAGGGGATAAGAGCTATAGTAGGAACCCCCCTCCACACACACACACACACACACACACACACACACACACACACACACACACACACACACGACAAGGAAACTGTGAATTAGTTACTGAACATATTGTGGAGGAAGGAAGAGAGACTGAGAGGTCCCTACATGATAACAAAAATGGATCTAGACAGGAAGGAGTGAACTCAAAAAACCCCAAAACTTATGTAATAAAAAAATTAGCAAGCATTTTTCTTCCTATTTCCTCTCCTTTATCAGAAAAGAAAAACACAATTCTTGTAACAAGTATGCAAATACAAGCAAAGCAAATTCTCAGTATTGACCATGCACAAAAATGTATGTCTATCAACTCTTTGTCAGGAAGTTGGTGGCATGTTTCCTTCTTAGTGCTCTTTTGAACTCTGATCAATGCAAAGAACAGCTGTTTTTTACATTGATCAGAGTTTGAAAGTCTTTCAAAGCATTATGTCTTTTCAATGTTTTAATTGTATAAATGATTTTCTTGATTCTGCTCACTTTACTCTGCATGAGCTCAAGTGAACCTTTTTAGGTTTCTCTGAAACCATTCCCCTTCCAATTTTATTAATTTACATTCACATGCCATTATTCAGTCATTTCTCACTCATTTAATTTCAGTTCTTTAATACTGCAAAAGTCTGTTATAAATATTTCACATATATGAATTTTTTTTCTTTTTTCTTTTATCTTTTTGATGATTTAGGCTAAGTAGTTATATGTATGGGGTAGAGGGTATGCAAAGTTTAGTAACTTTTGAGCCATACTTCCAAATTGTTCCCCAGAATGTTTGGACCATTTCACAGCTCCCCCAGCAATGCATTTTCAGTAGATCCTCTAAAACTTGTGATTTTGCAGGGGCCAATTTTGCCAATCTGATGAGTAGGAGATGGAACCTCAGAGTTGCTTTAATCTGCATTTTTCTAATCATCAATGACTTAGGTCAGTTTTTCATATGACTAATGATAGATTAGATTTCATTTTAAAACTACCTGTTAGTAGGATGGAAAGGACGTTAAAGGTCTTTGCAAGGTGATGGTTGCATACAGATGCTTTGAGGAGCAAAGACTATATGCCATTTCTTTCACTTGGTCCTATTTCAGAGTTTTGAGAGAAGGAACACAAACAGCTTTAGAGAGGGTACTAAAATGTTTCAGAAGAAAGTCAGATTTCAATGAGGGCCAGGAAATGGAAGGAATATAGATTAAGATTATAGGATTTAGTACCTGACACTGTCTGGCACATAGTAGGTTCTTAATCAATATTTTAACATTATTTTAGAGGATCATAGACTTGGACCAGGAAGTGATCTTAGAATTCATCTAGTTTAACTTTCTTATTTTATACATGAAGAAACTGATTCCCAGAGATGTGAAGTGACTTTCTTAAGATCACAACTTGAATGAGTGATTTATCTAGTATAGGTCAGTTGATTCAACCAATCAATTACATCACCCCACTTAGCCCAGATACATTTATCAGGTGAGAATTTCTCCGATGAATCAATTCATCAACATCATGCCAACTAGATATGATAGTTGGGAAATTGGTCACTCCCTGTGGAGGCATGTAGAAAGCCATCAAGCTTATTTAGAATCAGATAAATGAGTATCTGGCAGTGGAAAGTTTAGAAAGTGTCAAGCCCTTGAGAAGGAATTGCTCTTACATGTTTGAGGGGAGTATCGGGGAATGGAGACAAGATCCTAGAGCTGGGGCTCTCTCTTGGTCTATTTACTCTCTGGCTCTTACTAAAAGCATTCACTTATGGAAAGTTAAAGGATTTGGGACTTTCCAGTGGCACACAACTCTAGTGGTGTTCCTACAACAGCTGATTCAGTGTCTGTATTGGAAACTGAAAACCATTAGACACAGTGAAGAAAGTTAGGTTTAGGAGCTCAGGAGGAAAATGACTAATTACCAAAATTTCTAATTACTTAATACATCTCATATCAACAGATCATTATGGTAGGAAACATTGTGGTTCAATAACTATATCGCATTAGAAACACCTTCAAGCCCTCAAGAGCCTCCACTAGAACTTTTAAGGTAGATGTAGCAGCCATAGTTTAGGGACCAGAACTTCCATTTCAGGGAGAATATTTTCAGAATTTGTAATTCACCAGGATTCAAACATCTACCATCTGTTTAAAAATCTGTCAAAAAGGATTCGAGATGGTCTCATGAAATTGAGAGGACTAAATTCTTACTTTACTTATTGGGGTGAGGAAGAGGGCAGCAGTGACCAGTAAAAACCATATGTGTTCCTCTTGCCCCTGATCTCAGGTATAATGTACATCATACGTCTCCATGCTAGGAGGCACAGTGGTGAGTTCTCTCTACCCTGCTGGAAAGGTACTAAGGGAAAGGGATGGCAGGCCAGGGACTGGCAATAGAAAGGGACAGGGTGCAAGCTAGAGTAATGCCAGTGCAGAAATGTCCTGCTTAGAGGCAGAAACTTGTTTTACTTTGCCCATCACAGATCCCTAGATATTGGCATGTGCCTGGTGCTAGCTCCAGATGTTTGTGGAGGAATGGCTTATCCTTGGGGTTTCTGATGATCTGGGTACCATTCCATAGCTCTGACTGACCAAAACTCCAAAGATGGAAAAGTAATCTAGGCTCAGATTAGATTGTTTTAGAATGAGAAGTTTTAAAATTAGAAATTTTCAGACTTCCCTCCCCAAATACCAATGGAAAACATGGTGGCTCTGAGGCTGGAGGACCTAGAATCAAGCTATGCTTCTGATAGTTATTACTTTCATGACCTTGGGGAAGACTCCTATCTCCTCTGGGATTTGGATTCTTCATCTAGAAAATGAGGAGAATAGATTAAATGGCCACTGAAGTTATTTCCAGCTATAGAGCTATGGTTCTGTGGACTAAAGAACACTCATGATTCATTACTCCATATGTGGTCCACTTATTGCAGTGAAGTCTACTGTGTAATGCTCTAGTCTAGTGTGTAACCATCAGGAGGCCTGAGACCACAGCAGTGTAAGAACACCAAGGGATTCCTGGGTGATTACGAAACAATGCTCTTTGTATGCAGAAGGAATTCAATAAATGCTATTGACTGTCTAGGGTTCTGGCTTTCTATCCTTTTCAGACTAGTTGCTAAAGACAGAATGTGGGGAGATTAAAAAAAAAAGAGTAACTAGGATGATTCTCTTACTCTTACCCCTTTGTCTAGGCTGTGTCAGATTCTGTAAAAGAATTGTCAAGTAGAAACTTAAGTCAAAATTAGAACTGCTTGCTCCCTGATCCAAACAAAACCTCCCAGCCCACTTTTGAGAGCTATGCAGGCTGGGGTAGGGAATGGAAGCCAGGATGCAAAAATTGTTCATGTGCCTGGGATTCTCTAACCACTGCTTGCCATCCCAAGATAAAATAAAAGCCAAGGAAGACTGAAGCATTGCCTTCAACCTTAAGGAAAGGAAAAGCAAGAAAAAAAAAGGGTGTAGGCTTCAAGTAAAGAACACTTCCAAAAATGTTCATTTGCTCAAAAGTAGAATTATATTAAAGCTATCTAAAAGAGTGGTAGTCTCAGTCATCTTCACTCTTTGGGAATCCCATTCCACTTCACTCTTTTCTACCTAAATCCCTAGTTTTTCAACAGAAGGAGCTTGTTAGAGGGGGAAGACTGTGGGACCTGGAGTCAGAAAGGACCAAATTCAAATCCTATCTTAGACACTTACTAGCTATATCATCTAGGCAAGTCACTTTAACTTCTGCCTTGCCTTACTTAGTTTTCTTATCTATAAAATTAGAATAATAATAGCACCTACCTTGCAGGGTTGTTGTGATGACCAGGTGAGGTAACAAATGTGAAGCCCTCTGCAAATCTTAAAGCATTATTTAGTTATTTTTATTGTTATTAATTTTATGCAGGGAACCTTTGAGAAAAGATGGGCCTGCCTAACTCAACCTGACTTCTAATGCTTTATTCTGGAGAATGCAAGAGTTTATGCATAGCCAGACAGGGCTGCAACATGACTCTTATCTCCCTTGCTTTCTTTCCATTTGTCCTTTTGCTTGTCTGTTGTGTTCTTTTGTCCCTTATGTGTCGTAATACCTATTATAAAGCACAGAATTCCAAGCCTTGCTATTCAAACTATCTGCTGCTCCAGCAATTTTTATGTAGTGCCTATAACTAGTACTCACATAAAGGGATTCCTATGCATTATAGCCACACTTTTATAGCATTCTTGCTACTTTATACTTTCCAATATTAGGGGCAGAAATTTGTAAGGGAGCTCTTTAAAGTTTTGGTATTCAAGTCACTCACATACACTTAAGAGTAGATAGAGCACTTACTTTTGGCAGGTCTTTAATAATCAGGTAGCATCACTTCTCATCATTCTCCTGTGTTAAAAATAGGAGCAAACCACATGGCTGATTTTAAATGTTCCCAAGCAATAGACTCACTTTGAGTCTATATTAAAAAGATATATGTCTATGCAGTATTTTTTTTAACTTTCTCTCCTAAGAATATAGTTAGAATACATTTAGGATTGTTTCTGCTTCCTGAGGTATAAGATTTCCCCCAAAATGTGGGCTCTCATAATTGGTCTCATGCCACTGAAATGCTGCAGACGAGCTTTTTACTTCTTTTAGATTGTTTGAAGTTGCAATGCAGTTTTTCTCAAACTCATTTTTTTCCCTCCTCTCCTACTCCAAGGGCAAGTCTAAATCAGAGTATGTCCAAAATGTTCTTGTGATCTACACACACATATCACACTATATCAATCTATATCTGTGTTCTTGAATATGTGCATGTGTATATTTAACATATGTACTTAAATGTACATATATGTACATGTATATACATATCTATGTCTTGATGTAGAGATTTTTCCCTTAACTATTAGAAAATTGTATATTTGCAATTGGTTTTTACTTAAAATTCCAGGAAGAGATTTCTTAGTTAAATAACAGTCTCAGAGAAGAACACCATAGTACTTTTTTTGTTGCCAAAATTAACTTATTTTAATAATGTCAGTGATACGAACTTGAGATCAAGCATTTGCCAGATGTTTGTGGAGGAATGGGTTATCCTTGATGTCTGAGATTTCTGATGATCTGAGTAGCTTTCCACAGCTCTAGTTGATCAAAATTCCAAAAATGGAAAAAGTATTCCAGACTCAGAATTAGATTGTTTGTCAGACTTCCCTTTCCATCTTCAAATATCATTACCAGGTGGATTTACTTTCAACCTTACTTTATTTCTCTTCCCGTTGCATTCTTAACTGGAATAGAGTTCCATTCTATAAACTACCACAGCATAAGAAGGGTGTATTGGATTGTTATTATATTTTTATTTAATGTTTTATTTCTCATTTATTGTTATTATTTGAGATCCATTAGTGCTGCCTTTGCTCTGCCTTGCTGTTATTTCTGGTCTAAGGAAAGGTTTTGCTCTTTAATCTGACCGCTGCTTCATACACAAGTTTCCTCGAGACCTCATGGAATCTTGTTCCTGCTCAGTTTTTCTTGTTACCATCTGCCTTATATTTTGCATATTTGTTTGTTCTAGTAGGGATATCAAAAAGACTAGCTTCAGACTATTTTTCTTATTCCATTTTAGCTCATGATTTTGCTAAGATTCCATTTATGTGAGAATACTTTAAAAGAACATTCCCAAGAAGCTGGGCTCATATGTGGATTACCTCTGTATGTTCATTTCTATTTTAAAGAATTGGATATAGACTTTTAGCTCTTAGTTTGACCATAAAATTAAATCCTTGGATTGAATTTTATGCATAGTTTTTTCTCTCTGAATTAATATATTAAAAAAAAAAACTGAGGGACTTCCGGGTAAGCATGGCTGCAGAGTAGACATGGTTTACTTCCTTTCCTCAGATCCAAAGACATAGATGACCTCAAAAGACACTCCCAAAATAAAAAAACAACCATCCTCATGAGAATGGAAAGACCCCACAACAAGGCAAAGCTCTGAAGGTAGGTGGAATTCTGGCACCTTCACAATATAAGGGAAGGAAAAGCTGACCTGCCCTCCCCTCCCCCACCAAACAGCCGGAGCCAGAGTTAAAGTCAGCACTGGCCAGAATCAACAAGTGAGGGAGGGGCACCCCAGGACTGAACAACAGGCAGCACAAGGTCTGGGAACCTGATTAAGATAAGGTCCTTCTCCTGAGAGTACTAACACCGGAAACCACGGCAGGCGGGCTAGGAGAACACAGATCTCGGGCTCTCAGAACTAGCACACTATAATCACCGAGTGTGTGAAGGGATCCCCTGATGTGATCAAGGGGCACCAACAGGTCTCGGGAGTTAGCTAAAAACAACAAAGACTTTCACCTGAAAGCACTAACTCCCAAATCGTTGGCAGGCAGGGGAGGGCAGTCCTTGAGCCTCCCCAGGAAGACAGCACAGCTGCAGAGAACCTAGAATTATCCTGAGACTAAAGCCTTGACCATTAGACCCTTATACTGAGAGCAAGTACTACTCATTCAGATTTCCGACTGGAAAGGGGAGGAAGAAAAAAACAAACAAACAAAACACAGAGATGGCAAACTGTACCCAAGAACTCCAACACCCCAACATCAAGAAATGCAAGAAGAAGGGGGTGACTTTGGATACATTTTATGGAGGGAAAACACAAAAAACAGAGGAAATAGCAGAAGAGGAAGTGCAAACAAATGCTCAAAAACCTTCCAAAAGAAATGGAAATTGTCCACAAGCTCTTGAAGAATTTAAATTGGATGTTATAAAAAAAATGGAAGCCTTCTGGCAGGAAAAATGGGATATAATGCAAAAGGAAATCAGCAATTGGAAGCACAAAAAAAAAATTCAACTACAGAAATAGCTTGAAGCCTCAAATACCAGGATAGACCAAACTGAAAAGGAAAACTAGGGTTTAAAGGTCAGAATCAGGCAACTGGAAGACAATGATCTTGCAAAAGAGCAAGAATTAATAAAGCAAAGCCAAAAGACTACGAAATTAGAAGATAACAAAATATCTCACTGACAAGGTGACAGACCTGGAAAATAGAGGAAGGAGAGGCAATCTGAGAATAATTGACCTACCAGAAAAGTCAGAAATAAATAGTAATCTCGACATCATAATACAAGATACCATCAAAGAAAAGTGTCCAGAGATTCTAGAACAAGGGGGAAATACAGGCATTGAAAGAGTTCACAGAACACTGTCTACCCTAAATCCCCAAAATACAACTCTCAGGACTGTAATTGCCAAATTCCAAAGCTTTCAACCAAAAGAAAAAATCATACAAGAAGCCAGAAAAAGACAATTTAGATATAAAGAAATGCCAATCAGGGTCACACAAGACCTTACAAGTTCCACTCTGAATGACCGTAAGGCATGGAACATGATTTTCAGAAAGGCAAGAGAGCTGGGTCTTCAACCAAGAATCAGCTCTCCATCAAAACTGACTATGTAGATGTCCGGTCAAGATGGTGGCTTAGAGAAAGCTAAAGTTCAGATCTCCGGAAACCCTTCCCAACCTAATTCAAACTATATACTCCTAAGGCACTGAAATTCAAAATGAACAACAGCATAGATCATGGGAATCCTCCTCCTGGACCTGGACCTGGATCAAAAGGTACGGCCCCCCCCCCCAAAAGCCAGAACCAAGATCACTCAGACCTAAAGGGTAGGCAGAAGGAAGGTCCCAGGACCCATCCCCCCAACCCAGAGCATTGAGTCCAAGGCAGCAGAGGGAACCTCAGAGCCTCAGGGCTGGCTATCCTGAAGACCACTTCCTGAAAAAAACCTGACCCAGTTGAGGGGGCACACAGACAGCAGGGAAACAGAGAGAGACAGGAGAGCCTGTAACCCCCTGACCAGATCCTTCCATCTGAGTCTCACCAAAGGTCCCTGCCTCAGGGCATACTCAGTCCAAGGTTAATCCTATCAGGAGCCCTCAGAGCCCCAGGAAGCCACGGCCCCTCCCCCCTCAGAGAGCACGGTCGTCTGAAACAACAGTAACCCTCAGGGCTGGCAAAAGGGTCTTGGGAGCCGGCTATTCTGAATGCCTCTTCCTGTAAACAGCCTGACCCAGTAGCGGGGGCACCCAGACAGTAGGGAAACAGAGAGGGGGGGGAACATGTAGCCCCCTGACCAGATCCTTCCATCTGAGTCACATCGAAAGTCCCTGCCTCAGGGCATACTCAGTTCAACCCAGTGAAAGCTAATCCTATCAGGAGCCCTCTGAGCTCCGGGAAGCAGTGGCCCTCCCCCCTCCGAGTGCTGGCTCTTCTGGCCAGCTAAGGCACATAAACAAATACCCCAGAGAAAGGGCCAAGCCAGGCTCAGAGCATGGAAGTAAGGCAATGGAGAAGCATCGGGAGGGAACCGAGCAGGGCAGTAACATGGAAACACCAGCAATTCCTGGCTTCCCCGGGAAGACAGAACAACAACTGCATAGAACAGACAATCTGCCTAGGGCTAAAACCTCTGAACACCAGACAGAGATAAGAAAAGCTAGTCCTCCCCACTCAGATAGAGATGGCAAACTCCATAGAAGCAGGAAAGCCCCAAAATTCCAAGAAAAACAAGAAGAAAGGGGCAACTTTGGACACATTTTATGGAGCAAAAATACAAAATACAGAGGAGATAGAAGAGGAAACACAAGCAAATGCTCCAAAACCTTTCAAAGGAAATGGAAACTCTCCACAAACCCATGAAGAATTTGAATTGGAAATGATCAAAAAGATATAAGCCTTCTGGGAGGAAAAGTGGGAAATAATGCAAAAGAAATTCACACATCTTGACTTGACTTGAACATAAAGAAGGAAACTATAAGTAAATTGCATGAACACAGAATAGTATACTTGTCAGACCTGTGGGAAGGGAAAGACTTTAAATCCAAGCAAGCCATAGAAAGAGTCACAAAAATGTAAAATAAACAATTTTGATTACATCAAAATAAAAAAGTTTTTGTACAAACAAAGCCAATGTAACCAAATTGAGAAGGGAAGCAACAAATTCAGAAACAATTTTCATAACAAAATCCTCTGACAAAGGTTTAATTATTCAAATTTACAAAGAGCTAAATCAATTGTACAAAAAATCAAGCCATTCTCCAATTGATAAATGGGTAAGGGACATGAACAGCCAGCTTTTAGCCAAAGAAATCAATACTATTAATAAGCATATGAAAAAGTGCTCTAAATCTCTTATAATCAGAGAGATGCAAATCAAAACAACTCTGAGGTATCACCTCACACCTAGCAGATTGACATATGACAGCAAAGGAATGTAATGAATGCTGGAGGGGATATGACCAAGTTGAGACATTAATTCATTGCTGGTGGAGTTGTGAATTGATCCAACCATTCTGGAGGGCAATTTGGAACTATGCCCAAAGGTTGATAAAAGACTGTCTGCCCTATGATCCAGCCATAGCACTGCTGGGTTTGTACCCCAAAGAGATAATAAGGAAAAAGACTTGTACAAGAATATTCATAGCTGCACTCTTTGTGGTGGCCAAAAATTGGAAAATGAGGGGTTGCCCTTCAATTGGGGAATGGCTGAACAAATTGTGGTATATGTTGGTGATGGAATACTATTGTGCAAAACGGAATAATAAAGTGGAGGAATTCCATGGAGACTAGAACAACCTCCAGGAAGTAATGCAGAGCGAGAGAAGCAGAAGCAGGAAAACATTGTACACAGAGACTGATACACTGTGGTACAAGAGAACATAATGGACTTCTCCATTAGTGTCATTACAATGTCCCTGAACATTCTGCAGAGTCCCAGGAGAAAAAAACACTATCCACAAGCAAAGGACAAATAGTGGGAGTAAAAACACTGAAGATAAGCAACTGCCCGACTAAAGGGGTGGAGGGGACATGAATGAGGAGAGACTCTAAATGAACACGCTAATACAAATACCAACAACATGGAAATGGGTTTGAATCAAGGACACATGTGATACCCAGTGGAATCATGCATTGGCTAGGGAAGGGGCGGTGCGAGGGGGGGGAGGAAAAGAAAAGCATCTTTTTTTCCAAGGAATATTGTTTGAAAATGACCAAATAAAATAATGTTTAAATTGGAAAAAAAAAAACTTTCTTAAATACTTGCTTCTTGGGGCATCTACATGACTCAGTGGATCTCCAGCCAGGCCTGGAGATGGGAGATCCTGATTTCATATTAGGCCTCAGACACTTCTTATCTGAGTAACGCCGGGCAAGTCACTTAATCCCAATTGCCTGGCCCTTACTGTTTTTCTGCTTTGGAATAAATACTTAGTATCGATTCTAAAAAAGAAGGTAATAACTTTAAAAAATACTTGCTTCCCAACGAATAACAATAGGCCTAAGAAGAAAGATAGGACAAAGTTGGCTACTTCCTCAAAATATCACTAATTTCTACTTTGTCTTTCAAGAAACTATGTGGAATTATCCCTTAGGTAAAATCAAAACTTCTTAGTGAAACTGAGATATGTCAATTGACAAGAAAAAGGTTAATCTCTAGGCATTATTTATAAATTATTTTGCAATCTATATAACTTCTCTTGTTTATGCTTGGCTTATTACAATATTAAAGTATTTATTCACCTTTGATTATTTGTGCTGGTATTTTACATAACTGTTATTTGGTGGGGTAAAAATTTGAGTTCCCAGATTTTAATTTTCATCTCTATATAGTCGGGCTCACAATTATGTAGCTCAGTTATCTCCCTTGAGCACTAACTAGCTCCAACAGCTCTCTGCTAGGTACTTCAAATTAGATATTCTGGAGACATTTGAAATTCAAGATGTCCAAAACAAGCTTCATTATTTTCACTCTCATCTTCTACTCTTCTTATATTCAAACTTTCTATTTCTGTTGTGAGTAGCACCATTCTTCTAATTTCCAAGTTTCATAAACTGTGTTATCTTTGACTTCTCACATTCCCTCACCCTCCATATATAGTTATTCATCAAATCTTGCCATTTATTTCTCCACAAAGTCTTTTACAACTAACTCCTTCTTCTTCTTCACACAGCCAGTATCTGCCCATCATCATAACTTCTTACCTAAACCAAGGTAGTATGTTCTTAATTTGCCTCCCCTACTTAAATCTCTTCCCACTTTAATCCTTCCACACAATATCCAAAGGGGTTTTCTTTAAATATATATCTGCCACTCCTTTACTCAATAAATGCCATTGGATTTCTTTTATGTCTAAGATCTGTATAAGCTTGTGTTGCCTTTTAAAACTCTTAACAGCCTGGCCTCAACCTATTTTTAGCTTTCACTGATATACTGCTCCCTTTCCCACACTCTATATTCCAACCAAACTGGTCTTCTTTCTGTTTATCACATAAAACACTACTATCCCCAAACCTTTGTACTGGCCATCTACCTTGCTTGAATTGTTCTTCCTCCTCACTATAACTCACAGAATTCACCTCTTCAAGATCTCAGGTAAAATCTGTATGGCACCTTTTCTGAATCCTCCCACCCCCCAACATCTAGTAACTTCATTGTTAACTATATTGTATTTATTTTGGTTTTATTCTGAATATATTTAATTTTGTATTGCCACGCACACATACACACACAAAGATGTCTCCCACAATATATAATGTATTACCTTTGGGAGGAGAAATTGTTTCCTTTTTTTTCTTTTGGTCTTTTTAATGCCAGCATCTAAAATAGTGCTTGACACTTAATAGACATGTATCTTGGCTGATTAACTGGTTTAATGTTTGCATTAAAACAATCATAACTTAAAGAATGGTCAAAAAGAACAAATTAAAAATAAACTACTATAAATAATGATCTACTATGAAAAATATTTTATGGTATTTGGGTGATAACTTTTGAGAAATTCTTAAGAATTCCCAAAATACATCTTATGAAAGGTAAAAAGGGTTGGCTACTGACATCCTGACCATTGACATTCACAGAAGTGATGGGAAAGTTAGTCCATTCCTTCTACCAATATTCCTCTTTGAATACTTATACTGGATGAGAAAACCAATTTGATTGCATTGAACCATGGCAGACTAGGGTACAACATGTACTTGAAAGAAATGATAACCTTATTGTTCAAATTTTTATCCCTTCTATCGTTACTCCACATCACTTTCTCATCTTCAAGTGTGATGATCTGTGGAAGATTTAGGCTGTCAAAATGGTGGAAGACATTGGTATTTTTTGAATTTTTACTACTATCTGATAATTACCTATGATAATTCTCTTTCTTTCACTTAGAAAAACTCAGGCAGTCAGAACATACAAAAATCTATGCATCACTGAGTATATATCATTGTATGAACCAATTAATGTTATAAGAATTGGAATAGAAATATATTTTGGGTTAATATATTCTTTGCTTCCATCCTTTGCATTATGCATTATATTATCTTGTGTGATCTAATTTGAATTCCCAAGAAATAATATTGGGAATTTATTCAAAATATTCATCTAAGATGCTACTGTCTAATTTTACTTTGGTAATATATCTTATTCCTTGATAAATAACTACTTCCTCTTTAGTCTTGTACCCTTCAAATACTGCAATTTGAGGTAATAGTATTCCTTAGCTGAATATTTAACACCTCAAAAAGTAAAACTCAATTTCTTTCTTTTTTGAATAATTTGTTGTTATTGTATAAACAGTTTACAGATTTCTATATTTTTCTGATATTGAGGTACATAAATCAGCTAGTCAAAGTGGAAACTCAATCTACAATGATTAATTTTACTTTGAGATGTGATATCCTTGTACTTATCCCATAATAACAGCAGCCCCTTTTGCTACGATAAAAATTTGAAGAGAACTTAAATTTGTTTTTCATTATTTTCCCTATATTTTTCAAAATTGTATCATGCTTTAAAAATCTCATTTTTAATTCTTAAGCAAAGATATCAAATAGAACAGTATTATAACAGTCCAGAAAATACATGTTGAAGGGGTCTAGATGTGTGAGTAAAGGGAAGGGAATATATTCAAGAGGTGTCAAAAAGGTATAAATGACAAGATTCAATGCCTGATTAAATATATTGCATAAGTGAAAATGATAGGTCAAGGACAACACTGTCATTATCAATGTGCTTTATGCCAACTACAAATTTGATCATGCCTTTCCTAATTGTTTTACACCATTAAATAATATTGAGTCCCCACTTAAAGCTGTAACCTAGAACAATCTCAGCTGTCACACTGTGAATTCTTTAATTATTTTACGTCTACGTGTTTGCATATACTTATTTTAGCTATCTAAAATATCCAAGATTTCATTAGAACAAGTGTTCTCCACCAATTTGTCATTGTGTTATGATAAAATATCAAATTAGGACTTTTGTAAAAAATCTCAAGATCTTGAAAGAGGTTAGAACTTTGGCCTGAATATAAAGAGATGCAATTAAATAGGGACAAAAGTAAAATTTTTCACTTGGGTCTACACTTTGGCCTCAAACCCACCCCTCTTTCAAATTTTCTTATTTTTCTTGATACCAGCATCATTACAAGTCATCCAGTCTTGCAACCTCATTGTTATCCTTTACTCCTCACTATCATTTATCTAAAATATCTAATAAGTTGTTGAATCTTGTCACATCTACTTTCTCACCATCTCTTGCATATATTCCCTTCTCTTTACTCACACCATCACATCCCTTGTTCAAAACCTCATCACATACATAGCTGCCAAGGTGTCTTTTTAAAAGCACAGTTCTGACCATATTATGCTCTTCTCCAATAAGTTGCAGTTCCCTATTTTCTTTAGAACCTGAGAGTTTGAGAGTTGGAGGGGACCTAAGTAGCCACATAGTCTTACCTGTACATGAAAGGGACCCCTACTATAACTTACTCAACAAGTGGTCATCTAGTTCTCAAAGACCTCCAGGAAAGAGTAATCCACCCTCAGTTTATTTCAATTTTGTACTGCCCTAATTTTAAAGTTTTTCCTGACATCAAACTTAAACTTACTTCTTCACAACTCTGACCTATTTCTCTTGATTTTGACCTCTTGAGCTGGACAGAAGAAGTGGAGCATCTTATCCAATGATAGCCATTGCTTCAAACACATTTATTATGTACCATTTGGGTCTTCTCTTTTTTAAACTAAAATTCTCAGTTCCTTCAACCAATTCTCACAAACAGATTTCAGATGTATCACCGTCCTCATTGTCTCCTTTGGTAACTCTCTAGTCTATTTCATTGAACTTTAGTGCCCAGAACTTGATGGGACAATCACCTCCCTGTTTCTGAAAGCAATGACTCTCAATTTAGCCTAAAAATCACCCAATTTTTGACTATAACAATGAACTATTTACTCATTGAGCTTGTAGTCCTCTAAAACTGGATCAAACATAGATCAAATATTAATTTATCATTTTGAATTTAAAGCCCTTCATAATGAAGCTCCATCCTCCCTTTTCTTCTTTATTATATATTATTCCCCATTTCTATAGTCCTTTTAAATTGGTCTTCTCACTCCTCATATATGATAATATGTCTATGTCTACCATTTCTATGCTTTTGTACTGGCTACCCCCATACCTATAATGTGCTCCATTACTACTTTCACCTTTGGAAATGCTATTTTACTTTAAAATGAATATCAGGCAATATATGAGATCTTTCCTGGACCACTCATTTAGTTTTAAGTGACTTCTTTATATACTCTCTGTTTCATGTATTTTGTATTTACCTATATATGTGTGCATGTCATTTCCTTATGAAGTAAATTCCTAAAGGACAGGAACATTTTTGATTTTTTTTAATCTCTTAAATTGCCTGATCTGAATTATGTACTTTATAAATTTTTGTTAATTAATTGGGTTAAAAAATCAGTATCTCAGGATCAGATGGGTATAGGCAACTGACTGACTAGGCAACAATTCATTTGAAACCATCTGGGAGTTTTGGTGGATAGCAATGAGAGTCAACAGGATGATGGGACAGTTTCTAAATTCATATCATCTTTGAATATATTAAGAAAGGAACTAGAGAGGTTCTGGTCTGTGATAATTATGACTTTTGAAATATATTGTTTGATGTCCTAATTATAAATGACAGGTCTCTAAACTATAGTTACTGTGGCCAAATGATCCTAATGACAATAAATATATGAGAAAGGATAGACAAGCTGTCCTTTTCCACTGTCCTGATTTATTATGACCCATTGTTAAACATTTAATGATCATGTCTCCAGTTTGGATGAAGCTCTAGCTGCCTGCAGCCAATGCACACTAAGCTCCATTTCTGGGATCTCCAAATTATGAATTTAGACCCCTGTATTTGTATCTTCTTAGAATCTCTCCTCCTTATATTGGTAGACAACTTGGGAAATGTTCCGAACCTCCCATATCTGGCATTAATTACTGGTTTTCAACCAAGCCCCATCTTTAAAGTATAAAACTTCCTTGCTTAGTCTGCATTCTCTCTGAGTCTTGCCACTATACAAATCTCCCTCATGTGAGTGACTCCGACTCTTTGTAGCTGAATATATGTCCATCTTGCCATAAAGAGTGTGTGTGGTGTTTTTTTCTGTGTGCTTAATGTGACGTATAGTAACCAAGCTCAGGCTTGTACCAGCTTCCTGAGTACCAATTTTCTAGAAATCCTAGAACCCAGGTTTTTATTCTAACCTAAGCTTTGAGAGCAAATAGAGCATGATCTCATCATACTTTGTCCTAGACAATTCATGACACCACATTTTAGGAAGGACAATTGTAATATCCAGAGGAGACACCAGATGGTGAAGGGCCTCCTATAATTCATGCCATATGACAGCCAGTTGAAACAACTGGGGATGCTTATCCTATAGAAGAAACGACAGTGATCCAATTCAATTCTATGTGAAACATGAATTTATTAAGTACTCAGCACTACCTGGGCCACCTGTCAGCTCATCCCATCTGTCCCACTCCCACTTAGTTCCCCATTCATCGTTTGGTGGCTTTTACTCTTCCTTTCTTTCAAGTTAGAAAGGCTAACTTATCAGTCACAATTTAACCTCCTCAGTCCATCTCAGTGTTAATTTCCCGAGGGCCCAGAAGAGTAGTTCAGAAAGTATCATCATACTAAATAACGCACATCTGTCTCCAGTATCCATATCTCCTTTGAAACCTCTAAGGGTGTTACACTCTAAGGTGGTATCAATAAAAGAACAAATTACTCCAGATATGGCTTGACCAGGGCAGAGAACAGCAGATCTATCCTGGACAGGATTCTATATCTATAGTGTTTCCTCATTGATCTAACCAATACGAAGTGACTCCTTTGCCTACAAGTTCTCTAGAGTAAAAATTGAGATTTTGAACTCTAGACTTCAATCCCCAGAAGTCCTTGGTATTTCCCAGAATTCCCTATAATCTCACCCAAGTCTCCATGTTGGCAAGATCACAATTTGTCTTTAACTGGCAGTAACACCTCCCACACTCTCTTCTCTGCCATTGCAATGATGTAGCAAGTAAGCTAAGCACAGGGATTTTGAATGGGCTAATCAGCCATGGGCACGTGGTTTTTATTTTGTATCCTTGATTTCTAATAATCTTTAGTAAACCTCATAAAATATAATCTTTTTATTAGTAGAGAGATAATTTAATTTTTACACTAGGAGATACCAAATGCTGCTTTCTTACAGAATGTAGCACTAAAAACTAACCAAACAACTACAGCAGTAGAGAAAAACTGCCCAGGCACTAGCACCCCAATTTCCTAATCTCTCCAATCTAATGCCCATGGATATCCTAATTCACTTGGCATCTGAATTTCGCCAGTCTGCAAATCACACTGAAGGATTCATGATCAAAAGTATCTAGCTAAAATTGCTAGCAGTTTCACTAATTGTAAAATGATCACCCATCAAAGATTTGTTAAATCATTCTCATGACTGTGTTCTGCTGTATTCTTTGTTAGTTGAAGGTGCTGGTCTAGGGATGCTCCCTGTTTTGATTCAGATCAATTGGCATACAATTGGGAGTTTTACATTAGCTCCCAAATACCATCCTTCCCCTGAGTCATAAGAATATCAATCTAGTTTTAAACAGATGTTCTGGAATTTCATTGTCTTTGACTATCTGGATGACTTGTAGTCATCACTTCAGAAAGGGATCATTCTTTTTAAAGTGAATGGCCCTACCTAACACTTTATGCTTTGGGATAGAGTCTCCCTCTATCATAATAGCCTCTAAATGAAACACAAAATCATTTTAACTTTCATGATTGTCATTTCATTCAACAATGCCCAATATCAGCACGCCCAGTTGCATGCCCAATCACATCCCTGCCCCACCCCAGGCCATTTTTATATTAACTACTATTCAGTCACATTTATTCATTTTGATCTTGAAAATTAATTTTTTGAAGCCAAGTGGGAGATTTCATTAAATTTCAAATATTTAAATTTTGCCTAATATTGCCTGTCAAGATATTAAAGTCCTCTTCTAAAGTCTTTTCATTTCTCATGACCTTGGATTTTGGAAAGTTGTGCCCAGTGGACGTAAATATAGGTAACTTGTACTAGTTTGGATTATCTTCAAAAGTAGGCTCAAATATGTATTTTATACACACATATGCAGTAGATGTAAAATTAGCACCTAAAAGGGATCTTAGAGGTAATTGAACATAAGTCTCATACTTCTGGTAGGCAGCTTTTGCCATCTTGAGCTTGTAGTAGTATGTGGTTTTGTTTTTTGTTTTGTTGCCAGCTCCAAGTCATTCTTTCACTTGACTGACCAAAATCATCATCGAATGTAAAATTGAGATTTGAACTCTGGACTTCAATCCCCACAAGTTCTTGCACCACTTCCCCAAAATGCTTTGTAATCTCACGGAATTCTGAGGTGGGCGAGATCGAGAAGGTATTTAAGCTGATTGCAAAGGCTTTTGAGCTCTCTTTGAGACTTCCATTTTGGGGCAGACATGGCTCTTTCCAGAATGTAGGTGAGGTCTTGTCTAGGCCTCCCTGGCCTAGGCATGTTTTCCTTATCCTTTATTTTCTTTAATCCTCAATCTTCAATAAACCTCTAAAATATAATACTCCTTGCACAGAGAAACTAATTTCTACCTGCCTCCATCTCCCTAAATTTTAACTGTTACACTAGTATTTTCAAGATTATGTAGTAGAAGAAATTGGGTTGCACAACTTGTGTCTAGTCCCTCAGGGAGGATCAAATATGGTCCAGTATAGCACACTTAGATAGTTTCTACTTCTGAAAACCCACCAGATAGTTCTGCTAGTTCACCAGGATATGTTTCATTAGCCACTCTAGAATTGTAAATTGAACCTTTCTTTTATTGCATTTAAATGTTCTCATTCTTACATTTTACCTGAAAATCAATCATGCTATCCCATGAATTTAAATACTTCTTTCTCAAAAACCCTATAAAGTAGACAATGGAAATACTATTATTCTCATTTTGTAGATAAAGAAATTTAGGATCATAGAGGATAAATATCATGTCCAGATTCAAACAGACTAGTACATTTCAGAATCAAAATTCACATCCAAGTCTCCACAGACTTCCATACTAGGGCTCTTCCTTCACTGAACCAAGTTAAGACTGTATCTGGGACTGTTCATGTCTTGATTTCTGTCAAAAGACAATAAAATATCCCATGTGAAAGGTCATCAATATTACTTCTACTCTGTCTCTGTCCTTGAAGAGGGTTCTCTTATTATATATTTTTTCCTTGAGGAATGCTGGTGGCAAGATATCTTTGTACCATGACCAGTGTCCAACTAACAACCATTGCACTTCAGAATGTATTTATTTCTGACACTAATAAAGCATTTTGTGCTCTTGTTGGAAAGGAAGGCTTCTAATCTGTAGGGTTTTTTCATATTTCTCACCTGAAAAAATATAAAAAGTCTACAAATGAATTATATTTTGCATATGAAAAGGATGTTATAAATGGTATTGTAATTTACCTTCTTAAGTGGAATTGAAACTCTAGAAATGTGGTTGATGTTCGGATTTTCCATGTTGTCCCATAACTGTTCACACATACTCTCTCATATCCATTTGTGAGTCAAAGTTCTCTTATCTGGCTCATATTTCTCTCCTACATTCTTTACAGTATAAGATTAAGGGAGATGGTTGGATAGCTGGTCAGGTTGCTGTTAGGTCAGAAAGAGATATAACTTAACTCATAATACAAGTAAGTCATTTTAGAATCACATCACATTTTATTTCCACTGGTACTGAGCCTTAGCTTCCCATAACTACTGATCACCAACTAAAATAAAATGTCAAAGTCTTGAAAACATAAGTGTTCAGTCATGTAATGGAATCTTTCTAGATGGTAGTTATCAGAGCTGTTTACTACCTATATTTGTAAGCTGCATAGTGAGGGACTTAACAGATTTATAAAATATGGGAAGAGGTTATGATTGCACAGTTAGTTTGACACAAGTTTAATGCATTAAACTGCTCCAAGTAGTCCTTGTTTAGTCTCTTCTTTCTAGTTCACAGGTGCCTTCTTCATGCCCAGTCTTCCAGACATGTTCTGGGCCACCTGAGAGTAGATTTGTACAACAGTGGCAGGGCTAGCAGAAAGGGCAAATTACTATAAGAATGGGTTCAACTACACAATTCTACAAGAATTTTTAAATGCCTACTATTTGTGAGTCTATGCTAGGTGTCAGAGCCAGAGGAAAAAAGAAAAATAGTTTTTTTCAAGGAAGGAATTATCGTCTATTGATATTGGTATGGGTGGGTGTCCACGTATCTTGTTTGTAACTAAAGAGAGATACACGATTTACCTTTAGTTAGAGGCAGGAGCAGAAATTCTATAAAGTTCCTACATATCAATAAACAACAGACACACGCAGACTTGTTTTTTAACATTATTTTTTTATTTGGTCAATTTCAAACATTATTCCTTGGTTACAAAAATCATTTTCTATTCCTCCCTAACTTCCCCAACCCTCCCCAACCCCTCCCATAGACAATGCGCAATATCAATGGGTATTACATGTGTCCTTGATCAGAACAACATTTCCATGTTGTTGGTGTTTGCACTAGGAAGTTCATTTAGAGTTTATCCCCAATCATATCCCCATCAACCCATGTGATCAATCAGTTGTTTTTCTTTGGTGTTTTTACTCCCACAGTCTTTCCTCTGAATGTGGATAGTGTTTTTCTCATAGATCCCTCCGGGTTGCTCAGGGACATTGCATTGCCACTATATATATTTTTGTACATATTTATTCATGTCACCTAGATTGCCATATTTATAGCCATATAATTGGGCGAAATAATTTTTAATGATTGCCATAATTTCCTCTTCATTGGAGGTAAGTTCTCCCTTTTCATCTATGATACTTTAATTTGGTTTTCTTCTTTCCTTTTTTTATTAGATTGACCAGCACTTTGTCTATTTTGTTTTTTTTTCAAAATTCCAGCCTCTAGTCTTGTTTATTATTTCAATAGTTCTTTCACTTTCAATTTTATTAATTTCTCCATTAATTTTTAGGTTTTCTAATTTGTTTTTTTTTTCTTTTCTGGGGGTTTTTAATTTTTTCGCTTTCAAGTTTTTTGATTTTCATGTCTAATTCATTGACCTCTGCCCTCCCTAATTTGTTAATATATGAACTCAAGGATATAACTTTTCCCCCTGAGTACTACTTTGGCTGCATCCCATAAAGTTTGAAAGGATGTTTCATCATTGTCATTTTCTTCAATGAAATGATTAATTTTTTCTGTGATTTGTTCCCTAACTAACTGATTTTGGAGAATCATATTATTTAATTTCGAATTAATTTTTGATTTGGCTCTCCATGTACCCTTACTGATCATTATTTTTATTGCCTTATGATCTGAAAAGCTTGCTTTTATTATTTCTGCTTTTCTGCAGTTGTATGCCATGCTTTTATGGCCTAGTATATGATCAAACTTTGTGAATATACCATGTCCTGCTAAAAAAGAAGGTGTATTCCCTTTTGTCCCTATTTATTTTTCTCCATATGTCTATTAATTCTACTTTTTCTAAGATTTCATTTACATCTTTTACCTCTTTCTTATTTATTTTTTATTTGATTTATCTAAATTTGATAGTGGTAGGTTGAGGTCTCCCACTAGTATAGTTTTACTATCTATTTCCTCCTTCAATTCTACTAGTTTCCCCTTTAGAAATTTGGATGCTATACCATTTGGTGCATACATGTTGATGATTGATATTTCCTCATTGTCTATACTCCCTTTCATCAGAATGTATTTACATTCCCTATCCCTTTTAATCAGGTCTATTTTTACTTTGGCTTTGTCAGATATTATGATTGCAACTCCTGCTCCAACCTTTAATTAGACCTTGTGAGTATCTCAGGTATGTTTCTTATAGACAACATATGGTAGGATTTTGGATTCTAAAGCACTCTCCTATTCGTCTATGTTTTATGGGTGAGTTCATCCCATTTGTGTTCAAAGTTATGATTGTCACTTGTGAATTCCCTAGCATTTTGATATCCTCTCCTAGTTCTGTCCTTTCTTCTTTTGCTATATCCTTTTAAACGAGTGTTTTATTTTTAATCAATTCTCCTAACCCCCTCCCTTGATATGCTTCCCTTTCTGGCCCCTCACTTTTTGTTCCCTTCTTGATTTTTTTATGGTCTGTTAAGTTCCCTCCTCCCTCTCTTTCCCTCCCTTTTTGTATTCCATCCACCCTACCTCCCTTAGTTTCCCATTTTACTTACCCTGTAGGATAAGTTAGAATTTAAGATCACAATGGATCTAGATGATCTTCTCTCTCAGAATTGATTTCATTGAAAGTAAGGTTTAAGTATTACCTATTAGCACTCTCTTCCTCTCCTTCTCATAAGAGTATTCTTTTCCCCCCTTCCCTTGTGTATCTTTGTGTGAAAAAGATTATCCTATTTACTTTATTTCTTCAAGTATCTCTTGGTACCATCTTTGATTCCCCCTTTTTCTTTTTCTGCATATCACCTTATATCCCTTAATGTGCCAATCTTTTCCTATGAGTGATTATTCTAATTTCTATAATAATGAATACAATTTTTGAGAGTTACAAATAGCATGTTACCCATATATTAATATTTACAATTTGATCTAATTGTAGCCCTTAAAGAAGAGAGTTTGAATTAAAAAAAAACATCCTTCCCCCCTTTTCCCTCTCTTTCTTATTTCCATTTTCATATTTCTCTTGATCTTTGTTTTCGGATATGAAATTTTCCACTTAGTTCTGGTCTTTTCTTTATAAGTACTTGGAAATCTTCTATTTTGTTGAATGCCCATACTTTCCCCTGGAAGTATATAGTCAGTTTTGATGGATAGATGATTCGTGTTTGAAGACCCAGTTTTCTTGCCTTTCTGAATATCATGTTCCAAGCCTTGCTGTCGTTTAGTGTGGAAGCTGCCTGGTCTTGTGTGATCCTGACTGGTTCTCCTTTGTATCTGAATTGTCTCTTTTTGGCTTCTTGTAGAATTTTCTCCTTATCTTAAAAGCTCTGGAATTTGGCAATTACATTCCTGGGAGTTGTCTTTTGGGGATTTAGAATAGAGGGTGTTCTGTGAACTCTTTCAATGTCTATTTTGTTTACTTGTTCAAGAACATCAGGGCAGTTTTCTTGGATGATTTCTTGTAGTATGATGCCAAGATTTCAGTTTATTTCTGGGTTTTCAGGTAGACCGATGATTCTCATATTGTCTCTCCTTGCTCTGTTTTCCAGATCTGTCACCTTGCCAGAGAGATATTTTATGTTTTATTCTATTTTGTCAGTCTTTTGGATTTGCTTTATTAATTCTTGCTGTTTTGCCAGATCATTGGTTTCCAGTTGCTCAATTCTGGTCCTTAAGGCCTGATTTTCTTCTCTAATTATTTGATTTTCTGCTATAAGTTTTTGATTTTCTCTTTGAACCATTTCCCACTTCTCTTGCCAAAAAGTTTCCTTTTTTTGATAAGCTCCAATTTAAATTCTTCCAGAGGTTGTGGACAATTTCTATTTTTTTTGAAGGTTTTTCTGTGTTTGAGTTTCCTCCTGTATTTCCTCTGTAGCCTGGGTTCCTCCATAAAAAATTTTGAGGGTCACTGCCTTTTTTTTTTGTTTGTTTTTCCTGGAGAGTGTTTGTTGGTCCTGTGTGCAATTTTCCATCACAGTGGTGGTTTTACTTGCCCTTTTTAGTCAGAAATCTGAGTGAGCTGGGCAGGTTCTCTGTGTATGGAGTTAAGGAGGAAGGATTTTGCCTGAAGCAAGCTCTCAAATCTCCTCAGCCTCTGCTATTCACAGCCTCCACTGTTTGGGGCTCTTCTCTATGCTACCTTCTCAGGAGCACCCATGGTTGGTGTTTCCCTGCCCACTGGGGTTTCAGGTATAGCTGCTCTCAGGGTTAGGTCTTTGTGGTCTTAGTCAGCTCCCAAGGAGCTAAAGATGCCCCTTGCCCACTCTAGAGGTGCCCCTCATTCACTCACTCGCTGATTCTGGTGTATGCTGGCTCTGAGTCTGGCTCCTTAGGTGAGGTTTGGCTGATAGCTTTTTCACCCCCTTATAGTGTGGAAATACCCAAATCTCACATACCTCCAATGCTGCGCCCTACTGTAGAGTCCCTCCATTCTTATGAGAATAATTATTTTGGTCTTTTGAGGTAGTCTATATTGGTGTGTGCTGGGGAGAGGAAAAGTCCCTCATCTAGACTGCCGTCATGCTTACCCAGAAGTTCTCAGACTTCTAATAGAAGCCAAAGTCATTCCTTAATGAAGTTGTCCAAAGATATGAATAACTAACTCGTTATTATAAGAACTGAAAACTATTAATAACCAGATCATTAAGAGTCTGCAAAAAAGTTAAATAATGGATTTCTTACCTTTGACAATATTAATATATGCACAATTGGCATTTTAGTGCCCTTACAGCTTCTAGCAGATTGATAAAAGTGTCAGATAGCCAATTTTCTATGACTGACACAATCTGCAATTATACTGTTTCTGCTCTGACTCCAGAAACTATACCAGTCAATAACTGAATTAGACAGGAAACAGGAATGTCTAAGTCAGTTTTCTTTCTCTAATAGTACCATTGGAAAGCCTGTTAGGTCTAGTTTTGCAACCTGGTACTCTAAACAGAATGAGACTGGATAGATGAGTGGTTCTTACAATAAACTGTGATCAATGGACCTTTTAGCATTCCTTATACTCTTTTGTGGGGATATAGGAGGTGAAAACTATTTTCATAATATTAAGGTAATATTTGCTTATTAAAATACTCTTCCCTTTTCCAACTACTTATCTACAGCCAGATTTTCTTTGAGTATTTCAGCCCAAACAACATATTATAATAAATTAAATTCAAAATCATATATGCAAGTCCAATTGTCCTATACTAAACCAGAAATTAAGGAGTTTTGCAAAAATGGATAAAACAATGCCAGGTTTCTTATTAATTTTTTTCAAAAATGCTTATTTTTTATAAAAATATGTAATAATAATCAGGGTTGTTATTTGATTGTTTCAGTTGCATTCAATTCTTTCAACTTTATTTGGGATTTTTTTGGCAAAGTTATTGGACTAGTTTGCCATTTCCTTTTCCAGCTCATTTGACAGATGAGGAAACTGAGGCAAGCAGAGTTAAATGACTTGTGTGGGGTCAACCAGATGGTAAGTGTTTGAGGCCAGATTTGAACTCAGGAAGATGAGGATAGAAATCCACTGATCCTGTCCCCAGAGAGAAAGAAACATGTTGGTTTAAATTTCACGTCTGACATGTTTTTGCCATGTGATCAGTGTGCAAATCATCACCTCTCTGAACCTGCTTTTTCGTATCTGCAAAATGAAGAAAATAACTCCTATTGTACCTACCATCCATGAGACTGTAAAGTAACTATTCAGAGACCAGCTAGTCTTCTTAACCTAAAATAGGAAATAAGAACAGTCCTGTAATGTAATGCAAGTTAGCTACATACACAGTAATAAACAAGGCAAGAATTGCATGGGAAGCAAATTTTGAGGATCCTGCATATTCCTATGAGCACTTGGCTGACATGCATGTTAAAATGTCTTGAAGATATCAGCAAGCTGTCAAAATGAAGATTTGCCACTTGGTAGATTTCCCTCTCCCATAATTTTTGACTGTGGTTCATATAGTCTTGACCTCATTTGTATGTTTGCCACATGTTTGTAAATTATACAGATGATGAGAGTTGCTCAGTTAAAATGAAATTTATATTCAGTTTGCTTATAAGCATAATATTGATGTTTTGATGTATTTTAATTAATGAACACTGTAGAGGAAAGATAGCACGATGCCAATTTTCTATTGAAGTCCAATGCAGCAGCAGTAGATTTTTTAAATTTCCTTATTCTCTGTCCCCTTCTAACATAAATCACTTTCAGTCATTTCACATTCAGTTTAGTAGCAAAACTGGCATGTCTCTATTTCCTCTTATTTGTTTATAATATTCATATGCAAAGAACATTTCCTCTAATAAAAGCTTCCCATCGCCATCATTTTCCATCCTTATTGTTCAAAACAGATTAAATGAAAATGTTTAAGTAAGTGTAGGAAGGTACTAGTTCTTTGACCAAGCACAAATCATAATAGAAGATCAGAGGACAAAGGTTAAGCAGGATATTGGCTAAAGAGTTAGTGGTCATAATTCTAAGCTAAATTGATAAATGTTGTCTGTGAAACTATTTGGCATCAAGACCTGAGTTTAGATCTAGACATATAAACTTACTAATGTTATGTAAATTCATAACTTCTGTTTGCCTCAGTTTCATCATCTGTAAAATGAAGATTCTCATAGCACCTGAGTTTCTTTGATGAACAAATAGAATGCCAATTTTAGAGTGTTTAAGACAGAGCCTTTCCCATAGTAAGTGCTATATAAATGATAACTATAACTATTATTTTGCATATATGAACATATGGATGCATATATATTTTAAAAGACTTATTGGTTATATATCTTCATCCTTTTATTTTGCAATTTAAGCTCATAGAATATAAAGTTTAATTGTTTGCACTACTTTAAAAATAGGAAGCAAGTATTATTATTTTTTTAATTTTAAAAATCTTTGTTTCCCCAGCACCTAAAACAGAATCTGGCACACAGAAATATTTAATAATTCAAGTTAATTGATAAATTAATATTATTCTCATTTGACACAGGGGTTATGGTTAGGGATTTATAATATATCAGTAATTTATAGTAATTGTTTAAACTTCAGTTTAGTAATTTTTCTCCCCTGTAAGTAGCATAGCATGTTACCACCATGTTTGATGAGAAAAGAAAGTACATTGGAAGACAATATATAGAAAGATGATTGATATTATGCAATATCAAGAAATCTAAAGTAAGGTGTCACGACTTACTGAGGAGCCCTATAGAAATTTTACAGAAGGACATAGAAAAGAGCTACACAGAATAAGAAGTGTGCAAAGGTTGTATTTTCATTGTGGCTACTTTGTGAATACCAAAAGAGAATATGAGCTGTCCATATGTTACACTTCACTCTTGATACAAGACCAACCCTACCATTTTTTGTTCATATATATCTTTTTATTTTCAGTCAATTTAGTCATTTCAGAACATTATTGCTTGGTTACAATAATCACATTATTTCCCTCCCTCCCCACCACCCAGCCTTCCCAAAGCCCATGTGCAATCCTGCTGGGTATTACATGTGTCATTGATCAGAACCTATTTCCATGTTGTTGATGTTTGAACTAGGATGATCATTTAGGGTCTATATTCCCAATCATATCGCTTCAATACATGAATTTAAGCAATTGTTTTTCTTTGGTGTTTTTACTCCGACAGTGTTTCCTCTGAATGTAGATAGTGGTTTTTCTCACAGATTCCTCCTATTTGGTCAGGATCACTACATTGTCACTAATGGAGAAGTCCATTACATTCAATTGTACTATAGTGTATCAGTCTCTGTGTACAATGTTTTCCTGGCTCTGCTCCTTTCGCTCTGCATCACTTCTTGGAGGTCGTTCCAGTCTCCATGGAATTCCTCCACTTTATTATTCCTTTGAGCACAATAGTATTCCATCACCAACATATACCACAATTTGTTCAGCCATTCCCCAATTGAAGGGCATCCCCTCATTTTCCAGTTTTTTGCCACCACAAAGAGTGAAGCTATGAATATTCTTGTACAAATCTTTTTTCCTTATTATCTCTTTGGGGTACAAACCCAGCAGTGCTATGACTGGATCAAAGGGCAGACAGTCTTTTAGGGCCCTTTCAGCATAGTTCCAAATTGCCCTCCAGAATGGTTGGATAAATTCACAACTCCACCAGCTATGCATTAATGTCACAACTTTGCCACATCCCCTCCAGCATTCATTACTTTCCATAGCTGTCATGTTAGCCAATCTGCTAGGTTTGAGGTGATACCTCAGAGTTGATTTCATTTGCATTTCTCCGATTATGTGAGATTTAGAACACTTTTTCATGTGCTTATTAATAGTTTTGATTTCTTAAGGTGAAAATTGCTTATTCATGTCCCTTGCCTAGTTTTCAATTGGATAATGGCTTGATTTTGTACAATTGCTTTAGCTCTTTATAAATTTGAGTAATTAGTCAGAGGTTTTTGTTGTGAAGATTGGTTCCCAATTGTTTGCTTCCCTTCTAATTTTGGTTGCAGTGGTTTTGTTTGTACAAAATCTTTTTAATTTGATGTAATCAAAATTATTGATTTTACATTTTGTGATTTTTTCTAGCTCTTGCTTGGTTTTAAAGTCTTTCCTTTTCCAAAGATCTGACAAGTATACTATTCTGTGTTCGACTAATTTGCTTATAGTTTCCTTCTTTATATTCAGGTTATTCACCCATTCTGAGTTTATCTTGGTGTAGGGTGTGAGATATTGATCCAAACCTAATCTCCCCCACACTGTTTTCCAATTTTCCCAGCAGTTTTTATCAAATAGTGGGATTTGGTCCCCAAAACTGGGATCTTTGGGCTTATCATAGAAAGTCTTGCTGAGGTCATTTACCCCAAGTCTGTTCCACTGATCTTCCTTTCTGTCTCTTAGCCAGTACCAACTTGTTTTGATGACCACTGCTTTATAGTATAGTTTGAGATCTGGGACTGCAAGGCCTCCTTCCTTTGCATTTTTTTTCATGATTTCCCTGGATATCCTTGGTCTTTTTTCTGCCAAATACACTTTGTTATGTTTTTTTTTCTAATTCAGCAAAAAAGTTTTTTGGAAGTTCAATGGGTTTGGCACTAAATAAGTAAATGAATTTGGGTAGGATTGTCATTTTTATTATGTTAGCTTGTCCCACCCATCAGCAATGAATGTTTTTCCAATTGTTTAGATCTAGTTTTAATTGTGTGGAGAGTGTTTTGTAGTTGTGTCCATATAGTTCCTGTGTTTGTCTTGGGAGATAGATTCCTAAGTATTTTATATTGTCTAAAGTAGTTTTAAATGGAATTTCTCTTTCTAATTCTTGCTGCTGAAATGGGTTGCAGATATATAGAAATGCTGATGACTTATGTGGGTTTATTTTGTATTCTGCCACTTTGCTAAAGTTGTTGACTATTTCAACTAGCTTTTTGGTTGATTCTCTGGGATTCTTTAAGTAGACCATCATATCATCTGCAAAGTGTGATAGCTTGGTCTCCTACTTGCCTATTTTGATGCCTTCAATTTCTTTTCTTCTCTAATTCTACTGCTAGTGTTTCTAGTACAATGTTAAATAATAGAGGTGATAATGGGCATCCTTGTTTCACTCCTGATCTTATTGGGAATGCATCTAGTTTATCCCCATTGCAGATGATATTAGCTGATGGTGTTAGATATATACTGTTTATTATTTTTAGGAAAGACCCTTCTATTCCTATGCTTTCTAGTGTTTTTAATAGGAAAGGGTGTTTTATTTTATCAAAGGCTTTTTCTGCATCTATTGAGATAATCATGTGATTTTTGTCAGTTTGCTTGTTAATATGGTCAATTATATGGATGGTTTTCCTAATATTGAACCATCTTTGCATTCCTGGTATGAATCCTATAGTGAATAACCTTTGTCACATGATAGTGATATAACCCTTGTGATAGTGAAAAACCCTTGTGATGACTTGCTGGAGTTTTTTTGCTACTATCCTATTTAAGATTTTTGCATCTATATTCATTAGGGAGATTGGTCTATAGTTTTCTTTCTCCGTTTTTGATGTGCCTGGCTTTGGGATCAGTACCATGTTTATGTTGGAAAATGAATTTGGTAGGACTCCTTTTTAGCTTTTTCTGTCAAACAATTTGTATAATATTGGGATTAGTTGTTCTTTGAATGTTTGATAGAATTCATTTGTGATTTCATCTGGACCTGTGGATTTTTTCTTAGGGGGTTGTTTGATGGCTTGCTCAATTTCTTTTTCTGATATGAAGTTATTTAAGTAATGTATTTCTTCATTCTTTTCATGTCACAAATATGGTATTTGTTCCAACACCAGGTGGACCAAAAGCAGAGAAAGAAAACTATAGACTAGTCTCCTTAATGAACATAGTTGCAAAAATCTTGAATAGAATCTTAGCAAAAAGACTCCAACAAGTTATCACAAGGATTATCTACTATGACTAGATGGAATTTATACCAGGAATATAAGGATGGTTAAATATTAGGAAAATCATCCACATAATTGACCATATGAATAATCAAAACAACAGAAATCACATGATTATCTCAATAGATGCAGAAAAAGACTTTGACAAAGTACGACACCCATTCTTGTTGAAAACACTAGAAAGTAGAGTAAAAGGACCATTCCACATAACAACAAATAGTATATATTTAAAACCAATAGCAAACATCATCTGCAATGGGGATAAATTTCCAGCAAGTTCAGGAGTTAAGCAAGGATGCCCATTATCACTTCCTTTATTTAATATTGTAATAGAAATGCTAGCAATAGTAATTAGAGAAGAAAAAAAGAAATTGAAGGGATTAAAGTAGGCAATGAGGAGACTAAAATATCACTCTTTGTAATTGATATGATGGTCTACTTAAATCATCCTAGAGAATCAAATAAGAAGCTAGTAGAAATAATGAGCAACTTTAGCAAAGTTACAGAGTGCATGATAAACTCACATAAATCATCAACATTACTGTATATTTCCAGCAAAATTAAGCAACAATAATTAGAAAGAGCAATTCCATTTAAAATTATTCTAGACAATATATAATATTTAGAAATCTAACTGCCAAGGTAAACACAGGAACTGTATGAAGATAACTACAAAACACTTTTCAAACCATTAAAGCTGGATCTAAATAATTGGAAAAACATTAATTGCTCATAGGTGGGGGGAGCTAACATAATAAAAATGACAATCCTACCCAAATTAATCTACTATTCAGTGCCATATCAAACTACTAAAGTACATTTTTATAGAAATAGAAAAAAATTATAACAAAATTTATCTGGAAGAACAAGAAATCATGAATATCAAGGGAACTAATGAAAAAAATGTGAATGGTGGGGGCCTAGGAGTACCAGATCTTAAACTGTACTATAGTGGTCATCAAAACAATATGGTACTTGATAAGAGATAGAAGCATGAATCAATAGAATAGGTTAAGTATAAATGACCTCCGCAAGTTAGAGTTCAATAAACCTGATGATCCCAGCTTTCGGGACAAGAACTCACTATTTGACAAAAGCTGATGGGAAAATTAGAAAACAGTATGGGAAAAATCAGATATAGATCAATATCACACACCTTATACCAATATAAATTCAGAATGGGTAAATGACTTAAATATAAAGAATGAAATCATAAATAAATTAGGTGCATATAGAATAGTATACCTGTCAAATCTGGGGGAAAGGAAGGAATTTAAGACCAAGCAAGATATAGAGAACATTACAAAATATAAAATGAATGATTTTCATTACATCAAATTAAAAGGTTTGTACGAACAAAACCAATGCAACATAGCAGGAAAGCAACAAACTAGGAGAACATTTTTAAACAAAATTCTCTGACAAAAGTTTAATTTCCTAAATACATAATGAACTAAGTCAAATTTACCAAAAAATCAAGCCATTTCCTAATTGACAAATGGTCAAGGGATATGAATAAGTAGTTTTCAGATGAAGAAATCAAAACTATCAATAATCACATGGAAAAATATCCTAAATCCTACCTGATTAGAGAAATGCAAATCAAAACAACTCTGAGTTACCACCTCACACCTAGCCTATTGGCTAATATGGCAGCAAAAGAAAGTAATAAGTGTTGGAGGGAATGTGACAAAATTGGAACATTGATATACTGCTGAATTGATACAACCATTCTGGAGGGCAATTTGGAATTACGTGCCAAGGGATTTAAATGACAGCCTGCCTTTTGATTCAGCTATACTTCTGCTGGGTTTGTACCTTATAAAAATAATAAGGAAAAAGACGTACAAAAATATTTATAGCCTCATTAGTTGTGGTGGCAAAAATTTGGAAAATGAGGTGATGTCCCTTGATTAGGCAATGACTGAACAAATGTGGTGTCTGATGGTGATGGAATAACTATTGTTCTGAAAGGAAGGATGAACTGGAAGATTTCTATGTGAACTGGAAAGGCCCCCAGGAACTGATGCAGAGTGAAAGAAGTAGAACCAGAACATTGTACACAGAGCCTGATATATGGTCGCACATTCAAATGGAATAGCCTTTTTTCTATTAGCAACAATGCAATGATCCAGGACAATCCACAGGAACTCATGAGAAAGAACACTATCCACATCCAGAGAAAGAATTGTGGGAATAGAAACACAGAAAAAAAAATCCTTTGATTGATCATGTGGTTTGATGGGGATTTGATTAGGATTTTGATGTTAAAGGATCACTCTACTGCAGACATGAATAATATGGAAATAGGTTTTGAACAATGATACATGTACCAGTGCAACTGCTTGTTAGCTCTGGGAGTGGGGAAGGAAGAGGGGCAGGAAAAATTATGAACCATGTAACCATGGAAAAATATTCTAATTAAAAAAACAAAATGGTTTATGAGTACAGCTTTTTAATTTCATTATTTACTCAGAGAAATGGCTGTGGCTTGGGATATTCCTACATTATTGTCTGAATGATGATGACTTCAATGGGACAAGTCAGAATTACATGGAAGCTTTGTCATTGTACAGCAGATGCCAGCTGCAAGGCTTTTGTCTCTAAGATTGTAATGAAGGATTGGGGGAAGGGGAGAAAGGGAGATATTACTAATTATCCTATAAGACTCTGACCCAATAGACTATCCCATTTGATTCTAGACGTAGTTCTTGGCTGATTTTCCATATGGATTATCAGGGGGAACATTGAGTGAATATGCCCATTTTGCACTTCAAAGCAACTTGAGCCTTCTACCTTTACTTTGCTGGGAAGATTTCAGACATTTTATAAATATGTGAAAAAGAACTAGAATTCCTATCATTGCAACTCAATATGGGATTTTGTGTCTTAGACACACAGTACCATTGGCTTAGAAGATAAATGTGATAGTATCCAAGCCCACTCTGTACCTTGGTCCACAATCAATAACTCATGAATGCATTCATTTAAGATCATTGATTTAAAGTTGAGATGGATCCTTGGGATCATTTAGTTCAATTTGCTCATTTTATAGATGAGGATACTGAAGAACAGAGAGGTAGAGGGATTTAATTAAGGTGATGGAACAGATTTTGAAATCTGGCTTTAGGACCCTTTGCCCAGTTCTGAGCAAGCAATAGAAATGAATAATATATCACACTTTGTTACAGATTTTGAAAGAATTTAAATTACATGAATATATGATTAGTCCAATAATAGATATGTGTACTCTGTGTTTTACTACAACTATATGTCAAATCTGACTGATCATAGTCAATGCAAGAAAAATAAATTATAACCAGTTGACTTCTTAGTACTTCTTTGCTACACTTTCAGTCACAGTTCTCCAGAAATTTATTATAAAAATTATCTCAAAAATGGCTCAGTGAATTTAGTGGGTTGGAGTTGGAGTGTGAAAGACTTCAGTTCAAGTTTTGCCTGAGATATTTATGAGCTGTGTGACCCTGAGCAAGTCACTTGAACTCTCTTGGGCCTGAGTTCTTCATCTGCAAAATGGGGAGGATAATAACAACTACTTTCCAGGGTAGTTGTGAGAATAAATTGAGATAATATTTGCAGAATTGTTTACAGACCTTGAGCACTTTATAAATGCAAATACTGTTATTATTTTTTGCATTTCATAATGCCATTTAATTTTTGCAACCATTTAAATGCTGTATTTCTTTTGATCAAAACCTCAGGATTTGAGATATTGTTTCCACTTTACATATTTAGAGTCAAGAGGGTAAAGCAAGATGCCCATGATAGCATAGCTAGGGATTTCCTAAATGGGTCTGACAACCAGGTCTTCCCAATTCTAGGTGGAATATGTCTCCTGTTGTGCCATGAGAATTTTGTGGATCCCTTAGGATATATAAAAAGTAACTTATGGGAAGTATCTTTCTCATTGAAAGAATATAGCCAGTAATCAGAAATAATTGGTTTTGTAATTAGTTTGTTTACCAATTAGTTTGCAAAATAGTCTGCCTAAATGAGAGAAAATCAAGATTTCATTATCAAAGAATGCTTATAGATCTCTTTGGTGTGGTATGCTTGGCAGCATAACAGAATAATGATTTGTAAAGGTAAATCGGAGTAAATTCTAAATTTCTTCTTTATCTAAAACATAGAATCAAGTCCCAAATTCTCACTTAGAAGGAAAGAAGAATCATAAAGTTGTTACATCTCAGGTAGTTCTAGTTTCTTCTTCTTCTTCTTTCATTAACAACTCCTTTTGTATCAGAGGATTATAGATTTAGAACTGGAAGGGGCCATGAAACTTCCTCTCCCCCTTTTTATAGTTGACAAAACTGAAGCCCAGTGGAATTTAAATTACTTATCCAATCACACCCAGGGAGTACTTAGCAGAGCTGGGGCCCCTGGATCTGGGTCTTAGTCCTTTGACTAAATCTTTTTGCTTGGAGTAGAAGATAACATGTGAATATGGTTTGTAAAGTGAAGTAGCAAATTTAATAGCAAGAAAATCTATCAAACTAAAAATGACGATGATATTGAAGCATCATTTTCAAGCTCCAGAGAGGGTATTTCAGCCAGGGAAATTTAAAAAAAAAATGGCAAGACTGTTAGAGATATGGGGAATAAGTGTTTTGCCAATTATAACACTTTTCTCCATTTTTTTCCCCAAGGACTTTGAACATATACCTCAAATAAGTTGCTTTTCTTCTCTTGAATATAATTCTCACTTCTAACAAATACAGACAATATTGGTAGTTTAATATTGTAATTCAGCATAGCTTTTGGCAATGTATTTTTAAGATTTCAGTTTTGTTTTGGGAATTATGTTTTTAAAATTCAAATGGCAAATAATGAATTATACAAAGTGTATTTGGCCATTCATACTTTTAATAAGAAAGCAAAAAAGAATATTTTTATTACCATAAATTTCTTGGTCAACTATAATTTTGTTTTATATAATAGAATTACAGAATCTTACATACACTATGGTAACTCTACTTTGCAACATCACCAATGTCCAAACTCTACTTGAAGACCTCCAGAAACTGGAAACTTCTTAAGTAACCCAATTAATTTTTGGATCATTTAATTGGCACTATCCTTATCGAAGATATAATTTGCTTTCTTCTAGGTTCCAAACATTAGTCCTAATTCTGACCTTGGGAAAACACATAGAGAAGACATAAAGGAAGGGAAGGATCAAGATGTATAGATGAGATTCCTAAGGAAGCAGTTAGAGACAGAAAGACATGAGGGACTGAATGACATATAAATGTATGAGTGAATGAATGGGGGAAAAACATTTCTTAAGCATTCATGTACCTAGTTTTATGTTAAATTCTGGGCACACAAATAAGAAAAAAACAAGATGTCTCTAACTTCAAGGAGCTCACATGTGAGTTGGAGAAAACAACATGTAAAAGGGAATGCTGGTCAGGGATTTTGGTCAGGGAAGTCATAGAGTATATGAGAAGAGACATAGTTGAATTAATTGATATATCCTTTGGAGAATCATATTGCTAACATTATAATTGATTAACTATTTGATTGGTGAAACAAAAGACTGACCCAAAAGGATAATCTTTTTCTTCATAGAGCTTGCAAGATTATTCTCAGTATAGGGAAGGAGATTCTTACCTCTCAGTTTCACAGGATCCCCTGTTTGTTCTGCATGTCTGGGAGAAGGTGGCAAACTGGGGCCATCACTATGGAACTGAATATGATCTGTGGGGAAGAACTGCTAATATAAGACTCATACTTATAGTGGTTCCCTTTATCCAGCCAGGCTGGGCATTCAGAAAGCAGATGGTATCTTTTCCCTTAATTTTTCTTTTGCTTCTCTTCTCTTCTTCTCTGTAGACATCTTCATGTAGATCATGTAGTCACTCCACTTCTGGTCTGTAGCCCATGGCTATTGATTGGTGAGAAAGTTCATCACAGTTAGCCCAACTTGGGCTTAGCTCCCCCTAGATGTACAAACATACTTATGGCAGCTCTTTTCATAGTAGTTTTCTTTTCTTTCTTTTTTTTTTAAATTTGGTCATTTCCAAACATTATTCATTGGAAACAAAGATCATTTTCTTTTCTTCCCTCCCCTCCCTCCCACCACCTCTCCCATAGCCCACGCGCAATTCCACTGGGTATCACATGTGTTCTTGATTCAAACCCATTTCCATGTTGTTGGTATTTGCATTAGAGTGTTCATTAGTTCATTTAGTGAACATAGAGTGTTCAGTCATATCCCCTCCACCCCTGTAGTCAAGCAGTTGCTTTTCATCAGTATTTTTACTCCCATAGTTTATCTTCTGCTTGTGGATAGTGTTTTTTAGATCCCTGCAGATTGTTCAGGGACATTGCATTACCACTAATGGAGAAGTCCATTACCTTTGATTGTACCACAATGTATCAGTCTCTGTGTACAATGTTTTCCTGGTTCTGCTCCTTTCGCTCTGCATCACTTCCTGGAGGTTGTTCCAGTCTCCATGGAATTCCTCCACTTTATTATTCCTTTTAACACAATAGTATTCCATCACCAACATATACCACAATTTGTTTAGCCATTCCCCAATTGAAGGGTATCCCCTCATTTTCCAATTTTTGGCCATCACAAAGAGTTCAACTATGAATATTCATGTACAAGTCTTTTTCCTTATTATCTCTTTGGGGTACAAGCCCAGCAGTGCTATGGCTGGATCATAGGGCAGACAGTCTTTTATCACCCTTTGGGCATAGTTCCAAATTGCCCTCCAGAATGGTTGGATTAATTCACAACTCCACCAGCAATGAATTAGTGTCCCTACTTTGCCACATCCCCTCCAGCATTCATTACTTTCCATAGCTGTTATGTTAGCCAATCTGCTAGGTGTGAGGTGATACCTCAGAGTTATTTTGATTTGCATCTCTCTGATTATAAGAGATGTAGAACACTTTTTCATGTGCTTATGAATAGTTTTGATTTCTTTGGCTGAGAACTGCCTGTTCATGTCCCTTGCCCATTTATCAATTGGAGAATGGCTTGATTTTTTGTACAACTGATTTAACTCTTTGTAAATTTGAGTAATTAAACCTTTGTCAGAGGTTTTTACGAAGATTGTTTCCCAATTTGTTGCTACCCTTCTGATTTTAGTTACATTGGTTTTGTTTGTACAAAAACTTTTTAATTTGATGTAGTCAAAATTATTTATTTTACATTTTGTGACTCTTTCTAAGTCTTACTTGGTTTTAAAATCTTTCCCTTCCCAAAGGTCTAACAGGTATACTATTCTGTGTTTGCCTAATTTACTTATAGTTTCCTTCTTTATATTCAAGTCATTCACCCATTTTGAATTTATCTTGGTGTAGGGTGTGAGGTGTTGATCCAAACCTAATCTCTCCCACACTGTCTTCCAATTTTCCCAGCAGTTTTTATCAAATAATGGATTTTTGTCCCAAAAGCTGGGGTCTTTGGATTTGTCATAAACTGTTTTGCTGAGATCATTTATGCCAAGTCTATTCCACTGATCCTACTTTCTGTCTCTTAGCCAGTACCAAATTGTTTTGATAACCACTGCTTTATAGTATAGTTTGAGATCTGGGACTGCAAGTCCTCCTTCCTTTGCATTTTTTCCTTCTTTTTGTCAGTTGATGCCCAGTAGATTTGGCTCCACCCTCTTACTTTTACCCTATGTGTATCTACCTTTCTCATATGTGTTTCTTGTAGACAGCATATGGTAGGGTTTTGCACTCTAATCCACTCTGCTATTCACTTGCGTTTTATGGGTGAGTTCATTCCATTCACATTCAGAGTTATGATTACTAGCTATGTATTTCCCAGCATTTTGATTTCTGCTCCTTTACCTGCCTTTTCTTCTTTCACTATTTCCTTCTACACCAATGTTTGCTTTTGAACAGTCCCCGTTGTTCCCACCCTGATTTTACTTCCCTTTCTACTCCCCTCCCTATTTATCCCCCCCATTATTTTCCCTGTAGTCTTTCTAAAATTAATCCCCCCCCCCGCTCCCTCCTTTTCTTGTACTGCTTCCCTCCCCACCAGACCTTTTGTTACCCTTCTACTCCCCTATAAGGTGCGAATCTATTCTCTGCCCCCAATGGATTGGATTGTTTTTCCCTCTTTGAGTCACTTTCAAAGCACGTAAAAGTTGAGTATTTCCTGTCTCTGACCTCTTTACCCTTCCAGTGCATTGATGTTCTCCCCCTCCCACCATGAGCTTCTTTATGACATAAATTTACCCCCATTTGTTTCTTTTCCCATTTCTTTTAATATTAACCTATTTTTAAGCTCTAGTTATATATATATATATATATGCATACTCATGTGTATGTATTTTTGCATGCATATATCTATATACCTATTTATGTCTTGTCCTTTCATCCTATACAGTTTGTTGCTGTTCCCTCTGTGAGATTTAAAATGGTTGATGTCTTAAACTGTAGTGAGTTAAAATGGTGGAAGATATAAATTGTGATAGATATAAGGGAGGGTGAGTAAATTTGACCACAGAAAATATGTTTCACTATAGTGTCTTGGTTTTTAAATCAAATATAAGGTGGTCGCCAGGGAAATATTCCCAATTATTCAAATACCCAAGTCAACTGGGTTTTATAGAGATTTTTAATTAATAATATAATGAGGAATTAGAGAAAGAGAGAAAGAGTAGGAAAGGAATAATTATGAAGGGCCTCAAGCCAATATGGCCTAGACCTGAGTCTTAAGAGAGAGAATCAGTCAGTCATTCTTTTAACACTCACCACAAGGTCTGCCTAAACAAGGATTCTAGTGACACCAGGCCAGCTCCATCTCAGCTGACTTCACCAGAGAGCCTTCCAGCCAGAGACTGTTCCAAAAGGCCTCTCTCCAGAGCCTCCAGAGGGACAGAGTCCCCTTAGAGGAGGTTCAGGGAGACCTCCTTAGAGATTGTCCTCCAAGAGCTTCCCTTCTCCAGAGCCTCTCTCAAGAGATTCTTCATAAGCGGTCCTCATCAGAGATCCTCCAAAAGGATTTCTCCAAAAGGAGATCTCCTCAAGAGATTCTGCTTTTTCTTATACAGGGGTTTTTCTCCCATGTCTCCTCCCCTAAGTCCCTACATCTACCAATCACTGTAGATGCTTTCCAAAGGACTGCCCATCTAAATTCCTGCTAAGTCGACCAATCTCCTCAGTAAGTCTGAATCAGAAAAAATGCTGCTGTGTCGACCAATATCCTCAGTAAGTCTGAACTAGAGAAAACACAGCTGAGTCAACTAATCTCATCAAGAGAAAACTTGCCTGACCCACCCTTTTAGGTACCTAGCATCCCATTGTATCATTTCTAAAAACAGGCCTTGCTCAAAGAACTCCTTGCTCCACCATAAGCATGGATCCAAGTACTTTCTTTGTTTAGCAAGGAGTTTTCTCTCCTAAAGAAGTCTTATGTACGGGTGGAATAGAGGTCCTCCCATTTCTGATCCTGGCAAGTTCTCACATCAAAATGGGGTATGTTTCTCAGTAGGGAATTTATTCCAATTAAGAATTCCCTGATGGGGAAATTTTTTAACATTCACAAGTCTGAGAGATTTCAAGATTTACACCTCTAAGTATACTTCTTTTTGCTGCCCAGCTAATAACAACAGTTTTTAAGAGTTACCAATGACCTCTTTTTTATAGGGATACATATCATTTTAACTTATTGAGTCTCTTAAAATTTTTTTTTGTTTTTCTTTTTTCCCCCTCTTTTTGAATTACCTTTTGCTGATTCTCTTGAGTTCTGTGCTTGGATATCAAATTTTCTGTTCAGGTCTGGTCTTTTCTTTACGAATTCTTGAAATTCTTCTATTTTGTTGAATGACCATACTTTCCATTGTAAGAATATAGTCAGTTTTGCTGGGTAATTGATTCTTGGTTGTAGACCTAGTTTCCTTGCTTTCCGGAATATCATATTCCATGCCTTTCTTTTTTTCAGTGTGGATCCAACCAGATCCTGAGTTATCCTCACTGTGGTTCCTTGGTATCTGAATGATTTCTTCTTGGCAGCTTGTAATATCTTTTCTTTGGTCTTATAGTTCTTGAATTTGGCTATAACATTCCTGGGTGTTGTCAGTTGGGGATTAATTATAGGAGGTGATCTGCGGATTCTATCAATCTCCACTTTTCCCTCTTGTGCAAGGATTTCGGGGCAGTTTTCTTTAATAATTTCCTGTAATATAATGTCCAGGCTTTTTCTTTTGTCATGGTCTTCTGGTAGGCCAATAATTCTTAAATTGTCTCTCCTTGAACGATTTTCTAAATCCTCTGTTTTGTGAATGAGATGCTTCATATTTTCCTCAATTTTTTCATTCTTTTGGTTTTGTTTTATAGTGTCTTGCTGCCTTGTGAGGTCGCTCAATTCAAGTTGTATTCTTCTTAAAGACTGGATTTCATCCTTGGTTTTTTGGTTGTCCTTTTCCTTTTGGTCGGATTTTCTTTGGAGGTCATCTTTCATCTGCTTTGCCTCTTGTTTCATCTCCTTTGCCTCATTTTCCAGCTGGTTGATTTTGGCTTTCAAGACACTATTTTCTGTTTCCAGATGACTTATCTTAGTTTTTAAGTTCTTTTCCCATTTATCTTCAACCTCTCTTAATTGTGTTTTAATTGCATTTTGAGTTCTTCCAAAGCCTGTATCCAATTTGCTGGGATTTCTGATTTTTGCTTTGCTGGGTCCTCCCCCTCTGTTTCATTCGCTCTTTGCTCATTACCTGTGCAGAAGCTGTCTATTGTAATTTCTTTCTTCTTTTTCTGTTGTTTGCTCGAGTTTACCCCTTCTTTGCTCCCCGTATTTGGCTGTGCTCTTGCTCCTCTCATTTTGTTTTGGTTTTGGGGTTGTCAGTCTCCCCTCTTGGAGCTTTGTCAGATCTCTTGGTACAGTCTCTAGGGGAGGAATGTTAGCTTCCCTGTCCTCTGGAGGCTTTTGATTGGATTGAGTTCAATTGGGTTGGGCTGTATGTGATATGAAGCACTGAGGCTCTGAAGACTCCTGGAAGGCTGGGCTGCCTAGGCTCTCTCCAGTTCTCTCCAGCTGCTTCTCCGCTGTCTGCAAGTGCCTTTGCCTGCCTCCCTAAACTTTGAGGAGTTCTGATGGGATCTTCATAGTAGTTTTCTAACAGGAAATGAAAGCAGACTATTCACACTTTGGGAAATTGTTTAAAAAAATCCTTATTTACTACTCTAATGGAATAGTGGTAGGGCAATTGGATGGCACAATGGATAGAATACCAAGTGAAGTCAAGAAGACTTATCATCCTGAGTTCAATTCTGGCCTCAGAAACTTACTGTGTGATCATGGGCAAGTTGCTTAATCATAGTGGTCTCAATTTCCTCACCTGTAAAATGACCTGGAGAAGGAAATGTCAAACCAATATCTTTGCCAAGAAAACTTCAAATGAGGTCATAAAAAGTCAGAAATGACCAGAAAATGACTGAACAACAACATAGCACTCTAAGAAGTGATGAGGGCGATGGTTTCAGAAAAACCTGGAAGGACTTGCATGAATTGATATGACCAAACCAAGAGCAATATTTATACAATAACAACATTGAAAAGAAAAACACAGAGCACATAGCCTAATCAAGCTAGGATGTAAGCCAATGGTTAAAAAACAGAGTTGCCCAGATGCAAAGTCCAGTTATGTTTGCAGCAAGCACCATTCTTGTTGCATTTTCTTTCTCTCCTCCATTGCCTCCCTCCATCCTTTCAAAAGGAGATTTAGCCCCCAAAATTTCTGCTCCCCGTTTTCTTGATCTTTTACATTCATGATAGTATTTTTGTTGAAAAATCAAATTATTTAGACAAAAGGTTTTTTCTCCCTTGTGGGGACACTGTCTCTACTACAGTTTTCTTACTCTTAACTTCATATTCTATAATCAGGTGACACTGATCTCCTTGATGTTCCTCTCTTTCCCAACTCCTTGCATTTTCTCTGTCTGTCTGTCATTTCTAGTACCCTTTCTGTCCTCATCTCTGCCTCCTGGCATCTTTGATTTTTTTTCGTCTTATATAAAGACTCAGTTTCCAGAAGAAGTCTTTCACAATCCTCCTTAATTTTAGTGTCTGATCTTATCTCCCATTGATACTTCTTTATCTTGTTGTACAAAGTCCTGTTCGTGCTGTCTTCCCCATCAGGCTGTGAACTTCTTGACAGAAAGCACCATCTTTTGCTTGTCTTTGTATCCCCAACTCTAAAAACAATGCCACAGTAGGGGCTTAATAAATTCATGTTGGCTAAAGTGATAATGATCATAGAACAAAAATAGCTGGAGCCCTCAAAATCTAGATAGCAGGTTGAAAATTTTCTAGAGATTGGGGGGAGCATAAAAATTAGTTTTTTTAAAATTTTATTCTTAACAATCCAATTCAATGACAACCTAATCAATCTCATAAGAAGTAGAGAACCTTAAAATTTAATCCCTTGCTTTCTTATCTCCTAAGAGTAGGAATTCTTAATGAGAAGTATATGAGTTTTATATATGTATGTATACATAAACTACATTACAATTTAATTAATTTTCTTTGTAATCTTGTATATTTTATTTTAGGCATTTAAAAGCTTTTTTCCCCTAACAATGGATCTATATGTTTTACCTGACTGCCAAAGCAGTCTAATGCACAAAAATGTTTTTAAAACCTTTACCCTTGACAATATTTTAATCCAAGATGTAATGTGATTATCTGAGGATAAACACTCTTCCTCCAATCTTCAGGGGGTAAAGAGAGACAAAAATAGACTTGGCTACTACTTTCATTTGCTTTATCTTATTTCTAATGTCTGTTTCAAGGAACATTTCTCTATTTTTACACTAAAGTAGTTTTGATGTTTATTACTTTAGAATATAATTTAAAATCTGGTAATTCTAGATCTTTCATTCCTCTTATTTTTGCCATTGTTTCACTTGAAATTCTTATCTTAATTTCTTCCTCTGAATGAATTTTATTATTTTATCTTATTTTACACAGTATAAATCCTTAGAAGTATTGTCATGAACTCTAAATATTTAAGGCTTCCTTTGTTTGTGAAGAGTGCTTTGTAATTAGATTTCTATTTTTCTTATGTATTGGGATGTTAAACCAGATATTTTATGTATTTTGTGATTATTTTGAATGGAATTTCTTTTAATATTCATTCTGTTGTTTTAGTTGCCATGTAGATATTTTTATGATTATGTGGATTAATTTTGTATCCTACTATTTTAGTAAAGATATTAATCATATTGATTTATTTCTTTGATTTCTACCTGGAACTTTGTCAATAAAACTACATTGTCTGCAAATAGAAATAATTTTGCCTCAACTCTGCCAACATTTATTGCTTTATTTCTTTAATTTCTTTGCTATGATAGCTAGAACATCTAATATGCTATCAAATTATAATGAAGTAAGGACAATTATTCTTTTATCACTGGAAGTATTTGGAAAATTCAGTGGATTAAACTATAATGCTAGCTCTTGATTTTAAGTAAATATGTTAGGTCATATTAAAGCAGGGTCCATTCTTGCCAGTTTTTCTACGGGCACAATCCCTTAATAGTTTAGGTTTTATAGTGGAACAAAATCAGCAATTAAGATTTACTTATCCATGGCAGAAGTATATTGAAAAAGGATATGCATTGAGCTCATGGTAAGCTGATTTAGCTGGGCAAAACTCCTGAGCTGTCCATTTGTTTTTTCCCTGCAAAGTAAGAGAGAAAACCCTATGTTTATTTTATTCTTAGATGGCCAAGAATTTATATTAATAGACTTAGCACTTAGTCCCTTCACTCAGTCAAGTCTCAAACATGCTCAATATTTTTTAAGGAAAAATAATCTAAATTTTATAGAAATAAGATTTATGATATTGCCCTCCCCACATCTATGATTTTTGGATTTTTGATGTAAATGGGTACAGAATTTTGTCCAAAGCTTTTTTAACATCTATTAACATAATAACAGTGAAGTGAATTTTAAAATTTATATTACTAAATGTGCTAATAATTTTCCTATTTTTAACTATATAGCATAAACTATCCAGTATACATGTAGATTGCTACTAAAATATGTTTACATATTTCTTTAGCTCTTTCCTAAGTTTCTATTTAAATTTTTTGCATAATTTTACACACATTGTATCATTTTGTTAAGTTTCTATTTAAATTTTTGTTTCAATATTCATTAGATAAAATTTTATATATTTCTTTTTTTAATCCCTTCCCAGTTGCGATTTCAAAACCATATTTTTCTCATAACAGGAGTTTGGTAGAATTCTTTCTGTATTATTTGGAGAGAAATTATAGAATTGGTAGATATTGCTTTTTCAGTGTTTGATAAAACTGACTTGCAAAATCCCTAATGCTTTTGTTTTATTTGTCTCACCTAATTTTTCTTTATAAAACTACGTTATTTAAGATATTTATTTATTACTTGGTTAACTTGGATATTTTATATTTATATATTATCTTCCCTTAGATTATCTATTTTTCAGCAATTTAAAATGATAGTTTCTTATTATCTTCCTTATATCCCCAATATTTGTTGTGAAACCATCTTGCCCATTTTTATTTTGCCAATGTCATTTTCTTTTTGTTCTTCATCAATTCAGCTAATAAGTTATGAGTCTTTTAAAATATTTTATTTCTCCCCATTACATATAAAAACAATTTTTAACTTTCATTTAAAAACATTTTTGAGCTCCAAATTCTCACCCTCCTTCCCTGTCTCCTTCCCACTTCCCTGAAACAATAAAAAAAGTTTGGTATAGATTTTATTTGTATGATAATGGAAAACATTTTTTCATCTGAGTCATTTTATGGAAGTGAACTCAAATAGAAAAAAAAATGAAAATGAAATAAAGTATATTTCAGTCTGTGTTCAGACTCCATCAGTTCTTTCTCTGGAGGTGGATGGCATTTTTCCTTATGAGTTCTTGGGGATTACCTTGGATCACCGTATTGCTGAGAATAGCTGTCATTCACAATTGTTCATCATATAATATTGCCGTTACAATGTACAATGTTTTCCCACTTCTGCTCACTTCATTTTGCATCAGTTCATATACAATTTTCCAGGTTTTTCTGAAGTTCTACTTTTCATAATTTCTTATAGAAAATAGTATTATTTTAAAATTATATCTATTGTGAGTTTTTTTAATCCTTTTATTCTATCTTATAATCAATACTCTGCATTGGTTCCAAGGCAAAAGTGTGGTAAGGGCTAGGCAATGGTTAAATGACTTGCCCAGAGTCACCCAGCTAGGAAGTGTCTGATGTCAAATTTGAACCCAGACCTCCCATCTGTGGCTTTCTATCCATCGGGGCACATCATTGCCTCCTATTGTGATTTGTTTTTCAAAATGATTTGATCAAATATATAGTCATTCTATTTTAAGTTTTCTCTCTTAAAGATTTTATTCTTTTGTGTTTTTTTTTGGAGTCCTTATATTGTTGATTTTCTGAGTTTAAAAAATTGCATATTTATTTTATTAATCCTCCTTTTTCTAATTTCTTAATATTTCCTTTCAGGGAGTTGGGTTTTTTTGAGCACTGATTTAGCTTTACTACATTCTGTAAATTTAATATGTTGTCTCATTGTTATGATTTTTGCTAAAAGTTACTTTTGGTTGAATGATATACTTTTACCCATTCATCATTTAGGTTATTATTTCATTCTTCAACTTTTTACTTGTATGTCCTTTCATCATTAATATTTTGTATGATCTTCAATATTTCTGCATTTTTCCATTTAGTTATAGTTTCTTGATTCCCAATTTCCTCATCATTTAATAGTACTATGCAATATTAATGTACATATATGTTTTATATGTATTTGTACCAGTACATGTGTGTATCTGTAAACATATTTATATATATATACACATACTTTAGTATTGACACTTCATGATCACATTTGTAGTTTTCGTGGCAAAGATACTGGAGTGGTTTGCCATTTCCTTTTCCAGTTCATTTTGCCATTTCCTTTTACAGATGAAGAAACTGAGGAAATAGGCTTAATTGTTTTATGAGAGTCACACAGCTAGTCAGTGTCTGAGGCCAGATTGAACTCAAAAAGATGAGTCTTCCTAATTTCTAGTCTGGCATTATATACACTGTGCCAGCCAACTGCCTAATATATTCCTTAGTGTTACATACATATGGAGCTTTAAAATTATCTTTTGGAAATTCCATATGTCAGTCAGTAACCTTATTAAGCACACACTATGTGCCAAGCACTGAGGAGTCAAAGAAAGCAAACAATTCCCTGTCAGAGAAGTTCATAACCTAAAAGGGAGACAACAAGAAAATGAATAGATGAAAATAAGCTATATATAAGATAAACATGAAAGAATTAAAATAGAGAAGGCACTAGAATTAAGAGAAATTTGGAAAGGCTTCCTATAGAATATTACATTTTATATGCGACTTGAAAAAAAAAATCCAGGGAAGCCCAGGAGGTAGAGATAAGAAGGGAAATCATGTCTGGAGCTGGGAGACAGTTGCTATCATAGAATCAAAAGATGAATTGTCTTATTTGTGAAAAAGCAAAGAGAAAAGTGTCAGTGGATCAAAGGGTATGTAGAGAGGAGTAGGATTTAAGATGAATGAAAAGTGTGTGTATGTGTGTGTGTTTGTGTGTACACAGGTAGGTTATGAAGTGCTTTGAATGCTGAATAGAGGATTTTGTATTTGACTCTGGAAGCAATAGGAAGCCAGGAGAGTTTATTGAGCATTGGCAGTGACATGGTAGGAACTGTTCTTTTGGAAAATCTCTTTGGTGGCTGAATGGAAGATGTAGTAGAGTGGGAAGAAACCCACTAACAGGGGATTGCAATGATCCAGCCATAAGGGGACAAGAACCTGTACTAGAGTGATAGCAGTGTCAGAGGAGAGAAGGGGGTACATTTGAAAGATGTTGAGAAAGTAAAATTGATGGACCTTGGCGACATATTGGATATGGAAGTGAGTGGGTGAGAAAAAATGAGTTCAGGATGGCTCCAAGGTTATAAGATGGAGAGACTGGAAGGAGGAAGTTGCCTTTGGTAGAGGAGGGAGGTTTAAGATGAAAGGTAATGAGCTCAATTTTGGACATGTTGAATTTAAGCTGTCTACTGGACATCCATTTAAGATGTCTTAGATGCAGTTGGAGATATGAGATTGGAGGTCATCAGAGAAATTAGAACAGGATGGATAGATTTGAGAATGATCAGCATAGATATGGTTAAGTTCAGGGGAACAGATGAAATTACCCAGTATAGAGGGAGAAGAAAAGAGGGTCTAGGAGAAAAGCCTATGGGATACTTATAGTTAGAGGGCTTTGAAAATCAGTTTTTCAACAATTTGTTCAACCTTATATTTTCCTTTTTATTTTATTATATTTATTCAGCTTTCAAAGAGAAACATTAAAGTCATTGACAATTGTCAAACTGTCAACATCATTTTACATTTCAGTTAGCTTTTCCTTCCTCTGACACATTCTTGTTATCCAAGTTACTTTTTATTAATATATATTGCCCATAGTAAAATGTGCATTGGTAAGGCACCACATACACCAGTAAAAATCATAAAGTCCATTTAGTTAATAATTATTAGGTCAGGTTTTTTTTAATAGACTATGCAGCTCACTCTTCTTTCTCTCATATCTATTGGGATAACTGGACTTTCCCATACCATCCTCATATCTCTTAATTCTTTATGAATAGAACTCATTGTAAGGACTATATCACACACCAGATTTCCAGGGGAATGTGCCATATTGTCCCTAGAATACTTCTCCACAGATTGGTCTTCTCTTTCATTACCCACTGAATATTGCCACAGTATTCATTATCCCCCTCTTGACCCTAGTTCCAAACACATAAAGAGAGAAATCAGATGATTCACAGTTCCTTCTCTTCTTAAATTTAAAACATAATAGAAATGAGCCTTAGGTCATTCCCTGTGCTCCTCTTCCTTTTTCTTGCCTGTTAGACTCTACTGTCTTGAAATAATATTGATTTATACATAAGGATCTCAGTTTCTAGTTCCAAGAAGTATTCATTCAATTTTCCCCTTCCCTCTCTCTGGTGGTTTTGAATCTTTTACTTGTTTAAAGTTATTCTTTTCCTCTATTCAATGCATTTCTTACTATTTTGATAAGGTGTTTAACTATAACCTAGAGAGTAATTAATGGTAATTTAAAACACTTTTCTAGTATTATGGAAAATTATTGATTCTATACATTTTAACTTAGTCACTAAGACCAAAAATTGACCGATATTTATTTTAATTAATATATTTCAATTTTTGCCTGTATTTTGGATTATATGAGTACTCTTCTATGAAGTCAAAAATATCTTGCTAAGAGCTGAGACTATATTTTAAAATCTATGCTTTTGTATGAAAGAAGCCTACATAATTTTTATTTTCTTTTAATAATTTAGGTATAGTGACACTCTTAGAATGGATAGATTTCTGTATTGTGCCCAGGCTTCCAATTTTAATATTTGCATGCTAATTCTTTTGAAATTTGGTGAAGTAATAATTCACAATATGATTTCTGCATGCTTTGACAGAGTTAATGCCCCCTTAAAATGTGCCTTATTGAATAAGTAATCTATTAAGTTTGTTACATACAGTTTAAGATGCAACATCAACATTTCTTGAATGTGATAGGATACTAGAACTTTATATAAGACCTTAGACATCCTTTAGTCAGCTGCCTCATTTTTATAGATGTTAACTGGGTCCTGCAGCAGTTTCCTGCCTAGTCATGATGAGAGACAGAACCAGAAGCCATGTGTCCAAGCTCCCAATTTAGGGCTTCAAACTCTACCGTCTTGAGTCTTGTAATCTTCTTGTGTCCTAAGATCTTATAAAAGAGAGTGTGTGCTTGTGTACACTTGGATGTATGTATATGAACACATTCCTATAGGAATATTCCTGTATATACCTACTTCCTTAGCTTGTGAATAGCTATCAGATTAACAAATAAGGAAAAACATGAAACTCTGTATGTGGCAGTAATAACAGTATATTTGAGAAGCTCATATTTATTCACTTTAAGAGGTTCTTTACTTCTGATATGCATTTCCGTATGAAAGTCTCTTATTGGATTCTTAAAAGATCAAACTCCTTTCTCCTGTGATTTCAGTAAAATATAATTAAGATTCCCCTAAACTTCAGACAACTTAAAAGTTGCCATTTTAAAACAATATGCAATTTTTCTGAAGTCAAAAGTTCAAATCCTATGGAAAATTTGAACTACTATTTCATTTAGTTATTTAAACAATTACATGTATTATTTCTTTATTATGTTTGAATGAGCTTCATATTTAATATGAAACATGGAATTATTGGAACTCAAATTGAAATCCAGACTGAACCCAAGAGTCTGAATTATGAGCTAATGTTTTATTGTAGTATGGCATATTATTTATTGAGAAATTCTGCAAGTATGCATTCTTTTAGTAGGCGAGTAGATGTGAATAAAAGGCTGGGATTAGAGTCAGGAAGACTGAGTTCAAAATTGGCCTCAGAGGGCAAGTCACATAACTCCTGTCTCAGTTTCTTCCTCTGTAAAATAGGGATTGTAATAGCATCTATTTCTGAGTTGGCCTTGATGAACAAATGAATTAATATTTTAAAACACTTACCATAAGTACCTGGCATGAAGTAGGCACTATATAAATACCAGTTTATCATCTTTATTAACTACATTACATCTGATTTGAGAAAATTTATTCTTCTGTATTTATATACATATATGATTCTAAATTAATGCTAATAATACATTTACTGTACAATCTCATTTTACAGAAGCGATATGTCCTAAGACCTTTCTGTAAATTGAAAATCTCTCATAAGGTTCCCATGGTGAACCTCATTATTTAATAAGTTTCTTATATGAACATATCTAGGCACTTTAAGACTTTTCATAGGCTTATCAGAGCTACCAGCATCACTGCTTTTGTTCTTTGGGACCATTTTAAATAACTAAATATTGTTAATGAGATAAAGAGAAACAATGCTTTGATGTGGACATGGCTTGTTACAAGTGAGAGGTCTGGACAAAGATTGATGTGGGAATTGGTGTTTGGCAGCAAACAAGGGAATGATTCACACTATTTCTCAGAGTGAGAATGAGCGTGATTGAGTGACTTTACACAGTTTGGGGAAATGATGCAGATTTAGTGTGTAATTAAAATTTTTTATTTTGTGTATTTTTCTGCCTTCATTTTTTTTATTTCCCAAGCACATATACCTTAATTCTCATATGCTGAGTTCACATAAAACAAGGTCTGCTTATACATAACAATACAAGGTTAACAAGGTATTTTCCTCACAGCAAACTCCTGGGAAAGATTGCTATAGGTATTTTATTCTCATTTTCTAGTTAGGAAACTGTAGGATCTGAGAGGTAGGATGGAAATGACTTCTTTAGGATCACAATAAGGATGCTTGTGGTTGGATTTAAATTCACGTCTTCTGATTTCAAGTCCAGGAATATATAGATTTTAACAGACCACTGAAGGTTATTAAAAACCAACCTAAATGGCAAAACAATTTGAAAAAGAACTGATAATAATATAAGTTCTAAATAAATGCTTAAGATCAATCAGTCAGTCAATATGAATGTATTGTTTACTATATGATTAGGTAACGGGGGAAAAAGAAAGACAAAATAAAAGTAACCCCAAATAGTCCCCATCCTCTAGGAACATACATTCAATTGGAGAGGCACCAAGTAAATAATTAGTTGATATATTTACAATAAATGAAAGTATTATGAAAAGTATTAGCAGCTAAAGGGACCAGAAAAAACCTATAGACTGTGATTTATAAACTGAATTTTGAAGGAAGTCAGGGAAACTAAAAGACAGAGGAGAAGGGGGCAGATAATTCAAGACATGGGGGGACCTAGGAGAGGGCAATAAGGTGTCATTTTGAGCTGTAAGGAGCCCCAAAAGGGGCCAAAGAGGTCAAGAGGCTGGAAAGGCAGTGAATGGCCAGTTGAAGAGCTTTAAGAGACAGAGAAGTTCATATTTGATCCATTCAAGCAGTAGAGGGAGAAGGGTGATGTGGCTAGATTTACACTTTAGAAAGATGACGTTAGTAGCAGAGTAGAAGATGGAATGAGGCGAAACTTTAAGACAGAGAAATCATGTAGAAGTTGTGCAAAATGAAGCAAGCAGAACCAGGTGAACACTGTACAGAATAACAACAAAAATGTGTGAATGACTCAACTGCTCTCAATAAGTCAGAGGTCTGGGACAACTCCAAGAAACTAACAAAAATGATTTCTACCACCATAGGAGTCTGAATGCAGATTGCAGTGTACTATTTTTTCACTTTATTCCCTCTATGAATTTTCCTCCAGTATAAACAATGTGTCTTGTTTTACAATGTGACAAACAGGGAAATATGCATTTTATGATAATATGTGTACAATCTATGCAATATTGCTTGCATTCTTGGGGAAGGGAGAAGGGTGGGAGGGAGAGAGAAAAATAATAAGATAGATTCTTGAACCTAGCTAATGTGAAAATTCATTATAAAAATATAAATAAATATCTATGCTTAAAAAAATGGAAGTTATTATGGTTGGTCAGTCAAGAGCTGATGAGGGCCTGAACTAAAATTGTGGGTGGGTAAGTGAAAGAAGGATGTATACAAGAGATATTGTGAATATATAATGGACAAGAGATCATGATGGATTTGACTCATGGCATAAGTGATGATAATGATAAGTCAAGAAGGACACTGGTATTTCAGGCCTCAGTAACTGAAGGTGCCTATGCGGTGTAACTATGAAAGCCAGTTGAGTAGAATTTGCTTATTTTATTTATCTTAGATCCAAGTTGTGGTCATCAGTAAATGGGCAAATTTACATTTGATTGGCATCAATATTTCAGTACTTTTGTATCTTTATCATCAATTTCCTTGATCCCAAATATTAGACAAACAGAAATATGTATCTGTATCAAAAAGTTCAAATATGGAAATAGTTTCCAGGCATAGAAAAATTTATATTATCAATTGTTTTTGTGTTTTCACATGATTCTCACAAATCTTTTCTGGTGTTATTTTTTATCTTCAATAAGACAAACTTGAAATTCCTTTTTTACTTATATTTTTCCCCATCAGAATAAAAACAAAATAAAACAAAAAACCCCAAACCTGACATTTGTTTTCAGTAATACTTCCTGACAATTATTCCTAGTATTTTGGGGTTGAAGTTGGAAATAATAGGTACAAGTTAAAAAAAGACTTAATTGAAAATTCATTCCTTTTGCCCCTTATTCTCTCAAGATCTAACTATGAATAGACTGTGTTTAATATGAATTCTATTAGACAAAAGAGAGAACATCCTGTCCTACCCTTTCATTTAACAGATAAGGAAACAGAGACCTAAGAGGGATAAGGAACTTGCCCAAGAGTCCATAGGTAGTGAGTAGTAGAGCTGGGATTTGAATCAAGAGTTTCTCCTATCAGTGAAATCACAAGGCCTGATTGATTTAAACAACAACAGTAGCAGCATCAGTAAATCTACACTGTCTTTGGTGGATTTTTGACTAGCTTCTGATAGCTGCTGAACAGAAATTTCCAGATTTACATTGGAGATCATTCCTGATATTTTCTTAACCATTTCTGTTGCCTTAAGCATAGCAGACACTTGAAATAAGAGAATATTTGTTATGGAGTGATTAGATGCTGATGTGTTGGGTCATAAGTGGCATCTGTCTCAGATTAATCAGATAATGCAAGAATGGAGAGTCTAGAGTTTTATCACCAGATGGTAGATGCAAATGTGAAGGCACATAGTTGGATTGCATGCTGGAGATGTGATCTTAGCCCTTTGATCTCTTGCTCTGAGATTTGTTTAGATTGGAGAATCAGTGCTGAAGGATAGTGATGCTTCAATCATCAAGCCAGCTAACCTTTGGTGATGGGATTCATTCTTCTCCTTGACATATCCTTGCCCACTCTAGAAAAGTGAGAAAGTCTAATTTATCACACTTAATTTATTATACTCAAAGAGGAGCAAAATGTTGAGGTCAGCATCTGGTGTATCTGCCTGTGGCTGATGTGACCGATACAAACTCTGTCAGGCATAAATTGCCCCTATCCACTTTTGGGAGGGAGGTATCTAAATTTGTGCCTCTTGGGTGTCTTTAGAGTTTTTGTGATTCTGCTTTGCTCATAGAGCACAGCTCCTTCTTTGATGTGGTGGGCATGCCATGGTGGATGGTCCTGTGCCAATGTCTCCCATGTCTCACAACTGATATCAAAGTTCTTCAGATAGATCTTGAGAGTGTCATCATATTGCTTATTCTGACCTCTGTGTGAGTGCTTGCCTTGTAAAATGAACAATAAAGCCAGCTCATTCCAGTTGTGTTCTCTGCAGCACAGTCTGAATGTTTGGCAGTTCAGTTCAAGAAAGGACCTCAGTATCATGTTTTCCAGGTGATCTTCATTACCTTTCTAATTCTAATCTAAATTCAAATGAAAATTATTCTGTTTCCTGACATGGCACTAGTAGACTTATCCAGGGGTCACAGACTTTCAAGAAAGAGGTCAATACAATAGGTACTGGGCAATTGATGGAAGAATTGGGAAGAAAAAATCCAGGGATGGTTTGGAAGCAGCATAGTTGTGGGGGTCCAACATGGGAGCATCCTCTTTTTTTTCTGGAAGCATGTGAATCTGTCCCCTATCTCTCCCACTTTCCCAATACACAGCTATTGTCTAAGTTCCTCTAGTCACCTGGTTAGCATAATTTATCATCCCCAATTGAAGATGGCAGAACTACTGTAACACAGAGCAAATTGAGGCAAATTGAGAATTAAGGTCCCTGTGATTGGCACATTTCAGTATCCACTGAGAACCTAGGAACCAAGGATTCACAATCAAAGTCAGGAAGTTATATTTCCCCACTGAGACAGACATGGCGACTCTGGGGTGCTCCTGGCTGAGGAAACTACCTCTATCAGGGCAGATCAGCAACTTCTTTATAGCTGAGAGTAAGTGAGCCAGTCCACAGAGGGAGTATATGTCAGAGCTTGGGCTTGATTTAGAGACCAGTGTCCTAGCCACTGAGTAACACTGTCTCTTACACTTTCCCCAAAGGGACTGGGAAACCAAGGAAGCTAGAGAATCGTTGAGAAGGGCAGGAATCAAAGAGCTTAAGTCAGGAATATGGAACTTCAGATTATTGAAAACCATGGTAGCAGAATGGCAAAATAAGCTTTCTCTTAGGAAAGAAATTCTTTGTTCAGTGTTGGTGTATTTTAGCATTCTTTCCATGCTTAAGCACAAACAGTGGATAGCTTTAGGAAAAGTGTGAAATCTGTTGTCACCCACCATTTCTATCTGGAAGAGAGATAGCCAAACTAGGCAGATTCTAGAGTCTTTTTTATTATTGAGAACTATTCATTGTAGGGTATGACTAAATATTAGTCAGCTCTCATATATTGATTGACAGTGAAATTTATTTTTCTTGATTCCCCAGCCTACAAAGATATCCAAAAGATGAAAATATAGAAGTCTCAGTGCACAAAGACTATTGAGTTTGGTACAAAAGTACATAGAACTAGAAGTTACTGCCCTTTCTGAAGGCCAGTTTCTCCCTCCTCACTTAGCATGGGGGAACTAGTGTCCGGTGTTAGAAAACTTGGTGCCTAATTTTTAGTTGTTTGTGAGTGTACTCATTTCTCATGGGTTTGCAACAGACATACCAGATACTGAATGTTTCATCTAAAATGTTCTCGCTACTCCTCCCCCACCCCCAACAATTGCCTGCCATATTCCCTACCAAGTGGGTCAGGAAGCTAGAAATGAGAAAGGCAGCCTTAAAATTATACTTTTATAAAAATGAACATGGCTTCCAAGTAATTATTAGTTTGTATTTGTGTAAAGTGTGTGATCAGTAGAGCATCCCTGATTTGCTGGACTAGAACTGAACCTTCCTTCTCTGTCTTCAAGAGAAGAGACATGCTCAGAAGGACTTGTGCTTTGGGATAAAGAAACAATCTCTCTTGCTTGCCATGATTATTGGAAACTGATCCAGGGAGAGCTGATCACTTGGCACCCTAAAAGGGACCTGAGGAAACACAATCTTCTTTTTCTTTATCTCATTGTCATTTGGTTTGGATCACAGGTCTCCTTGGGTCTTCCAATAATTGGAGAGGGGCTCTTTTTCTCCCCTTTTTCTGCCCTTGATACTATCACTAGCAAGAATTTATGCTTTCTATTATCAGTGTTAGACCTGCATGTTCCAAGTGTTACAACACCCAGATTTTTAATAGAAAAACTAAATGAGATGCAGATGGAAAAATATAATAAAATAATAATACCAGCAACCCTTAATTTTCCCCTCTTAGAACTAGATAAATCTACCCCCCCCCAAATAAATAAGAAAGAAGCTAAGGAGATAAATAGAACCTTAGATAAGTTATATAAGACAGATAACTGGAGAGCCCCTATAGACCTGTATGAGACTAGTTGTAGATTTAAGCCTGAGCATACACATAATCTAAATGTAGTTTCTGGTGGGACAACAATGCTTTAGAGAGCATAAATATTCTGCAAAAGGTCTTTAAAACTCATCATACTGTGGAGGTAATCCTCTATTCCTGAAGGGTTGTGGCACTGAAACAAAAGTTCCATTAGGTAAGACCAAGCTGGAAAAACTTGTTTGGAACACATTATGTCTGTGGTGGTCAAGTATATAATAAAAAATTTTTAAACAGAATATATGCCTCCTCAGGTGAACCTAATGCTAGAATTCAAGTACCTGGCTGACTCTTTGCCTTTGTGTTTCTTTCTGTGAACACACAGAACCCCTCAGACAGATTGTTAGCATTTTAAGGAATTTCATCAATGAAATGCTGGGGACTCAAGTTGGTCAATGGTTGCTCAGGAGAAGGTAATTTCTACAACAGCTTCTCAGAAGAAAATTGCCACTACTAGAATCCTGTAACTGAAAGGAAGAATATTTAAACCCCAACGCTTGCTAGGAATTCTGGACTCATGAGTGGCTTGGATGGTCCAGATCTGAGGTGAATGAGAAACATCTATTCAGCAGTTTTACAAGTCTTTTGGTAGTTCAGAATAGTTGTGATGAGTTACTATTACATATTTTAAGTATTTATTAAAGACTACTTAGTCTTTTGTGTTTTAAACATATTTTTGTGTGAAAAAGAAATAAATACTTGTCCTATTCTTGGTATCTACTTTATAAATAGCATGCCATTTCTAGAAAAGATACTGTTAATCAGGGACAACCCAGACCTGACCCATATATCAAATTTGAGATATATACTTGAGACTCTAGTGTAAGGAGTTCAGAATGAACTAGAAAGTGCAAGAAAATTATTCTTGGAATTGTTTTATCTTGGGATTCAAGCTTCCCCTTTCCTCCCTCAAGACTGAATTGTATTAGACAAGTGCCCAAAGACCCTTTGGGAGCGGGCACTTCCTTGTACTATGAGTAACCACTATATAGATCTTTTTAGTGTATTTCCTTTAGCACACCTATGAGGAAGGTGGCATAATTATCATTATCCTGATTTGGAGGTGGAGAAATGAAAGCTCAGAGCAGGCTAAGCAAGTGGCATCAGAACTTCGGTCCAGGTATTTTTATTCTAAAGCCAACTAAAGTGATTAAAATGAAGAAATTCTTTTTTTTTTCATTCCCTATTTCAGTTGTAATTCCTCCCACCCCCTGTTAATCTCAAAAAAATATGCAAAAGGCAGAGCAATACCTAAATGTTCTCATTCTAAAAACTGGAGAGAAATGATAGTGTTGTTTTTAGTTGTAGTTTCTTTCTCAAATAATGAAACTAAAAATGTCATCTTCCTATTTCAATAGATTACAGCTAAAAAAAGTCCCTTCAAGATTCTCCCTGGCTTGTTAAAGCCTTAAGATTTTTAAGGAAGCAGCATATAATGTGCAGAATGTGTGAGTTCAGGTGTAAGATGGTTTCAACTGCCTACAAATCATAAAATGCAATTTTCTCCTTTTAGTGCCAAGTTCATGAAACTAAATGGTTTAGAAAATTATATTAGGTAATTTTTCTCTAGTGCATTTGATGTAAATTGCACTAATATTGTGAAGTGCCCTTGTTTTAGCACATTTCTTTGTAAACTGGATGAATTTGAGTTTCTGGAGAATAGAATTAGATCAAGAAGATTATGATTAGAGAGCCAGGTTATTCTTTTCCAATAGCATTAAATATGGTTAATTCCATGCATTACTGATATTAACCGAAGTAATTTCTCCATTTGCTCTAATAGCCACTTTCTTACTTATCTATTAATAGATGAAGGATTCTTCATCTGTTTAATAGCCATGTAATAACCACCAAGCACATCATTCCTACCCCCTGGAAAAGGATTTATGGGTTGTTACTGACATCATCCCAAAATGGTTTTTTTTCTCCCTCAAACGTCTGTTTTCTCAGAATCATAATAACAATTCCAATTCACTTAGTGGTTTTGAAAAATGAAACCATAACAAAAAGTGAGACGAAGATCCCATTAAGATAATAATTTTGAGCTTCATTTGGTCATGATAAAGACAGATGTATTATGTTATTTAGTAGGTGCCCCCTGTATCATGGCAGATCATGGCCAAGAGTTGCAGAAAATGTGAAGGCATTCCCATTGATGGGCTCTTTCCTTCAGGGGAGACAGTCCCCATATTGATGGTATTACAGATCCATTGCTCATGATTTAGTGGAATGAGAACTGAATTTGAACATAGAACACTTGAGTCTATGTGACCTTGCAAAGCCCTGTTAGTTCCTTAGCCTTCAGTTTCTTCATCTGTAAAATGAGAGATTTAGACATTTTAAAGTCCCTTAATGTCTAAACCCATGACTATGTTCCTGTAGAAGAAGGGACACTAGCTCCCAGGTATTTCCAATCTATATTTTAAAGCACAGCCTGGACCTCCCCATCACTCTTGACTACACACTCTTTCATTTCCCTATATAGCATCTCTAACATTCTCACATATTCTCCAAGCCTTTCCTCATTCAACCAATCAATGAGTATTTTATTGAGTATTTACTATGTTCTAGGAACACTTCTCAAACTCTCTCAGTCGTGACTTTGCTGCTCAGAATAATGCATTTATTTATTTTTTGTTGTTTGGCTAATATTACTGATCTCTCCACACACTTTACACTGTTACTCTGAACTCTCATCTCCAGCCTCCTTTCACTACATTTAGGGCAGTTTCTAACATGAATGCTCATCCCTAGCCCTTTCAGGCTCTCTCACAGGACTCTCTCCTTTCTTTCCTAGCATCCTTGAGCTCTATCATAGTCATGTGTCCATGCTTGAAAATCTTGGTACTATCAGTGATTGAATTCAGAATGAAAGAATTTGAGTTCACATCCTGTACCTTCTACTCCTTGTGTGTTTTACTTATTGATTGAACCCGCTTCCTGATAGTTTACATTTTGTTCATCTCTGCATTCAATCAGCTCCCTAATCTGTCTGAAATTCTACCCATTCTTTGATATATAGCTACAGTATTTTCTTTTCCCTTAAGCCATTTCTGATCTCCCAAGTCAGTAACCTTCCTGTCATTCTCACTGTGGCTCTCTCAGTGCATTTTGTACATACCTTTAATGTGCCCTTATTATGCCTCATTTTGTGTATGTATTGTGAGTTTCTACTAAATTATAAGCTCAGTCAGGGCAGGAGTAACAGAGAAAGCACTTAATAAATACTTGATGCTGCTTTTACCTCTGTATGTTCTTTATTTTCCCAAGTCAAGTTCTTACTGCTTTTGCTACCAAAGTAGTTCCTGCATTCTGTATCACTTTTTACAAAAGTCTCCTGCCTGAAGACAGAAGGTCCTATATTCAAATTTGGCCTCAAACACTTTCTACCTGTGTGACCCTGGGCAAGTCATTTAACCCCAATTGCCTACCCCTAACTGCTGTTTTGCCTTGGAACCAGTACACAGAATTGATGCTAAGATGTAAAGTAAGGGTTTTTTTTAAGTCTCCTTCCTGGTCTTTCTACATCCATTCTCTACTAATTACAATCCATATTTCATACTCTCAGGCAAGATTGATCTTTCCTATTCCCTTGTAATATTTATAGGGAAAATGGGGTGAGATTGAAGGACAGGGGATACATCAGGTTTGCAGCAGGGAATGGAGGAGTTGAAGGGAAAGAGGGAATATGGCTTCTGGTGAGGCAAAAGGAGAGAGATGCCCCTTGCTGAGAGGCTATTTTTTAAAAAAAACGGGGTTCCCGAGAAATGGGCCACTTATGATAGCCTGCAGGGATGTCTTCTCACTCGATTGATGCCAAAGATGCCCCAAAGCAGGTAAGCACATACCCTCCTGAGGGGCAAGCCTCCCCCAGACCAAGATTGCCCAGCAGGGGTCCAATAAGGACCGTTTCTAGTTGAATGGTGGTCCTGAGGTTCAGCTCCCTCTATGTCCCCTGAAATGTTAATCTGTTAAATGTTAAATGAAATCTGACTGTGATATTCGAATAAAGATAAATTTTAATAACAAGTTTGGATTGGAGAGGTATCAGGGAAGAGGGAAGAGGGATTTCCCTAGAATGAGATTTTTGAGTCTCTCTCAGCTTTTGAGCTGAGGTCAGGCCTCACAGGCTGGTGGAGGGTTTCTTTTATTCTTATCTATGCTAGCTTTCTTAATTTCAAAAGTCTTAGCAGTAGACAGCAAGAGGAAGAAAGTTCTGACCTTCAGAGCTGGAGGGCCTGTCTCTTTGGGCTGACACCCCTAAAGACCAGCCTTACAGTTCAAACTGCTTCCCATAAGTCCTTTTTGTCGATGACATGATCACAGGAATCCAGGGAGAGCACATAGTTGGGAAATTCAGGAATAGAGCTACTTCTATCCCGAGACAGGGAGAGAGCTCCTTCCACTTCCAGCATCAGGAAGGAAGAGCTTGTCTTAAGACCAACTGCCACTCCCAGTTGCCCCTTCTCCCACCAACTGTCAGTCTTGTCCATATCTTCTCTCTAACATTCCAACTGCTGTTGGTTCCAACTCAGTGGCAGAAAGTCCAAAACTTACTCTAGTTTTCCTTTCCACACCCTTATGAGACCATGTCATTTGTTTTCTCAAACTCTTTTGATGAATCACTATTCTCTACTGAATAAAATCTATATTTTAAGCACTGTTATAAGATTTCCACAATCTGGCACCATCTCTTTATGTTTCATCCTATTTCACATTGCTTCCCTGTATATTCACCTACCACCAGTGAAGCTGGACCATCCCTTGACCATTATTTGTTTTTAAAACTTTCCTGAATCTACTTTAAAACAAAATATTCCATATAGTTGAATATTCCTTTCACTTCCCCATAGACACTTTTCAAAGATCTTGTCCATTCTTCAAAGCTCATCTCAAAGTTAATTTTCTCCAGGAAAATTTTTTGATTGATCTAATCTTTTCTTCCTCTAATCTCACATTGAATTTTATATCTCTTTGAACTCTGGTGCTAAACTATTGTTATTAATTATTTTACAAAATTGTATGTTTGTTTAATATGAACTACATTTAATTATAGAATAAATTCTAGAATTCTAGATTTAGAATGAAGAACATAACATTTAAAATTTTACTTTAATTGATATATAATCTATTTTCTTACCAGTGGGAAGAAAGAAACCTGGCATTAAATATACATTAGAAAGCAAAACAAATTTCTACATTGGCTGTACTAAAAAAATATTACTCATTCTCAGCCCTTAATTTATCAGAATTAGTGTGAGTCAAATAAATATTAAGTACCTATTATGTGTTAAGTAATAGAAATACAAAGAAAAGCATGACAGTTTTGGTCCTCAAATGGCTTATGATTTAATGGGAGACAGAACATATACAAAAGAAGATGAAAAAGGAATAGGGGAGGTTACCTGACATAGGGACATGGTAGAGTCATGCAGCCAAGGTTGGAAATAAGTTTCTAAGTTGATTTTATCTTGCAGAATGATGAATTTCTGGATATGATGAAGTTTGGTAAAGTAAATGATAAGGAGAATTCTCTGGGCACTGTCTTTGTATGAAAGGGAATCTGGGAGGATTTCCCAATGCTTTTCTTTATATAGGATAGAAAATGGACTCTCAGAAAACTCCACATTGCATCTGTTGCCCTATCTGGTTTCAATTCCACAGAATAAGCAGTTTCATTCCAGGTACCCTGTGATGTTCTGTCCTCCTCTACCCACCCCCATGCCCATCCACTCTTTCTTCTTTTTGTGTGTTGTTTCTCTCTTTAGATTAGAAATCTATTGAGGGTAGAGTATTTATTAATCATATTTCCAGCACTTAGCAAATGCCTGCACATAGTCATTACTTAAATACATGTTTCTAGGATTAAATTGAATTTGATTCTGGATGAATATAACCTCTTAGTAATGCTTTATTATGATGATGATAAAATTCCTAAAAACTTAAATAACATCCTTAGAACATCTGTCATATTAAGGTAATTTTCTTCCCTGTAGCATTTTGGCACTATACTATCTAATAACCCAATAAGACAACTGGTATTAGGCGAAAAAAAAAAGATTTTTAGATAGAATTAGAAATTTACTAGCAAAAAATACTCCTTTCACAGTGAAACATTTAAAGTATAGCAGTTAACAAAATGTATTCAGGAACATAATTTGCACCATTACCTATTTATGTAATGGAGGAACTTAGAGATTACATTAAAAAGAAGAGCACACCCATCACTACAAAGCACTTCTCTAATGGACACAGATTATATAGGAAAGAGCTCCATAGACAAAAAGATCTTGTTATAACAAGCTATTATGCTAATAGAGAATCATTAAAAGTTAAAAGTCTATTTATTTTTCTCCTTTTTTAAGCATTATTCAGAGAATAGCTTGACCATTCCCTGCTTCCAGACATGAGGAAAATAAGGAATAAAAATGCTTTCAATGAATTATTATTATTGATAAAAAGCTTTTCAGACCTGTTTCTGTATTCCCTTTGATTGCCAGATTGCCACCCACTCATCTATCATTGTTTTGCAACCCCCCTCCCTTCTGGTATCTATTTCTAGCATTTTACAGAAATTGTTCTTTTGCATTTATTAGAAATTGCTGTCTCCATTGAGCCCACACTCTTCTCCCATTGGTGAGCCTCTCTTGAATCTCCCATTTTGTGGAAGAGCCTATGTCAACATTCATTCCTCTCCCAGTTTTCTTCCTAGCTTCTAGACTTCATGATCATGTTTTTTCTACTATCTCATCCTATAACTTTCCTCATTGCTTGAAGCCCTCTTTGCCCTGGAACATTTAAATATTTCTATGATCTTCTCAAACGAGAGTATCCTGTAAGTCTTTCCACTTCCTCCCATTGATGAGCTCCTCTTGGGGTCTCTACTTTCTGGAGTTGCCCATGTGAGTCTTCATTCTTCCCCTTACCCTATTTTTGATTTTCAGTCATGTACCCTAATTCTATGCACTTTTTAGCTCTTCTTGGTGCATTGGCTTCTCCCATTAGTATGTGATCTCCTTGAAAACAAGAAGTCTTTCTTTTTGCCCATATTCCATCTTCATTTGGCACAAAGAGCTTAATAAATACTTATTTCTTTCCTCCTTGAAGGCCACTAATATCTCCCTGTTCAGAGAATCTAATGCTTTTCTCTTAGTCTCAATTATTTTTAACCACTGTATGATGTTTCATACTCTTGACTCCTAATGTTTGGAACTGGGAATGGTCAAGCTATTCCATGAATAATACTAAAAAAATAGACATTTAACTTTTAATGACTCTTTTTGAGAAATTCTCTCCTCCTTTGGCTACCATGGCAATGCATCTTTTTTGTTCTTTTCCTACTGCTCTTCTGTAAATCCTTCTTTTGTTGTGTTTGCCTATTAGATTTATAGCCTTGAGGGGCTGAGGGGAAAGTGATTAAAGTACAGAAATAGAAGAGTCAAGAGGAGGAAAAGAATATTGTGAAAAGGTGTTTGGTTTGCGAGTTTTATGTTTGACATGCCATTGGGACATTCAGTTAAAGGCAGAGTTTATAGAAAATGCTTATATTGAGCTCACAAAAACAGTTGGATTGAGAGATGTATATTTATCCATGATTTATGTATTGATAATGGACGCAGCCATGAAGCTGAATGAGAATGGTAAGAAGAGGAGAAAGAGAAAAGGTAAAGACTGAGGATCAGTTTCTATTCCATTAAATTCAACAAATATTTAAGCACTTTCTATGTACAAGGAACAAAGATGCCGGGCATACAAAGACAAAAATGGAATCATTATTGACCTTAAGAAGCTTATATTCAAGTAGGAAGATGGAACAAGCACACAGATAAAGCAATACAAAACAATTTGAGGATGGAACAAGCAATACCAACTGAAAGTGTGTCAGATTGAGAAGGGGAAGGGAATCTGAGCAAAGCCTTGAGACAAACCTGAGATTCCAAGTGGGTATCATGCGTGATCTGGCTTCTTTTGATCTAGAAGTACATCTGTGGGGGACTCAGAACTTTGAATCTGAAGAGTCAGCTAACAATTCAGAACCATGAACTTGGAGAAGTAGAACACTGAGGAGAGTCCCACAATATATAGGGTTCTTTTGAAGTTACTGCTTTGTGAATCAAAAATCTAGTTGAAGTTTAGTATGAAGTTTGTGGGAGATGCCTGGGGCACTTTTCAGTGACTTATTGGTGACCATATATATGTAGTTTGTGCCAAATGCAGAATTTGAACTCAAAACTGGCTGATTGTAAGACCACTTTTTATGGCTGGTAGAGACAACAAAAGCCATCATAGCACTTCATAGTTAAAAAGTATCTCAGTGACCATCTTTTCCAACCCAGAGAAGAATCCTCTCAATGTGCCCAATATAGTATATTCAAATTCATTGCATATTTTGTCAAAATTAAAGATTTTCATAATCTTTTTGGGCCATGACTCTGTCATTTAGTGAGTTAGTTGTCTTTCATAGCTTTGTGTTATCTTTGTGTCTCAGCAAATCCAAGTGTACTACTTTTGCCTTTATCTAAGTCATTCATAAAGATATTAAATAGCACAAGTCTTTTGATCATAGTTCCCATCCTTTTATATTTACCAACCCATGTCTCTAATAAACTAATTTTTTTATAATTGGAATTAGTGCTTGAAATTAATGTTATAAAGACTTTAGCCCATAGGGATTGCCCTCCCATTTCAATTCTCAGCCCTGTCTCTTAGGAAAGGCCCTAGGTAGACCTTAAGTTACAAATAGGTCAATAAGTAGTAATTGAAAAGAAATATGCTTCCATTTCATAATAAAGAAAAAGGTTAATTAATAGGGTTATGCTAGGAATCAGATTTATGACTGGTCTCCAATATTTCTGTTAGTGATCTGGAAATGGTGTTGAATGGTAAAGGTTCAATTTGCTGACAGAAAATAATTTTGATTTTGTTTAGCTTAGTGACAATTGGGAAAATGCCAGTAATAAAGCACCTCATAACATTAGTTAATTAAAATAATAAAAAATGAAGACTTAAGAAATTTATTTTAAATACATACAAAGTAAGCACTCCTTCTAAAGTAAATTCAAATCATTTGAATCCACATACATCCAAATAGGTTATGAATTAGATATGATTTTCTCAGTATTATAATTTATACGTCTCTTTTGTTTCATTCAAATGGAATACTTTCTTAAACCTGATAGGTAATTTAAGAAAGGAATAAGATATCAGACCACATTAAAAAGGGGATACTTAATCAAGAAAGTACTAACAAATTTCAATTCATAATTCAGTAATATAATCTTATCTTAATGATTGTGGCCATTTCAATTATCTCCTTTATAAAAGGAGATTTCTATATCAGAAATAGGAAGAGAATAATTATTGTATTTACAAGTAACAGAAGGAATTTTATATAAAAGGGTAAATTGATATTTAGTTGAGAAAGAAGAAAATAGGAGAATATAAAATAATGACTAATAACAAAAAACGTAATTGGGTACTCTAATTTACCTTATCCTAAAGGCCATTTCTGAGTAATAGAAACAGTACATTACACAATCAAATTAGAAAATGGAAGGTTTAATAGAGAAAATGTATAGAGATCTTATATAGTATCTAATTATTCATGGAAAGTCTTTGTAATTGAGTATTTTAGGGAAAATAAAAGCAGATTCAAAATATCAGACATATATCTTAAGAAAAGTATAGACTTCTGGACTGAAAATTTTTAAGGATAAGATATTATGGATTATTCTTAGAAGTCATCTAGGCTAAGCCTCTCATTTTATTACTGAGAAAACTAAGGCCTCAAGAATTTAGATAACTTAAACAGAATTTAAATGAGGTTGTCTGACTATAGAACCAGCATAGAACCTTTCACTAATTCACATCTTAGGAAGATCTGAGGAAGGTAGGAATGTTTCTTTGAGCAACAACTCTACTCTGTATTTCACAAAATGTGAAAAATGAAGAAAACATTGCTCTAAATTGGTTTAACCTGATAAATTAAATGCATTCTATATTCATTGCTGCACTAGTGATTTTTTAATCTATAAATATAATTACATATAGTATTTTTAAAGGAAGTAAATCTTTTCTGTATATTTCCTTCTTTGCTAACACACCTGTATAGAAACAAATATGCGCAAAAACGTTTTCATCGCATAAAAGGTGCTAACCACAGAGTTAGAATATTAAACCCAGTTCTAACTCAAATTAGTTATATGAATCTGAATGTTTGACCCCTCTGGGCCTTAGGAACAACTTCTGAAAAAGAAGGTATTATGACAAAATGATCTAAGTCCTTCCTAATTCTGAAATACCATCTCATCCTATTGTTGTAGTTTAGTCATTCAGTTGTATCTAACTCTTCATGACCCAAAGGACCATAGAACACCATGCCCACTCTCACTTGAAGTTCATGTTTGTTTCCATGACTCTATCCATGTCATCTCACCTCTTCATTTCTCCTTGTACCCTTGATTTTTCCCATAATGAAGGTCTTTTCCAATAAGTCTTGTCTTCTCATTAGGTGGTGCAGTGCATAGAGCACTGGGCTTAGAATTAGGGAATCTCATCTTCCCTGGTTCAAATACAGTCTCAGACGATAGCTGTGTGACTCTGGGCAAATCTCTTCAGCCTGTTTCCCTCCCTATTTCCTCTTCTGTAAAATGAGCTGGAGAAGGAAATGGCAAACCAATTCAATGTATTTGTTAAGAAAAGCCCAAGTAGGGCCACAGAGTCTGATGTGACTGAAACAACTGAACAACAACATATTATCTGTGTTATCAGCAGATTTTGTTGTGGAACAAGATTTGGTAGAGTACTCCTTTTATACTCTACGTCCAAGAAGAAAACTGAGAATCTGGTTCTTTTTAGAATACTCTTCCTCCGACCCAGGAAGATAACTTCCTGTTGGTCTCACCTCTACCCCAGCCTTCTTTTTGCTTGACATGCCCATGGTCTAAGGCTTTTAGCTTTACTATGATTGAGTCTCTGCTATTTCTAAGAACATAGAAATAAAAGTTATTAATAAAGTCATCAAAATAAATCCTCACCCATATATAGCTCATAGAGTTGAAGGGAGAGAAACTCCAACAATTTGAACAAGTCTTTATATTTTCAATTTGTCACAAGCATACTTCATTTTATCCCTCCCAGCATGGAATTACCATATATCCCTGTAGCACAAAGTATTTATGATTGATCCCTAGGAGTTTTTAAGTGAAAAAATAAAAGAATACACATATTTTTAAATTAGCTAGAAAAAATCATATAAAAATAACCTGCTGACATCATGTACCATATTAAACAAGTTTGGAGAAAGGGAGGAGTAAAAACTTTCTCAGATTGTCTTGACTTCTTAAAGGAATAGTTACAACCAGCAACATCAAGTTGAGTATTTTGTTCCATTGTGGGGGAGGATGATCAGGAATCTAATATGCTACATTTAAAAAGGCCATACTGCTCAGACTGCTAGGAAATAGGCCTAGAAACCCACCTCAGGCCAGTATTTTTTCTTACAAAGTTTATTCTCAACAGGGACCTATGCCAGAATTTCACATCTATTCACTCAAAATATGTGGTCAGCATAGAATATATTTGTGCAGTAGGAGAAGACAAATTATGAGAAAATATTCCAAAAACAAATGACTAGAAATAGAAAGAAAAGGCTAAAAGACTCCAAGGCTAAGGGAGATAAGCTGAGTAAACAAAAAAACCAAACAAACTAGCATTGTATGGATAAATCTAACCAAATGACTCATTAAATTGTAGGAAAGTGTAATATTTGTACTTGTTTGAGTTGAGGATTTAGCTTCAGCTCTGAAAGGGTAAAAATATCTTCCCTCCTCTGGTTTCTACCTTTGGAATTCAGGAACTATCAACTAGGGTCAACCATCCATTTCCCCCTACAATTAGGTATTCTCTATGTCCTAGTCATTACAGAAGACTCCATCAGTGTAGAGATCTTTGTATATTGATCAGGATTGGAGGAAGGATGAGTGAATGTGGCTTTGTGACTGACAGACTAGCTTTGTTCTGAGCTCTACAAATGGTTTTCTAGCTCCTTTCAGCTGGAGGGAAAAAACAAATTATCCCAGACCCTGTTTTGCTATACTTTTTGGTAAATTTGTCCAAGTCAAACCTACAAGTTTCTCTCTCTTCTTAGTTCTACCCTAAACTAGAAGAAAGCCTGGCATATTTGGACCGGATTTGAATCTTAATTTCTTTTGTATTACAATATACTAAAACCCCAAAAGTTTTCTCCTCAATGCAGTTTTAAAAGAAAGACATTCAAGAATCAAAATCAGTTTACTTAGATCAGATAATCTACAGGGAGCTGGCTTCTAAAAGTACTATTTAAAACAGAAAATAAACAATTTTAAAGAACAGAAAACTCTAAATTTCTCTATCCAAGAAGAATCTGGTCTCTTGGAAAGAAGGGGCAGAGAGAAAGGGTAAAATGTCTTCACTGGATGTTGAGATGTTTGGCCAGGGGAAAATTCAGCAATGATCAAATACTTCCCACACTCAGAGCTATCCCATATACCTTGGTGTTCCTCTGTCCATTATCATGTGCCCCCAAACCCAAACATTTGTTTCTTTGCCACAACCAACCAAAACCTCCATTCTAGATTCCCACTTTGTCTCCAAGGACCATTCACACCAGTGACCCCAAATATCTTCTTATAGAATTGAACACAATCCTTTCTTCTGCATCTTATAGGAACCCATTCATCCAGATACTATTTTAATAGCCTGCTACAGAAATGCAGATAGAGATAGATAGATAGATAGATGGATAGATAGATAGATAGATAGATAGATAGATAGATAGAAAGAAAGCAAATTTATTAAGCTCCTACTATATTTCAGGTATGATGATACTAAGCATTAGGGATACAAATCAATATCAACAAGATGATATCTAGATTAAAGGAGTTTATATTCAAATAGGGAAAAACAAAATTTTTAAAAGCAAATTAAAAAGAGGGTAGAAAAGAATAAGTGTAGGGATTTCTCAAGAAATGCTAGCCATGGGACTCACCAATCAAGCGAACAGACTTCAGAGAGCAGAGCTATCTCTGGTTGGGCAAAGAGCCTAGAGAAGAGGTAGAACAATCTTAAGAATGAGATATATTATGAGTAAAGATAAATAAAAAAACTTGAGTGACAGTATAACCTATTATTATACTGTGAGACAATGAACCAAATCCACTGGTCAAAAAGAGGATTTTGTAGACTATGAATAAAAATAAAAAAAAATTCCAGAATGGTCCCAAAGAGAAACAAAACTGTTAAGTAACATGTTAGGAATGAAATTATATTAGAAATCAGAGTATTCAATGTATATATTGAAAGAGTGCAAAACCGAGGAGTATAAGAACAACAGACATTTGTAATAGGAAGAGGACATTTGCAAATGAATTGTGTAATGCAAACATTAGAGTGATTGTGTTAAGGGTAAAATTAGGGTTGTTGACTGATTACATTATTTTTATGATTGCCAGGGATTTAAATTCAATCCCAATAAAATACTCAAGTCAGTTTGGGAATTTTGTGGTGGTTTAATTACAATAGTAGGAAGAAATTAAGAAGAGAGAGAGAGAGAGAGGAAAGGGAATTAAAACTGCTCTAGCCAGGCTGAGCCAGGCAGGAGTTCAGAGGCCTTGGCCAAGGGGCCTCTCCAGAAAGCCAAGGGAAAAGGGGAGTCAATCTTATCACGTATCACTTATCACTTACTGTCTAAAAGAAAGCAGTCTGAGGAGCTCCTCCAGGCTCAAGTTCCAGGGCCAACTCCACCAAAGCTCCCCTTCATAGAAAAAAAACAGAAATAGGGCTTGATGGCAAGCACCTATATAGATTCATACAGGATTTGAGGTCTGTGAACAATCACGTTATAAAGAGACACTCCGTAGATTCCAACATAAATATGATCATTTTTTCTATTCCTAGCACAGCTACATAGTTGAAATTAGTAGACTTGTGCTCAACCTTCTTTTCCATACCCATTCATGAGGATTGCAGGCATATCTTTGCTTTCACCCGGAAGGGCTCTCAGAATACATAGAGTTGTATTCTGTATCAGGGTTACATGGAAAGCCCAAGTTTATTTGCACAAATTTTGAGCCAAGACACAGATAATATAAAATTAAAAAACAGAAAATTAATTAAATATGGATATGATCTATTCTTGGCTTCAAAAGATGCAGAAGCAAGTCAGGAAGATAGTAAACACCTTCTTTTGGAACTGCACAAAAAAGGCATAAGATCTCGAAGAATAAATTTCAGTGGTGTCTCCGCAAAGTAGAATATTTGGGGTTCTGACTGTGGGTGCCCTTTCTATTTCTCCCAAAAGAATTGAAAATATCCAAAAGTTAAACGCTGGTACCACTAAGAAACAGTTAAGAGCAATTTAGGAGTAACAGGGTTTTGTAGACAATGGATTCCTTGCTATGGGGAAATTAGTAAACCTCTTATAGCACTAACAAGGGATTTGGTCACTGAACCCTTCAAACTAGAGCCAGAACACCTGTCAGTTCTATCAGATCTAAAATAGGCCCCACTCTAGGCATCCCAGATTACAACAAGCCATTTACTTTGTATGTACATGAGTGAAGAGGGGTAGCTTCAGGTGTTTTAACTCAGACTTTGGGACCTTCTCGGTGTCCAATTGCTTATTATTCGGCCCAACTGGACCCAGTAGCAGCAGGAGCACCACCATGTCTTAGAGGTGTAGCTGCTACAGTCTTACTAATGACAAAAACTCTTGATCTAGTATTGGGATGCCCATTAACAATTATATGCCCTCATGAAGTAGAAGCCTTGTTGCTAAGTCATAGAACACAGGCGTTCTCAGATCAGTAAATTACAAGGTATGAAATAACCCTATTATACAATGAAAATATTATTCTAAAATGCTGTACAACCCTTAAACCTTCCACCTTGCTTCCAGACTTACCAACTTCAGAACCATTACACAGGAAATGATGTAAAGAACTGCCTATTTATTTTACATCAACTCCACTTTCCAGCCTGTCTTGGAGATGTTGGGCTCCCTTGGTGACATTGGGCTCTTTCAGTTTGGTGTTGGGAACTCGTGGCGGCATTCTTGGCATGCTTACCGGTTTTGGTTTTGTAGCATGGTTTAGGTGAGGCATCTTCCCTGAGCGACCTTGGTGAGTGGCTGCTGATTCCTCCTTTCCTTTACCTCCTAAAGCACTATTCTCCTACGAGGCCCCTCATCTTGGAGGAGACCTTGTGGCTGGAAGTGGAGCTAGATTTAATCTTCTGAGGAGTCCTCGTGGCTGAGGCCTCTGAACTTCCCTTGGCTTAGGCTAGGCCAGAGAAATCTTATACCCTTTCCTCTCTCTCTTCTTAATTTCTTCCTACTACTGTAATTAAACCACCATAAAAATCCCAAACTGACTTGAGTATTTCATTGGGATTGAATATAAATCCCTGGCAATCAATAAAATAACATATTCAGTCAACAACCCTAATTTTACCCTTAACAGTCAACAGGAGCATATGACAGAAAGTCACATGAGAGCCTAAGGGTCAAGACCTGAGTAAAGATTATAAAGTCCCAGCAGTCTTGGCACTTCTCTCCTGAAGGTACTTGAATTGGAGGTTTGACAACAGGTTTCTGGATTTTGGTGATACCAGCTGAACTTTTGAATTGGCTGCTGGCAGCTAGAAAAGTGGACAGAAGTCTCACTTTTCCACTGGACCTGCTTTGGACAATTTTCATTTAAAGATCCTGGCCTATTTGATTGGACTCTACTTGTGAGATTTGGTGTTGGAGAAACTTATTGTTTTAGCTTAGATAAGTTAGGTCAAGATAGGCTTATAGAAATTAGGGTTTAAGATTAATTGTAATAATTTTCCTTACCCCTTTTCCTTCTTCCCCATCCCCCAAAATAAACCTGTTTTTATATGTTTCCTTCTTGTTCATTCCCCTACCAAATTCCACTATTACAATGCTCTAAAAGAAGAAATTAAAGTGGAGAAAATTTACTAGAAGTTAAAAGAAATGTAACAGTGTCAAAAGGATGGATTAATTCTACACGTTAAAACAACTGCCTTGAAGATAGGATGGGCAAAGTTGATGTAAGGATTTTATTTCTCTCCATAAGTACATCAAATATAAAAATCTCAATACTGTACAAACTATCCAGGGTTTTTCAATTTAGATTCTATGTTATGGATCAATTGAATACTTAAATGTGTGGCAGGAATGAAGTTTCGACTCTATGAATGAGATTTCAAGATATATCTATATATAAATATATATATATATCTATATATAAGATATATACTGAAGACAATTTCACAATTTTCATAATTAACTACATATTTTGCAAACAACCATAGAAGAAGGAAAAAATACCAATATAAGTGGTCTATGATAAAATCATAGTCATGAGGAATTAGGAAAAGCAATGGAATAGGGTTTTCCAAGAGTCAAAGGAGCTTAAGCTGCAGCTGCAAATGAAATATTATAGAATAATAGGATTTTAATGTTATAAGGAACCCCAGTGGCCATGTGGTCCAACCCACATCAGAAAGGAAAACCCAATTATAACATACTGACAAATAGTCATTTAGCTGTTGGTTGAAGACATACTATCAAAGAGAGGCCAATTTCCCTTTTTGTAATATCTACCCAATTTTCTCTCTTCTTCTAGGTGTCATGTGGAATAAATTTATCCTTCTTCCAAATGCCAGTATTTAATTATATCAACTATCAAGTTATTTAGAGAGAGATATAGACAGAGAATCAGAGACAGAGAGACAAAGGGAGAGAAGAGAGACAAACATTGAAGAGAGAGTGAAAAAAATGCTCCAATCATCCATTTCTTGTATCACAAAATAGCTGATTTACTGGGGCAGCTAGGTGGCTCAGTGGATTGAGATGGGAGGACTTGGGTTCAAATTTGGCCTTAGACACTTCCTAGCTGTATGAAGCTGGGCAAGTCATTTATTCCCAGTTATTTTGCCCTTGCCCTTTTTTTTACCTTGAAACCAATACTTAATATTGATTCTATTATAGAAGATAAGGACTATAAAATATATCTGGCTTATAATTTGCTTTCCTGTGATCATAAGCAATTTAACATATTTTTACCATAAAAGTCATCATTTGAAATGATTTGTTAAGTAACAAATAATAAAAAATAAATCTCTAGTTCCTGAAAAGGTTGGAATATTTGGTTTGAAAAATGTTTAAATTGTAAGATATTTCACCTATGTTTTAATTTTTTCTTCATCAAAGAGATCCTATGTTGTATAAAAAAAACTGCTCTCAATGTCAACTATAATAGAACATCTTTAGTTTGAAACAAGTGTCTCTGGGGAAGGGCACTAACCAGTTACTTTTCTAGCCTTCTATGGGAAAACTCAATTTTTCCCTGTTCATTTTAAAGGAAAATGAATTTCTATAAAAGTACCTGAAATTTCTATCTATATCCTCTAAAATTAGATTTTGTGAGTCATCTGAGAATGTTATATTTTCTATCAAAGTAGAAACTAGAGACATAATAAAATTCTCTTGCCTTAGAATTTCAATAAAAAAAAGAAAAATTCTCATTAAGATTTAAAATGATCAAAGAATCATTGAGTTGGTCCTCTGTACAGTTTTCTTTTCCCAAAGAAATGTAGAATTTGACCTGATTTGTCAGTGTAGTGATCCTTTACCCTTTTATTCTACTTTAGAATATTGATAAGGAAGTAAAAAGTTAATGGAAATGGAAATAGCTACTTTGGAAACTCTCAGTCACTCTTTGGGAAGGACATCTGTCTTACAAAACTTTTATTTCTAGTTTGGGCATAAGACATTAACCTTTCACTTCATCTGCCATTATATGATAAATCTGGATATATGCATTTAGCACCTTTACCTAACCATTCAACTAACCCAAAGGCTTGATTGGGGTTGTCTTTCTTATGGAAGTTCAAATGACATTAAAATTGTTGCCTGCTAAATCATACATATGGCTCATATTTACCTTGTAGCCCAACACAGCCCCCAAGAGCTTTATTCAGATGAATTACTCTTTGGCCTTACCTTCTCTATATTACACTAGTAAGATGTACCTGTTAAAGTCGAGCATAAGACTTTACTTTTATCCCTATTAAATGTCATTAGATTAGCTCTGACTTAAAGTCTAACCAACCAAGTCTTTTGGATCCTGATTCTTTTGCCAAATACACTATTCCTTAAAGCTTTGTGTCATCTGAAAATTTGATTACCATAGGATTTGGGGACATATTTATGAAAATTTTAAGTAGCACAGGGCCAGGTGGAGATCCAGGGTATTTGGACTAGAATCCTCCCTTCTAGTGAAAATCAACCTCATTAGTTATGAATCTGTTTAACTCTTGTCATCTAGCCTATCATATCTCTTCATCATGTGCCCAATAATGGCAAAAAACTTTACTGAAATCTAGGTAAGCAATGTACTTATTTGATTCCTCTGGTTTACCAGTGTTATATCCTTGTTGATATTTCCTCTTTTCTAATGAGGCAGCGAAGTGTTGCAGGATTTGGAGTCATAAAGGCTGGAATTCAAATCCTTCCTAATTGCTTAATCCTGACCAAATCATTTTATCTATCTCAGCCTCAGTTTACTCATCTATAAAATAGGGATAATCATAGAACTTATCTCATAGGGTAGTTGTGAGGATCAAATGAGTCAATATATGTAAATTTTCTTTCAAACATTAAAATTCTAGTAATTTTTATATGATCCTATGACATTTCTTCCAATCCAGTATTTCAGAGAAAATGAACAATTTTAAGTCATATTCATCAATTCTTTCAGTTCTCAAAGATATATATATATATATATATGTATATTTTGTTTCTGTGTCTATACAAATATATGGAAATATACATAAAGATATATACAAAGATATATATTGCACACATACATATATGTACACAAAGATATATATTTCTTTCTGTGTGTGTGTGCTTATTTAATGGGGAAGCTAGGTGGCATAGTGAATAGAGTATAGGGCCTGGAATCAGGAAAATTCAACTTCCTTCCTGAATTCAAACTTGGCTACATAAACTTTCTAGCTATGTTACTTGGGCTAGTCATTTAACCCTGTTTGCCTCAGTTTACTCTTCTTTAAAGTAACCTGGAAAATCAAATGGCAAACTACTCCAGTATCTCTGTCAAGAAAACCATGAATGGAGTTATCTTTTGTTGGACATGACCAAAACTACTAAACAAGAGCAAAAACATCTCTAATGACTTGAACTCATCAAAGGCTGCCATTTGTATTTTCTTTTTTTTTCTTGACCAAAGATCATTCTTCTTTTCAGAGAAAACTTCAGAAGCAAAATATAAATTGAACAGCTCATCATTCTCTCTGTCGTAAAAGAAGGCATAGTACAATAATAAGAGAACTTGGGTTTGGAGTCTAAAGACCTGAGTTCAAGTCCTGATTCTCTCTTCAATTCCCTGTGTGACCTTGTTATATATATAACCTCTCTAGGCCTATAATTTCATCATCTGTAAAATGAGAGCTTTCTAAATGTTATCCTAGGATCCAATGATTTGTCATTTCATCTTTTCTCAATCCCTTCAAACAGTTGATCCTTATCTTTTCATAAATATTTTTTAAAATTCTTTGTTGTTTTTATCATTGCTGACACCACTCATAAAAGACCATGCCAACTCCATTATTTTACACAAAACTAGAGACATTAAGGAATTTGTCCAAGATCTTACAGAGAGGAAGTAATCCAGTTAGAGTTTGGGATAAGCTGTAGAAAGTAGAAAGAAGAACAATACAGATTTTATTTGATTTACTTTTATTTTATCATGAATATGTTTTGAGGATTTTAGTGAGGTTAAATCAATTAGAAATCCATCAATCTGTATGTAAAATTGGTGCTGGGATTGCTTGGAAGAAGGTTCTTCTGACCAGCCTTCAGGTTATTCTAGGAGTGATATAAAAACACGACATCATATTTTATTATGGTTTCCAGTTTCTGGCTACAAACACTTTTCTACATTGGCCAAGGTATAAATGACATAGGCTTGTCCAAGAACAACTTTACATTTTATCTGAGGAACAATAAAGAACCATTCAAACTTTAGCATGAGAGGTAAAAAAAAAAAAAAGATAATTGGGAGACTTAGACCCAGAGTGGATAGAATACTTTCCACTTAGGAATTCCCCTGAATACCCAGCGATGATCTCTGGGTTTTCTAAGAGTGAAACAATCACTTTCTCTCACTGGGTCAGGTGTACAAATTCCTTGGAGACAATTGATATATAAAAAACAGTATCTCTTATTATAAAAAGGGATACAAACTGAGGATTAGAACAAGGGGTCCCTAACTCTAAGGGATCTAGCTTTCCCCCATAATCTTCTACATCCCTCTCAAGAGGGAATCTTCTGGTCTTCTGGCTAACTTACCGTCTCCTTATTTCTATCTAGGTGTTCCCCCAAACCTGGCCAAGCTGCCTATCTATGACCCTCAGTAGTTGGTTAGATTTATTTCAAGACCTGTTTCTGAAAACAGTTATGACTGATCTCAAATGGCTAAGTCCACCCCAGGGGTCTGACCCCTGAGGTAAAACCTCAAAAGCCTATCTGACAGGATTTTTAGATAAAAACTTTATGGAAAGCAAAACAGGTAGGATCAGATCCTTTTCTAGATCTTTCCCAGTCAAATAGAACACCTCCAAAGTTGATTTCGGGGTTTACTCCTTCTCCACAGTTAGTTTAAGGTAGATGAGCTCCAACAAGCCCACCTTTCCTCCACCCTTCCAGATAGGAAGAGTCCGATGTCCTACAGGAAGTCCCTACTTTAGCAACTGTCATTTCCAAACTATTCCCTCCTCTGCCGTCTGCCTGCTAAAATCCTTTCCTTGAGTTCCTAGTATGTCCCTTAAAGACAGCCTTCCTCTTCTCTTAAATCTTATCCTATCTCTATCCTTCTCCCATTACAGAGGTGATGTTCTTTGACCTTTGATTTATGTCTATATATGTGTGTGTGTGTGTGTGTGTGTGTGTGTGTGTGTGTGGTGTGTTGACTAAAAAGATACACATGTATATATGTATGTATGTATGTTTTTGTCAATTATATGTACCTATACATGTATATGTATATTAGGAGACAAACTAGGAAACCAAATAATACAAGTGAGAGATGTTAAGGAACTTGAACCAGTGTGGTTCAAGAAAAATGTGAGAGATATTGATGAAATAGAATTGACTAGTCTTGGTAACTTATTAAATGTAGGAAGTGAGGGAGAGTGAAGAGTTGAGGATGACTGCAAGGTTACAAACTTTTATGAATAGAATGATGGTGATTCTCTAAACAAAACAAAATATCTAACAGGCAATTGGCATTAAAGACCAGGGGATATTAGTTTAAAGATGTAGATTTTGGGATCATCTTCACAGACAAAGTCAAAGTGTATAGGAAGATTATTTTTAAAAATTAATTTATTTAGAATATTTTTTCTTGGTTACATGATTCACGATTTTTCTCACCCCTCTTCTTCCCCTCCTCCCAGAGCTAACAAGCAATTCCACTGACGTACATTACTATCATTATTCAAAACTTATTTCCAGGTTATTCAGATTTGCAGTAGAATGATCTTTTAATGCCAAAACCCCAATCCTATCTATCCCCAGAGGACCATAGGGTCAATCATGTTTTTCCTCTGTGTTTCTGTTCCCACAGTTCTTTCTGTGGATGTGGATGGCGTTCTTTTTCATAAGTTCCTCTGGATTTTGTCCAGAGTCATTGCATGCTGCTAGTAGAAAAGTCTATTACATTTGATTATGCCATTACTCTCTGTGTACAATGTTCTTCTGTTTCTGCTCCTTTTGATCTGGATCAATTCCTGGGAATCTTTCCAGTTCACATGGAAATCCTTCAGTTAATAATTTCTTTCAGCACAATAGGTGTTCTATCACCATAAGATACCACAATTTGTCTAGCCATTCACCAATCAGTGGACACCCCCTCATTTTCCAATTTTTTGCCACCACAGAGAATGTGGCTATACATATTTTTGCACAAGTTTTTTTTCTTTATTATCTGTTTCAGGTACAAACCCAGCAGTGAGTGGTATGACTGGGTCTAAGGGTCGGCATTCTTTTTTTTTTTTTAAAATCTCATTTGTGTTTTCTGTACCTTGACTTTCTGGGCAAGCTAGTAGTGTTTCTGGAGCCAAGTGTCAATCTCACAGCCTTAAGTTTTCCTAGGTGAGGGTCGGCATTCTTTTAAAGCCTTTTGGGCATATTTCCAAATTGTCCTCCAGAATGGTTGGACCAATTCACAACTCCATCAGCAGTGTATTAGTGTCCCAGTTTTGCCACATCCCCTCCAACATTTATCACTTTGCTACAATATTGGCCAGTCTGCTAGGTGTGAGGTGGTACCTCAAAGTTCTTTTGATTTGCATTTCTGTATTAGATTTCAACATTATTCAATTAGCCTGTTTCTCCTGGTATCACTTTCCTTTCTTCTTACATCACTTCATTTCTCTTCTCTACTTTTCCTCTGCCTTTCTTTATTGGTTTTTGAAGTCTTTTTGAACTCTCCCATCATATTTTTCTTTTGGACTTTGTGTGTATTTCCTTTGCTTTTGCTGTCCCCTTCTATGTCTGTACTTTGCTCTTTGTTCCTTTAGAATTAGGTGCTTTTTTACTGTTTGCTTATTTTCCCTATCTAATTATAGGTAGGCTCTTTTTTTTTCTGGGAAGATTAGGTACCCTCTTAAACTTCAGTCCTTCCTTAATTGTATTCTTAGTTTATTTTCTAGGTTGTTACTAGTTTACCAGATGGTTTGATGGCTAAGAACTCTGAGAACCCCCTTTCCCTGCTGATCCAATTGACCTTTAAGATGCTGATGGCTGAAGGATTTGCCCAGGCTTGGGAATAAGCTTTTTATCTCACTCTGCACTTGATCATATCAGGGTCTGATAAAATTCTTGCCCCAGGCTTTGACTCAAATTTTTGGTCTCACTGTGTACTTGATCCAATCAGGCACACCCTTGATTGCCTAGAGTTCCTCCCCTAGTTTTGCAAAAAGATGGTGGGGCACCTTTGTGAACTGTGTCTTCACCCCAAATGGTAAACCATGTCCTCATCTGAAGCCCAGACTGAGATTCCTGGCTTTGCTCTGGGCCCATACAGATCATCTCACTTTAGCCCAGACTACCCTGAACTGGGACTCTGGATTTCTCCACAGGTTTGAAATTTCAAGGGGTATGGGTTGACTTGTACCATTATTTCCCCAGGCTGGATCTAAGGATATGAATGTTGACTTGGGCTTAGGTTCTGTACCTGGGACATCAGATGTGGGTTGGGAATGTTTGCTTTACTATTGGCTTGCTCTTCCTTCTTTGCTACAGCTTCTTGTGGGCTCTACTCTCCTCTCACCTCAGTGCCCCAGATTTTCTCTGCCTATCTTTTGGGTTTTTCTTTTCTTGAAAGCTGTTTTATTTTGTCTCGTTGTGTTAGTTCTTTCCCTCCTGTATTAATTTTTGGTGATATTTTAATCTTGATTGGAGAGGATTCTTGTGGTGGCATGGAGGAGCTCTGATTCATTCTGTCCTCCTGGCTTCTCCCCTGAAATGATTTCCTACGGAGAAATTTAAGGAAATACACACAAAGACAGAGATACAGATACAAAGACAAACAGAGATAAACAGAGACAGAGAGACAGAGATAGAAGGAGGGAGGGAGGCAGGGAAGGAAGGAGAAAGGAAGGGGAAGAAACAGATGGACAAACAGAGAAGGCAAGGAAGGAGAAAGAGGAGAGAGAGAGAGAGAGAGAGAGAGAGAGAGAGAGAGAGAGAGAGAGAGAGAGAGAGAGAGAGAGAGAGAGGACACTGCATCTTCATCAGAGATGAGTACAATAGGAGACAACAGAAAATGTAGAGAGTTTTTAAGATGTGCAGCAATAAGGGAAGGAGAGAGAGCTCATGATGAATGTCTTCTGTTTTCCCTAGGAAAATAGGAGATAAAGTTCTCTAGTAACATTTACCTGACTTTAGAGTGGTACCTAGGTGGTACAATGGTTAGAGTGCCCAGCCTGAGGTCTGAGGTCAAGAAGACCTGTGCTCAAATCAAGCTTCAGACAATTACTTGTTGTGCAATTCTGGAGAAGTCACTTAAACTTGTATGTCGCAGTTTCCTTATCTTGAAAATAAACTGGAGAAGAAGAAAATAACAAGTCACTCTTGTATCTTTACCAAGAAAACCCAAAATAAGGTTATAAAGGGCAGGATGGGACTAAAATGATTAAACAAACCAAAAAATAAATTAGAATCAAATTGAGATTAGATAACATAAATTTTTATATCAGTCTCTGTGGTTATAGGATTTCTTTCCTTTGCAAGGACAAAAAAGCAGATGGTGAGGGTAAATGTGGACTGGGGTTTAGTAAGGCATGATCAGCAAGAAGCAACTGAATAAGGGATGCCAAGAAAGATTGTGTACAAGTAAATTGCCTAAAAATAGGGTTGATACTGTAAGGTGGGAAAGTCAGGTCAGAGCAGTGTGATGAATTTGGAGAGCAAAGAGAGGCATAAGGTGCCTGGAGGCTGTGGGGAGGACATGACATATTGCCTCTCTACCTTGGTTTCCTCATTTCTAAAGTTAAGTATATAAATCAGAAACTAACTGTAGAATAATGGTATTTACTTAGTGTTTCCAAAGTTGAAGTAAATGTCATATAGAGTCGACTGGATTCCATCCTCTTAAACATCTGCTTTTTCTTCTAATAAGACTCATGAGGAACCAGTCTTCCTGGTCAGCAAAAATTAACACAACTGTCTCTTCCTCTGATTTTATATGATTATTACCAAAGAGAGTTAGTTGCTTCTTTGTACACCGTATGCTAATATGCACATGGTCTTTATGTGAAGAATGTAATTTTGGAGAAGTTTAATTCATCAAACTACTTTCCATTCCCTTTCTCTTGAGCTTCACAAAGAGTTTATTTTGAATAATAACAAAATCACAGTTTTAGAAATTATTATGAAATCTAAACACCCAAATTAAGATAGATTCTTTCTTATTGTCCTTTTGCTTAGAAAATCTACTATAGATGAATAGGGTTTATAAAAGTTATTTTTTAACATTGACTATAATTTTCATAATTTTAAAAATTCCATTAGATGCTTATAATGAATTCAGTCTATTTTCAAGGACATTATAATTCATTGACTTCGTGGCATATACATTTCCTTTCTTTTTAATTAATAGAGAGTAAAATATAAAGAAATTTGAAGTAAAAAATTTCATTTGACTTTATATGTTACCAACAAGATTACTTTTGTCCTGATTCTTATTTTCAGCTAATGGCTCTACTTTGACTATTTTTATACCATGATTACATTTCATAAAGGAGAACAAAACATAGAAGTTCACCCTCTGGATGATAGAAATCAGCTTACAAAAGAAAATAAAATTGACTTTTCTGTCACCACACCTGAAAAGCAAGTGTGCTTTTCTTCAAATCAAGAAAATGAAATGGAGTAGAGTGCTTCTTGAAAGACATGCTGAAATCTAATACAGATTAATTACACTCATTATAGCTCAGGAGGAAAATGGAATGTATATTGAAAGGTTCATGAAGATTGTTTGTTTCACTAAAATGGCCCTTAATGAGGTCAGGTTCTGTGGAATGTGTCTTTAGTATTAAAAGGGGGGATTTTTAGGTTTGGTAGAGACAATGGTACATTGTGCTACTGAATTAAAAATTTCTTTAGAAAGATCCATGAGAGCCTTATTCAAGTATGTAATTTTATTCATATTCTTAAATAAAAAGTTGTATTTCCTTGTGATGATATAAAATTTCTCCAATGAATTAATATGTTTCTCTGAAATTATGATTATTTTTAATAGTATCACTACAACCATGTCTGTGAGAAATGTTCTACACTGTTCTTCATCTTTTATTCATTCTCCAACCTGTGATATTGTTTCCATTACCATTACTCTATTAAAACAGTTCCTTGCCAATTGCCTCATTATTTTGAAAAGCATTTCCTAGCTTGCTGGATATCTCCACCTAGTTGTTTGCTGGTTTATTAACATAGACATATTAATATTTGATAATTCTTGATTCTTAAATATCAACCTAATTCTCTATTCCTTTACCATCAAATTCTCTATTCCTTTACCATCACCCTCCCAATAATTAAATCTTGCAACCTCAAGTCATTTTCATTTCTTTCCTGTACTTCATCCAACATATCTTATCAGGTACTAAGTGCTTCTCTTTTTACTTCTGGAATATCACTCCCTCACCCCCCCCTCTATGACCCCCAACAACCAACCCCTGGTTTTCTGCTTTAGTGGCATTCTCTATAGTGCAGGCCATTATTTTTTTAAAAAAAATTATGCTATTCTACAATAAGGGTCATCTATTTGGTTTTCTGGCCTATATTCTCTTTCTTCTACAATCTATCTTCTCAATTGCTTTAATAAGCCATCAAGACTATACCACTCTTCTACTGAGAGACCTTCACCTCCCTGTTGCTTAATGCATAATGTATAGATTTGCAATACTGTTATTCTTTTTAAAGTTAGTTTAATTTTTTTATGAATAAACATTCCTTTTCTGTCTTTTACCTCATTACACGTATTAAAAACAAACAAAAAATTTTAACAAGATTCTTGAAACAAGTATCCAAAATCAAGAAAAACAAATTCATTCCTTTACATGTCTAAAAATGTTTATTTGCATATTTTTCTTCACTTCCTCATCCAATTTTTACATTAGTTGGCATTAGTTATTGGTCTTCTATAATTATGGTTGATTATATTGATCAATATTTTGAAATATTTCAATGTTTTTGTTTTGTAGTGTTGTCAGGGTAGAAATTTTTTCCAAGCCCTTATCATTTCACTCTACATCACTTAAAACAAGTCTTCCCAGATTTCTCTAAAACCATCCCTTTCACCATTTGATCTTCCTTCTCCTCCTCCTTTTTATATAGACCTACTAGTAGAATCATTAAGGCAAAGGGTATGAATAGTTTAGCAACATTTTGAGCAAAGTCCCAATTCTTTTCCCAGAATGTTATGATCAATTCACACCATCCACAGTACCTCAGTGATCCTGTTTTCCTATAGTCCCTCTAAAAATTTTCTTTTTCCGTTGTTGTTAAATTTGCCAATCTCATGGGTGTGAGATAGCATCTCAGAATTGCTTTAATAGCATTTCTATAATTATTAGTTCTTTAGGTCATATTTTATAGGATTATAGATAATTTGAATTCCTTCTCTTGAGAACTACCTACTCATATCCTTTGACCATTAATCAAATGGGAAGTAGCTTTTATTCCTATTTCAAATCAGTTTTTGTATAAATTTGGGAAACACACTTATCAGAGAAATGTGCTGCAAATATTTTTTTCATGTTACTATTTTCTTAGCTGCATTGGTTTTGTTTGTACAAAAAATTTTAATTTTAAGATTCCCATTTTATCTTCTATGCAGTATTTTCTCCTTAACCTGGGCATTTTGGAATTTGGTTATAATATTCTTGGGAATTTTTATCTTAGTATCTCTTTCAAGAGCTGTTATTGTGTTGTTGTGATTAGTGGGCTCTCTCCATTTCTATTTTACCCTCAGGTTCTAGAATATCATGGTAGTGTTCCTTGATAACTCCTTGAAATATTATGTCTAGGCTCTTTTTTATCATGATTTTTCATGTAGTTCAATAATTCTTAAATCTCTCCTCAATCTATTTAATGGGTCAGTTGTTTTCCCAATAATATATTTCACATTTCCCTCTATTTTTTCATTCTTTTAATTTTGTTTTATTGTTTCTTGATGTCATGGAGTCATCAGTTTCCACTTGTTCAATTCTAATTTTTAAGGAATTATTTTATTTGGTCAATTTTTGTACCTCCTTTTCCATTTGACCAATTCTATTTTTTAAGTTCTTTTCTTCCACTAATTTTTGTATATATTTTTCCATTTGGCCAGTTTCTACCTTATAATGAGTTCTCTTTAGTGAATTTTGCATCTCTTTTTCTGTTGACACTATTCCAAGTTTTAGGAGTTTTGTGCTATCATTTTTAAAGCTAGTTCAAGGGGATTTGTAAATTTTCATTTATTCCAAGGTGGTATATTATAATGAGAGATATGATCCTTGGTCTCCTGAAGTAGGCTCTACTCTAATAGTGACCACAGGCACTCTTTTCTGCCACAGAATTGTAACCAGGATCTCCATTACTACTAGTATATATGGCAATGCAAACAAACTCCTGTTCCTGTGCCAGGAAAGGATTCAGTGCAATCTCCTTCTGAAAGAACTGGATGAAATCTTCATCTATGGACTGAAAGAACTACAGAAGCTGTCCCTGCTCATTCAGTGTCCCCCCACCCGCACAAGACTAGTGCTGACTTGTCAAAGCATAACTGTGTGCTGGACTCTGCTCCACTCACTCAAGTGAGACAGATCTTTCCTATCAGCTTTATAAATTGTTTAGGCTTAGAAGACAATTTCACCCCATAATTTGGTTGGTTCTGCTATTCCAGAATTCTTTTCGAGGTGCTATTTTTTATTGTTGTTTGGAGGGGAATTTGGGAGACTTCAAGAGAGTTCTTGCCTTTACTCTGCCATCTTGGCTCCCTGAGGAAATTTTTGGAAAGGGTTAATTTTTATCTTGTATTCTCATCATCCCCATCATCATTGTCATTATCATCACTGTCCATGTTTCCAGATGGGAGTAGGGGATATGAAAGCTTATCTGTATCTTCAAATTGTATTTTAGTGGTTTGAGGTAGTAAAGGAATCCCAAGTAATTCTTCATCAGGACTTCCACTGCTCTTTGCATTACTGGGAGTTGTTATAGAAGAATGTGTGGTCAAACTTGAGCTTTATTTATTATATGTAGCCTTTTAAATTTTCTCTCTTTCTGCAGTTCTTCTATTTCTCTGATTTCTAAAACTTTTCTACTTTTTTCTGCACTGTTCTTTGAGTTTGTTGGAATGTTTTTTCTAAGGCAAATGTCTTGCCTTTCTTTCTTAGTGGCATGGGACTTCCCTAGCATCTGGAACATTATTTTCCAAACACGGGGATTAACATATGCCTCCACTTAATATCAAGGACAGCAGAACCTTTTATGCCCTAAGACCTTGACTCCAAAGCTGATAAAGCCAATGGCATAAGGCATCTCCAAATCAGCCTCTGCCATGTTAGTGTAATCACTGCCTCTTGAGGCTTCCATGCTAGCTCTCAGAATGGACAAAGACCCAGGCCCTGACCAAGTTACAAACTAATGAACATATGATATTTTTGGGGAAAATTGTATCTCATGTATTTTAAAAAGGAGCTTGAATACTTTTCAGTACATTAAAAATGTATGCTTTCAAAGAATTTCAACATTGTTGGTTTGCTGATATTTCCACAACTACTGCTAGAGTAAGGAAGAGTTTTATTCTTCATTACAAACAGTGCTAAGAGAGCCAGAAACATTAAAAGTTATTGTGAGATCACAGATTTATAGGACTATAATAAAAAACAAATGAAAGTTTGGTCCATGCTTTCTTCCCTACACAAAGTCACCATTGAAATCAGAAGTGTCAGATACACGGCTTGAAATATAACTGGACAATTTTAAAGAAAAAAATAAAATTACAATAATATACATCAGTATATTTTTCTAAGTCAATATTTTGCCTGTAGGGATCCTTGTGTTCATTTTTATGGCCCCCATTTCCATTTGAATTTGACTACTGATCTATTCCAGCCAAGAGATGATGTTGTACTGCCCTTTTAAAGCTTGCTATAAGTAGATTCTGAATTCCCTTGGTCTGCCAGTGTGGCATTCTATTGTTCTGATGGCTAATCTTTGATCTTACAGCCAAACAAAATCTGTAGTGTTTCAATTTAAGCCTCAGAAGCCACATAATATGTAAATATAGGCAGCATACATTTGCAACCTCATAAAAATACTCCAATCACTTAAAATAGTAATATTTTACTCTTAGATAATCTATGAAAATTACTTAAGAAAATTAGAAAAATGAGGCACATTTCATCTTTGTTATAGTTTGCACAATCAACAACTCTTGTGTTAGAAGATGATCAAATTCATTTTCTCATGTTTATCTGAGTCATCTTGGTAAATGATAATTTTCTCTTATCGGTTTGTGTCTAAACTAGACGGCCATTGAGGCTCCCTCCAACTTTAGTTCTCTGCCTCACTTAAAAAAAATAATTAGTCTAGTTCTTTAATGTAGGAAATTCCCAAAAGAAACTCCATCTGCTTGTAATAATGATAATAATAATAATAATGATAATAGCATTTACATAGTGTTTAAAAAAAACCCTTACCTTCCATCTTAGAAATCAATACTATATACTGATTCTAAGGCAGAAGAGCTATAAGGACTAGGCATTGAGGGTTAAGTGACTCACTCAGGGTCCTACAGCTAGGACGGTTCACCTAGATGCCCTCATTTACATACTGCTGGAAAAAGAATAATATACATTCCTTTGCAATGTTCTTTGATCTGTTATTTTACCCTAATAAGAGTCCTGAGAGGTAGCTACAATTATCACTCTCAATTTTCAAATGAAGAAATAATTCAGATAATGATTAATTGACTTCCTTAGGATCACAAGCTAAGTGTCTAAGCCTAGATTTGAATTCAGAATTTCCTTTTGTCCACTGTGTCAGCTAGCTACATCTTAAAGTAATAGAAAATTGCCCAAAGAAATGAGAAGTTACATGACCTGCCCAGTGTCACACAACCAATATATCAGAGATAGGACCTTACCTTAGGTCTTAGGTCATCTTGACTTTAAAACTGGTTCTTTGTTTAAATTGCTTCACCTATTTTTATCCTTAACTATTTTTAAGTATTTTTTAACAACAACAACCAAACCAAGTTAAAACTAAGTGAAGATTGTAATGTACATTATGTATTCTAGGTTAATTTACAATAAAAACCAACTTACAATTGAACCACTTGGATGTATAGTGGATAGATTTCTAGGTTTGGAATCAGGAAGATCTGAGTTCATGTCTAGCTGGGTAATCCTAGATAACATAAATACTATCTTTCGGAATTGTTATTCATTGTTTCTGTGAATAAAGATAGAGGGTTGTTTCTTTACAAAATTGTATCTTAATTTATACTTTTGTAGCAGGTGGGGAAAATCTGGCAAGAAAGAATAATGAATTACTTTAACAATTCAATGTATCTTTGACTTCAATGATACACGTTTATTCAATTGGTTCAATTCACAACACACATAGACTTTCTCATTATCAATGATTCTGGTCCACATTTTTACTTATCCTCGGATGAGGACAATGCAGACTTAAAGAAGGATTTTCTCTTATTCCTTTTACATAATTTAGGTTTTAGCACCCGAGCTGTTCACTGGCTGCCCCTCACTCATGGCTGATATCTTATTTTCCAATCATATATTTCATTGGAGATAAGTTTTATGCTACTGCTTGATCATCACTAGAAATATCCCCCAGTTGCTTGTGTTCACTCTCCATTGACCTTTGGGTCATCCGCAACTTTGATTTCTTGGGATATTGTGATGTTGTAAGATTCCCAATCATGAAACGTTACTGGGAGAACCTTTGTATTGAACAATGAATCCTTGCCCTGGGGACCAGCTTTGGATCATTTTAGCTATCTCATATTTAATGGAAAATGCAGTCCTGGAAAGCAAATTATTTTTTCATTGATGATAATGGGAATCATTAGAAGTAATAGTAGGAATGGCTTCTATTGGAAAAGAATTTGGCCACTGGAGGATATGATGAAATAATATTCACTAAGACTTTTAAAAGCATGTTTATAAATGGAAAATGCTGACTTTCTGATATTAATATTTTTGAACTTATTATTTTCAGTCATTTTGATTTTGTACATAAAAGTAAAATAAAATATTAACCATATCACTTGTGGAGCATATATAGGAAATGATGAACCATAACTGAACAATAGAGATGGAGCAGATGACTTATGATATACACCATTTGAGAATCATAGATTCAGAACTTGTAAGAATCATAGAGGTCATCTCCTCTAGCACTCTAAATTTACAGATGAGAAAACTAAAGCCTAGGGAAGCCGTGATTTATTCAATATAAACAGACTTACTAACCATCAGAGAAGGGATTTGAACTCAGGTTTTTTGACTCCAGAAGCGATGCTCTTATTCCCTTAGAGGAGATCATGGTTGAATTATTGAATTATTGAAATCTTGACCCAAGTAGAAATATAAGAAACCCATTGTCCTCTACCTTAATTAAGTCACATCTAGAATATTGTTTTCAGTTCTGGGCACATAGTTTAGAAATAATATCTTTATGAAATGAATTACAATCATAGAATACTGATTAGGAAAGGGAGAGGAGATGCCATATAAGCATAAATTGAAGAAATTGAGGATGTTTATAGATCAAAGCAAAGAATACTTGATCAGATTTGATAGCTACTTTTAAGTACTTGAAATATTATTATATAGTCTGAGGATTAGATTTGTTTTGTTCCAGAGGGCAAAACTAAGTGCCAGGTTTACAAAATAATAGATTTCTCCTTGATATGAAGGAAAAAAAAACCTTTCAAGTTTAGTGCTATAAAATAAATATATCTTGGGACTATTAATTTTTCCATTATTAAAAGTTTTTGAGGAGAGGTGGGATGGCTACTTGTGAAAATATTGTAAAGGCTATTATTATTTGTTATTCAGACAAGGTGACCTCTGAAACTGTTTCCAACTCTATGATTTAATGACATTACACTTTAGGTGAGCATCATTTAACAGTTATATGATAGGCCAGGTACACTTTGGAGATTTCCCCATTTTCTGGCTTGTTATCCCCAGTAAAATGGTTTGGGAGCTATAGTATGTACTACCCTGTCCCCCCAGGGAATGACCTTATATTTATTAAGTTAGGCACATAAATCAGTTGTTGAGCAATGAATAGAAAAAAACAATGCATTTTCCCACTATTGTACTTTTCCTTATAGTTTCTAGAAATGGAAGTGAAAATCAAGAACTCCGTATACTATTAGTTAACCCTGTGACAAGAAACTCACCCCAGACAAAAAATAGGACTCAAAGATGAAAACCTAATATGACTAGAAGAGACTTGCAGAGATCATTTTAATTCACTAGTTATTTCCAGGCAGGAATGGCTCCAAGTCCATTCCACCATTTTCATTGCCAGGTATTGAAGATGTTATGGCTTAATGGTTATGGTAAAACATCTGTGTACGTAAGGATTCCCCACCACCAAACCTTTCCCCAACCTATTTAACGATGTCAGAAAGTACCCCTAATTCTGGTATTCTGGTATTCATTCCTTTGAGGTTGAGAGACTCCTCTGAATGCCATTGAATAAATGGTCATGGACTGAAAGATAATGCTTAGATTTTTTTCCCCTTCATTGAGAGAGAGAACAATAGAATGTGAAGAAGAGGATTCAGTTAGTATATGTAAGATGGAAAGTGGCTAGATTAGTGCAGAGCTAGGAAACTACAGCTTTGCATTTAGTTGATGAAATATTGTGAATTTGATCATTGCATCCTCATATTCCATGCAATTATACTAGTAAGGGAAGATGAGTGCTGCAAAGGGGCAACTTTATGACACAGTGGTTAAAATTTTGGATTTTGAGTCAGGAAAATCTGATTTCAGATACTTATTATCTGTGTCATCCTGGGTAAAGTAGCTTCAATGTCATCATCTGTAAATTGGGATTAACATTAGCATCTATTTCATAGGGGGGTAAGAATCAAATGAGTTCAATTTATAAAGTGTTTTTGCAAATCTTAAAGTATTATATAAATGCCAGCTTTTATTGGAGACTTGCCCATTTAGATATAGTCTCATACTTACTGGTAATAATGGTTTTAAAAAATAATTTAGTTCCTTTTACTTCTCTTTGAGGAATAGAATGTCCAGGGCCAGTTTCACAACTGAAATTTAGCAGCATTGCAAGGAATTGCATCTCTTGAAACCTCAATTCTCCCATCTGTAAAATGGGGTAAATGATACTCATACCTGCCTAATACAACATTTATTTAGGAAGTACTTTACAAATCTTAAAGTTTTTACATGTGTCAGTTGTTGATATAATAATTATTGATATTATTAACCAGCCATTGTGGTTTATCATTTTATTGCTGTTGCTATTTTTACTGTGTATTTGGAAAGTACTCTTAACTGCTTATCATATCCTCATTGTAGTCCTGTGTGTTTAGAACCAAATTTGTCCTGATCCCAAAGGAGACCGACTCCATACCTTACATTACTTTTTAACAATAAGTGCAGTAGGTTTACTGTAAGCTACCTAATGCCTGTGTAGGAGAGTTCCCAGGATAGGAAATCTTTGTTTTTATAACAACTTTCACCTACAGCTCTCATTGTGCCACTGAAGATTAATTAAATTTTATAATAGATCCGTGAGGCAGAAATACTGTAATCACTTTGCTGAAATCCTGTCCTCTCTAGAGTGTGAAGCTAAAACTATCTAGTGGAGCCCAGTAGCTTTTCATATTATTCTAGGCCAGTAAGTGGAGAAAAATTCTGTAACCAGTGATACCCAGGGGAAATTTATAAGAGCCTAACTTAATTACACAAGATGAATTCTGAGGGTAATACCTCAATACTTTCTGTTATGCTTCTAAAAGTTCCACAGGTGGTTAGGATTTTAGTTTTCTGCCTTTCATGAACAATTGGAGTTAAGAAGGAGAGGTCAGAACAAGGAATAACAACAACATGTGATTTCTACTTGGTTAAGGCCAAGTAATGCTTTACCAACTTTTCACTAAAGGCTATTGGTTATTCTTAGAGAACCTTGAGAGACTCTTATTCTTTTCTGTCATCATAGTAATCATATTATCCCATGATATCAGATTACTAATACTTCATTTTTTTCTTACAACTTCTTGTATGGAGTCATTTCAGTCATGTCCAACTCTTTGTGACCCCACTTGAGGTTTTCTGGTCAAAGATACTGAAGTGGTTTGCCATTTCCTTCTCCAGCTCATTTTTCAGAGAGGGGAAACTGAGGCAAACAGGGTTAAGTGATTTTTGCAGGCTCATTCAGCCAGTAAGTGTCTGAGGCCAGATTCAAACTCAAAAAAATTCCAGACTCTAGGTCTGGCACTGTTTCTACTATATATCATCCAACTGCCACAACTTAAAACTTAGGTACCCCCTATAATATATTATGTTTCAGTGTCACTTCTATCACCTGATGCTAGGATGTTTTAACCTAGAAATGAGGACTTAACAGACTTTGTCTCTTCATGCTTAGAAAATTATAAAAGTCTCCTAGCTGGCTTCTTTCCTCCCCTGACTTGAATCCATTACATATACCTTTCATATGTTCATTCATCTAATGAAAATCAATTGAGTGTTTTCTACCTACTAGATATCATACCTGCAAAACAGGAATTTTATTTTGGGGAAGTTATAGGGATTATCTCAGTGAAATTTCCTTAATTTATCTATTCGATTTTATCACTCCACTGTTAACTTGGTGCTATTTTCAGTGGTTCTAAAGGAAGCTGAACTAAGCTAGAATCTTTGGTTTTGCAAGATTTGAAAAACATTCTTTCTGAGTCATCAGTCACTGTACCTATCTTCCCCCTCCTCTAACACTAAGATGGAGTAGTTGTCATTTATTTCCCAAGTTTTCAGCCCTCTCGCCTCCCCCTGTTTCAAAACCTAATTTTTCCTTATTGGTCAGAACAAAGTTTCACTTAGTGTTTCCTCTATGTTTTTGAGGAATGAAAATTTTGTTAAGACAAATGACTTCACCAGCTACTTTACTAATGGGAAAATCTAAAGCCAGTGGGAAATTATGTGATGGAATACAAAGAGCCTTAATTTTCGAGGCAAAGGATCTGGGTTCAAATCATAATTTTTACACATTATCTGGGCAATTTTTGAAAAGCTGCAGATGTTCCAAAGGGCAATGAAAAAAGATGCCTTTTAGGTTGCAACTTATTATCACTTGTTTCCCTTATCAAATGATATAAAAATTCTCAAAAATAAATGTACCCAGATGGAATGTCCAAGTATGACTCACATCAGTCATGTGAGTCTTAGCTCAACTATCCTCTCAAAAGGTTGAAAAAAAAGTTTTATTTGATGATTGACCCATTTTTAATAGCTCCAGGAAAAAGGCTGATTTTTCCCCCACAATAAGCCAAGACAAATTATTCATCCCAAATCAATAAAATCTCCCTGTCTTTGGTGAGGAACAAAAGGGCCAGTTTATGTCACTGATGAGAAGGTGCCAACAAAGTTCTAATGGTTCACTCCTCTCTGAGGTCAAGTTAATTGGGAAATGCCCTGGATGGAGTGTTGGGAGATACAAGTTCAAACTATACTTCAGACTTCACAAACACTATAGATGAGTGTGACCCTAGGCAAAGGAAGAAAAAGAAGCCAACATTCATGAAGAACTGATTATATAGGGGCACCTGAGTGGCTCAGTGGGTTGGGAGCCAGGTCTGGACTTAAATCTAGTCTCAGATTGTAATAGATGCTTAATAATAATAATCTCTTCCTTACAAGACCCCTGAAGAAGTCACTTAACCCCCAATGCCTATCCCTTACCTCTCTTCTGCCTGGGAACCAATGCATAGTATTGATTCTAAGACATAAGGTATGTGGAGATGGAAAATTGGCATCACTTGAGCTACATTCCCAGCATCCTTTTAAGTTACATCCTCATTGTACATAAGGATACTTAGAACATAAATTTGGCTGAGAACTACACTGTGGAGCTCTTTTTTCAGAGCTTATGCTTTTGGTAAAGTGCTGCAGGTGTGAGTCTCTGGCTCTCTTTGCTCTGCTCACTTGACTGAAAGAACTTTTTTTCTTTTCCCTCTCTTTTGATTTATTATTAAAAATCATATATATTTTAAATACTAGGACTATTTATTCATTTTACTCCTATGGGTAAGGGTTTTAAAAAAAGAAGTTATGTGCCAGGTACTATGCTAAGTATTTAATAAATAATATCTCAGTTAATTCTTAACAATAACCTTGAAACATTTTTGTTGTTATTTGGTCATTCAGTCATATCAGACTACCTGAGCTCATGGCAAAGATACTGGAGAGATATGCTATGTAGTTTTTCATTGAGTCCCTATTTTATAAATATGGAATTGAGGCAAATAGAGAATGAGGCTTGCCCAGAATTACATAGCTAGCTAGTATCTGAAACTGGATTTGAACTCAGATCTTGTTGAATCCAGGTCTGGTGCTTTAGCCACTGTACCACCTAGCTGTCTCTAACCTCCCAGGTCCTCTGTGAAATGAGAGGATTGGACTTGTTGACTCCCAAAATCTAATGGCATGGTCCTCTGAAGTAGATTCATTTCTATTGGGAGCAATGATTCTAGTAGAGGAAATGTGGGGAACTGGACTTATCCATGGACAAGTGTGAGGTATGGGATAGATAAGATCCACTGGGGGAAGGTATTGTAGCCAATGTCAGCAGATAACTTTCAAGGCTGGTCAGAGAAGCTTGGACTTCATGTACAAGGCAAAAGGAAGCTATTTTATGCCTTCAAAGCACAGAAACATGATGAAAATGATATCTGAGGACAATCAGTCTTCCAGGTGTTTGTGTGATCCAGGGAGAGGCTGGTAAGATCAGCGTGAAAGCTGTTACAGTACATTAATTTGAAGAAATTAAAATTGCTTGGTCTTATCAAGGTCGGACCACATCAATACATTTACCTTAATGTGGATTTGTCATATAAAAAGAAACTTCACACATCTATTCCTTTCACCCCCACCAAAAGGTGAATAATTTTGAAAAACAAGCCATTCCATTATGCGCCTTCGCAATGTGTGCTCATTTTAATTTAAAGCTGCCAGGAACCCAGGGACTCGATGGATGATGTTTCATCGCCTTGCGACTTTTAACCTTGTTTTATGAAAAGAAATTGAGTACTTGAGTGTCTCTGATATCAGCCCTGAGCTCCTATCTCCCTTCCTCAAAGTGGTTTCTCAGAGGTTCTCAGCAGACAAGTCTCATCCCAGTGTTTTTGTAGTGTCTTAATTATTCACTGACAGTTTTAAGTGGGTACTTGAGGAATATTTGAGTATTTACATACTCTTTGTCACCTTTTGTAACTTTGCACGTCTCCTCCAAGAGGCCTAATAATTATTGTAATCGTGCTTAAGAGAAGTTATGTCAGCTGGTACATACCATTAGTGCATTAATGTGTCAAAACAGCCGTGAATGACACAGCTCCAGGCAGTCTTAAAAGCTGCTAATGGCAGACCAACTCTAAGGAATTGATTTGTAAGCAACACTAAAACAATAAAACCTTCTTCTTGATATATGGCTTCATGAAGCCTTATTCTATTATTCACCTTATTTTTAGGAGATGAGTAATAGTGATTTGAATAAGTATGTGGATCTATAAAGACAGCAGGGCTACTGCTCTATCCCTGGGTGCAGCAATAGAGGGAACAGAAAAGAAGTAATAGAGAGGGATACTAATGAAGTGACAGAATAATGAAAGCCATAAATAGTCTAGCTTTTTGAAAACAACACTTTATCCAGGAATTAAAGCTTGTCCAGTTACTGCTTTGTAGTTTATAGGCATGCATAAGACAAGAAGGGTCACCCTATAAACACCCTTTATGGCTAAGAAGTATGGAAGATGGAAAGAGTAAGATGTTCAATCAATCATATAAGCTTTTCTTAAAGCCTATTATAGACTCAACACTGTTGTAGGCACTGGCATTACAAAGACCAAAATAAAACAGTGTCTACCCTCAAGGAGTTTACATCCATGCCATACATCCTCCACCTTTATCCTCTCATACTGTAGAAAGGAGTTGGTCCACCCAAGGAACACCAAAACCAGTACCCTATCAGTATCTTCAGATCAGAAACCAGGACCCAGCTTCTGTCTCTTAAGGAGTCCAGTACCAACTGTAACTGCTTTTTCAGTTCCTGTCTCTTCCTGCCCAGTCCCAGGTCCTTGGTGTTCCAAATAGAATGTTAGTCTTGCATCTTCATCTAGCATTTTGGAACTCCTTTCTATAATACCAATTCCCCCCTACTCTGACCCCAGAACCTTAGACTCCTTTCTGGGAAGAGTTCTCCATCCATCATTAGAGTGATCCAGATCTATTCTCTGTTTTCTGATTATGTTTGTTCTATACCACAAAGTATATACACTTCCTTCCTTCTATTTCTATTTCTTTTATTAATTCTTACTGTTTTGTGAGATCATTAGCTTCTACTTGCCCAATTCTAGTCTTTAAAGACTGGTTTTCAGCTATGATCTTTCAATTTTCCTTTTCAGTTTGGTCTATCCTGCTTTTCATGGCTTCCAGCAGGTCAATTCTGGTCTTTAATTTGCTTATCATTTCATTTGATTTCTGGGCATCTATTTACAACTTGGAGATTCTGCCTTTTAAACTGTTATTTGCTTTTCAAACTATTTCCCATTTTTCTTACCAAGTTTCTTCTATCTTTCTCACTTAGTTCATCATCTAAAATCTGAGCTCTTCTACCTTTATCGTAGCTAACGCTCAATTCCACTGGGTATTACATGTGTCCCTGACCAGAACCTATTTCCATGTGGATGATGTTTGCATTAGGATGTTCATTTAGAGGCTACATCCCCAGCCATACCCACTTGACCCATGTAATCAATCAGTTGTTTTTCTTCTGTGTTTCTACTCCCATAGTTTTCCCTGATTGTGGATAGTGTTCTTTCTCTTAGATCTCTCCAGGTGGTTCAGAATCACTGCATTGCCACTAATGGAGAAGTCCATTACATTCAATTGTAACACAGTGTATCAGTCTCTGTGTATAATGTTCTCCTGGTTCTACTCCCTTCACTCTGCATCAATTCCTGGAGGTTGTTCCAGTTTCCATGGAATTCCTCCAATTCATTATTCCTTTGAGCACAATAGTATTCCATCACCAACATATACCACAATTTGTTCAGCCATTCCCCAAATGAAGGGTATCCCCTCATTTTCCATTTTTTTTGCTACCACAAAGAGTGCAGCTATGAATTCATGTAGTTTTTTTTTTCATGATTTCCCTGGATAACCTTTATCTTTTGTTCTTCTAAATGAACTTTGTTATGGTTTTTTTCTAATTCATTAAAAAAGGTTTTTTGGTAATTCAATGGGTATGGCATTGAATGAGTAAATAAGTTTGGGAAGGATTGTCATTTTTATTATGTTAGCTCGTCTTATCCATGAGCTGTCAATGTTTTTCCAAATGTTTCAATCTAGTTTTAATTGTGTGGAGAGTGTTTTGTAGTTGTGTTCATATAGTTCCTGTGTTTGTCTTGGCAGATAGATTCCTATGTATTTTATATTGTGTATATATATATATTTTTTTTTCTTTCTCTGTTTTTGACCCACTTGGCTTTGGAATCAGTACCATATTTGTGTCATAAATGGAATATGGTAGAACTCCCAATTTACTTATTATATCAAATAGTTTGTATAGTATGGAGATTAGTTGTTCTTTGAATGTTTGATAGAATTATCTTATCTATCTTATCTATCAGGCCCTGGAGATTTTTTCTTAGGGAGTTCTTTGATGGCTTGTTCAATTTGTTTTAATGATATGGGATTATTTAAGAATTCTTTTCCATCTTCTGTTAATATAGGCATTTTAAATTTTTGTAGGTATTCATCTATATTGCCTATTTCCATATTTGTTGCCATATAATTATGCAAAATTATTTTAATGATTGCCTTAATTTCCTCTTCATTGGAGGTGGGGTCTCCCTTTTCATCTATGATATTGTTATTTTGGTTTACTTTTTTCCTTTTTTTATTATATTGATCAGTACTTTGTCTATTTTGTTTGTTTTTTTCAATATACCAGCTTCTAGTCTTATTTATTAGCTCAATAGTTCTTTCACTTTTGATTTTATTTATTGCTCCCTTAATTTTTAGCATCTCTAACTTAATTTTCAGGATCACTGCATTGCAGTGGGGATTTTTAATTTGTTTGCTTTCATGTTTTTTGATTTGCATGTCCAACTCATTGACCTTTTCCCTCTTGAATTTGTTAATATATGAACACAAGGATAAAAATTTCCCCTGAGTACTGATTTGGCTGGATCCTATAGATTTTGAAAGGATGTCTCCTCATTGTCATTTTTGTCAATGAAATTATTCTTTCTATGATTTGTTCTCTAACCAATTTTGGATATTCATATTATTTAATTTCTATTTAATTTTTGATTTGCCTCTACATGTTACTTACCAATTATTATTTTATTGCATTATGATCTGAAAAGGTTGTATTTATTATTTCTGCTTTTCTGCATTTGTTTGCATGTTTTATGCCCTAGTATATGGTCAATCGTTGTGAATCTACCATGTGCTGTTGAGAAGAAGGTCTATTCCTTTTTGTTCATATTTATGTTTCTCTGGATATCTATTAACTCTAATTTTTCTAATATTTCATTCACCTCTTTCTTATTAATATTTTTATTTGATTTATCTAAATTTGATAATTGTACATTCAGGTCTCCCACTATAGTTTTACTATCTATTTCCTCCTTCTATTTCACTAGTTTTTCCTTTTGACATTTGGGTGCTATACCACTTGGTGCATACATTTTGATTACTGGTAATCCCTCATTGTCTATACTCCCTTTTATTAGGATGTATTTAGCTTCAGATTTATTTTTACTTTGATTTTGTCAGATATCATGATTGAAACTCCTGCCTTCTTTTTATCAGTTCAGGCCCAATAGGTTTTGCTCCAACCCTTAATTCTAACCTTGTGAGCATCTACCTGCCTCATGTGTGTCTCTTGTAGACAACATATGGTAGGCTTTTGCTTTCCAATCCACTCATATATTTGTTTTTTTATGGGTGAGTTCATCCCATTCATGTTCAAAATTATGATTTATGATTGCCATTTGTGTATTCCCCAGCATTTTGATATCCTCTCCTAGTTCTAACCTTTCTTCTTTTGCTATATCCTTTTAAATGAGTTGTTTGCTTTTAATCAGTCCTCCTAATCCCCACCCTTAATATTCTTCCCTTTCTGCCCCCTCCCTTTTTGTTCCCTTCTTCTTTTTATTTTTAGGATCTGTTAAGTTCCCTCCCCCTTCTTCCTTTTTGTGATCCCCACCCTTTTACCCCTCTTAGTTTTCCCTTCTCACTTTCCCTGTGGGGTAAGTTAGAATTCAATACCCCAATGGATCTAGATGCTCTTCCCTCTCAGAATAGATTTCACTGAGAGAAAAGTTTAAGTATTACCTATTAGCACTCTCTTCTTCTCCTTCTTATAAGAGTATTCTTCCCCTCCCCTTCCCATGTGTATCCTTGTGTGGTAAAGATTATCCTATCTATTTTATTTCTTCAAGTATCTCTTGGTGCCATCTTCGATTCCCCTCTCCCTTTTTCTTTTTTTTTCTATATCATCTTATAGCACTTATTACCCTAATCTCTTCCTGTGAATGATCCTTATAATTACTATAATAGTGAATATAATTTTTGAGAGATAACAAATAACATTTCCCCACATATTAATATAAATAATTTGATCTTATTGAAGCCTTTAAAGAAGAAAGTTTGAATAAAAAAACATGTTTTCACTTTTTCCCTCACTTTCTTATTTATCTTTTCATGTTTCTCTTGATCTTTTTGTCATCTTGTCAGTGAGATATTTTATGATTTCTTCTACTTTTTCAGTCTTTTGATTTTGATTTATTAATTCTTGCTGTTTTGCATGATCATTGGCTTCCAATTGCCTAATTCTGGTCTTTAAAGACTGGTTTTGCTTTTCAGTTTGGTCTATCCTGCTTTTCGAGGCTTCCAGTTGTTTCTCCAATTGGGAGTTCTTGTCCTTTAAACTGTTATTTTCTTTTTGAACTATTTCCCACTTTTCTTTCCAGAAAGACTTCCATCTTTTTGATAAGCTCCAATTTAAAATTTAATTTTCAAGAGCTTGTTCCCAATTTCCATTTTTTGGTTAAGGTTTTTGTGCATTTATTTGTATTTCATCTTCTATTTCCTCTGTAGCCTGGATTTTTCCTCTGTAAAAACTATCCAGGCTCAACCCCTTCTTCTTGTTGTTCTTTTATCCAGGCTCAACCCCTTCTTCTTGTTGTTCTTTGTGTTGGAAAGTTGTTGTTCCTAGGCACTGTTTGCCATCACTTTCGTGGTTTTTCCTTCCCTTTCCAGTCAAATATGAGTGAGTTGGGCAGGCTCTCTGTGTATGGAGCTAAGGAGCAAGGGTTTTGCCTGAGGCCAGCTCTTGAATCTCTGTAGCTTCTACTGTTTGCTGCCCTTATCAGTGCTATCTCCCTGTGAGTGCCTAAGGGCTGCGCCCTTCAGCTTACTGGGATTTCAGGTCTAGGTGCTCTCAGGGGTAGGTCTTTGGTGGTCTTAGTCAGCTGCCAAGGTCCTAGAGGTACCCCTCACTCACTCACTTATTCTAGAGTACTGGCTCTGCCTCTGCCTCCATAGCTCAGATAGGGGAGGGTAGATCAGCGCACGTTTTGGTGGGAGATTTTTCATCCCCTTATAGTGGGGAAATGCCCAAATCCCACATACCTTCAATGTAGCTCCCTACTGTAGAGTCCCTTCATTCCTGTGAATTTGGTTTTTTTTTTTTTTTGGTCTTTTGAGGTAGTCTATATCAATAGGTGCTGAGAAGAAGAGTCTTGCGTCTAGACTGACACCATGTTTACCCGGAAGTCAGCAGCAATGTCAATTATTAAAATGTTCTTCCTCTTCTTTCTTCCCTCTCCCCCATTTTTCTAATTAAATCTGACAAAAGTAGGGAAAAGAATGAAGTTACTGGCATAGTCAGACTGCTCTTTTATAACAGTGTAAAATGTTGGGTTTGTCTTGATTTGGGATTATAACACTGTGGGTTACATGATTTGTAATATCAAATAAATCACTTTTTGTATTAGAATCTTTTCTCACACAAAACCTCATTAAGCTGCTTTTATTATCACACATTTCTTTCTCTTTTGGAAACTGTGATTCCTTGAACAATGTGTAAATGAAATTTTTATAGTTCACTGTTTATTTTAAGCAAAGATGGTATTACAATGTCTTGCAAGATTTTTTGCAACCCAATTAAAATGAATACTTCAATCCTAGTCATTTTAATGGTTTGCATGTCAAAAGCTTTTGAGGAATAATATACTTTTTTATAAGGCTAAAATACAAATTTCAAATTTCAAAACTTCCTACTTTGGTATTAATTTGCATGTGAAGCTTCTTTGAGTAAATCTATTTTGCAAGAAAATATCTAACAGTTATTTTTAACTTCTTATCTCATACTATCAAAAGAAACTCTACAGAACATTTCATCTCCTTTTCTTGAAAAAAGGGTTTTTTTGCTAATATAAATCTCTAATTTCTCACTTCTTTGAGGGTTTTAAAAAAATATTAACTAATAAAAAACCTAAATATTAAAAATAAATTACAACTCATATTCCAAAATTTTCTATAGGGAATGGCTTTTAAAGTTAGTCCTGCTATATAATTCATGTTTACTTTCTCTCTCCACACACAAATTTTATATTTTTAGGCAAATAAAATTTTGCTAAAAATAGTGTCATATTTAAAAATTAATAAAAAATTAATTTAGTCAAAGTTTTTCACAAATATGCTCTCTCAAATTGTCTTCTATAATGGTTTCAAGAACCGCATTCCATGAGGTTCATGTGGTATATGATAAATCCCTACATTTCATACTCAACAGTAAATATTTATTAAATACCTAATGTGTGCCAAGAATTGTGCTAGCACTATGGAAACAAGAAGCAAAAGACAGCCCTGCCCCCAAGAAGCTTACAGTGCGATGGAAGAGACACTGTCCAAACAAATATATACAAAACAAGCTATATACAGAATAAATAGAAGAAAAGGAATACACTGAAATTAAGAGTTGGGGAAGATTTTCTATATAACATGATTTTAGTTGGGGCTGGAAGGAAGCTAGGGAGTTTAGTAATTGCCAATGGAGAAGGAAATCCATAGGGAATGGGTAGAAGGGTAGGTGAAATTAGGACTTCTGGGATAGAAGGGATGAGGGGTACAGGAAGAGAGATAATGTTACAGTTTTGGAGGACAGCCAGAAAAAATACCCAGAATTTAGAGATGGAAAGTCTGGTCATGGAATAGCTAGGACTTCACTGATACCAAATTGAGGAATTTATGTAGGGGAAGAAAGAAATACCAGGAAGATAGGAGGAGGCTAGATTTTGAAGAGCTTTGACAAACAAACAGAACATTTTATATTTGTTTCTAGAAACTGGAGTTTACTACATGGAGTGGTAAGATGCTCAGATCTATGTTTTAGGGAAATTACCTTCATGACTAAATGAGGAATGAATTAGAATAGGGAGAGACTTGAAGCAGGCTGACCTTTGAGGAAGTTACTGCAATAATCAAGAGTTGAGGGCATGAGAGCCTGCATTCAAGTGGTGGCAGTGTCAGAGAAGAGAAGGGGGGAAATTAAAGAGATGATGCAAAGGTGAAATCTGCTGGTCTTGGCAACAGATTGGATATGAAGGATGAAAGATGAAAGAAAGTTAGGAATCCAAGATTACTAGGTTGTGAGCCATAGAGATTGGAAGGATGGTGTTACTCTCTATAGAAATATGAATGCAGGAGTAGGGGACAGTCTATGGGTAAAGATAATGAATTCTATTTTGGACATATTGAATTTAAGGTACTGAGATGTTTAGCTACAAAATAGAGATAGGAATATACCTAGCTTCAGTGGAAGGTTCAGGTGAGGATAGTCGAGACATGGCTATAGACGGGAGGAATGAGACAGTAGAAAGGGAAAAATTGAAAATAAGTGAAGAATGGAGATGACAGAAGTGGCAATATGTTGGAGGAGACAGAATAGAATATCATCACTTGAACAAGACTAAGTTTGATAAGTATTAAAGCCATTTCATCATATGAAATAGCAACGAAGTAGGAAAAAGTGTCAGAAAGCACCTGAGTGAAAGGCGAAAAGCAGAGCAAGTTTTTGGCTACTAGCCTAATTTTCTTCTATAAATATGAGATAGAGTTCTCAGCTAAGAAGAGAGGAAGGGAGCCATGGAATGGGATTTCCACGGAATGGAATTTCCAAATGAAAAGATTTGGAAAAGCCACTGTGGAAAATGGGAGAGTGAATTGATAAGAATTGATAAATAAAATTGCTTAACAGCAGTGAGGAAGATTGTATAACATCAATTTCTAGTGAACTCAGTCAGAATTGTTGCATGATTTTCTCTATCCTTATTCAGCATCACATATGTAGGCATGATATTGATGAATGGTGGGAATAATCCAAGGCTGAAGCTTGTTTAGGTACAATTGGCAAAATAATAAGAGGACTATGGATTCAAAAGAGGACAGTATAGAGTTGAATTATTTCCCCAATGAATTAAAACCAGTAGAAGAGAGAGCAGCTAGTACAGGGGAGATGGTCTCGGAGGTCAAGTTTTTGGAGTTGAAAAAGAATTAGTTTTTGTAAGGAAAGGCAAAGAGAGAGGTGAAAAGATAGCTTGTGGGGAGGGATTCAGAATTCTCACACATTGAGATGATATATTTACCAGCGATGGCAAGATTAAAACCACACATCTTTATATGATATACAAGAAAATATTAAAGATAAAAGAAAGTTCTTTCCAATGGAGAAGGAAATCCATAGTGAATGGGTAGAAGGGTAAATGAAATTAGGAGTTCTGGGGTAGAAGGGATGAGGGGCACAGGAATTAGGGACTGGATTGTAGGAGGTGAACAAATAGGTTTGGGTGATGATGTTCAGGAATTCAGTAATACTGGATGTGATGGGTATGATCAGGTATATGTTCATCATTCCTGTTTTCTCAAAGGATAGGCATGTGGAAATTAGAAAGCCCAAAACTGAAGGGAGGGTTATTCTTTTCAGTGGACATTTTCCACAGCCCAATGTGAAATTGGGCTGGCAACAGAAGATGGAAGATGCCTTCTTTTGGTATACACAGAAGTGGTTGCTTTGGGGCAGAGGGAAGATGACCAACCTGACCCCCAACAGCATTTCCTCAGGACATACCATGCCCAGGAGGAAATAGAAGGTTCATTGGTACTAGCATGCCTTCAGGGAGTCATATTAGGCAGCTCTCTAAGATTATACATTGTAGAACTATTGTCAGTCTATGGGATTTTCCTAGACTGATGAAGTCACAGATAATATAGACTGCTCCTCTTGTCTCAACCTCTCTAAATAGAAAGTTTGGAGCCTGAGTATTTTTGGTTCTATGATTCTTGCTTAAATAATATAAAGCATTTTGACTCTGTAAGTTCTGTTATGGCTGTGATTAAATCTCACACAGAATTGGCATGTAATAAATGCTTGGTAAATGCTTATTGATTAACTGACTAATTTATAGTCTCAAAAGATGATGCTTCGGGGGGGGGGGCAGAAAGGAGGTAATTAGGAATATCAGGTCAGTGTCCAGCCTGTTTGAGGAAAAGAGAGAGGGAGCATAGATAGAAAGGTTGGGTTTCCAAAAAGACATAAGCAAAGTTTGAACAAGTGATTTAATTTTTATTTCTATCGTACTTTTGCATAAATAAAGAAACCTAAGATTAAAAAAAAAAACTTCTTATGTTGCTATAGTTTCTAATTTTAAATCACTTTAAAACTCTATGGTGAAAAGGTACCATAAAACAGTCAATTATACTGGTAAAAATTTAAGTAGTTAAAAGTTTGCAAATGATTTATACATTTAAAACACGTGAATGCCTTAGCTCCTATACAGATCAGCAGATTCTGACCTTTCCACATACCAAAGCTCATGGGTAGAGTTCCTTTGTTCAGTCAGCAAATGTGTTCCCTATCCCACCAACCAGCACCACCCCGTCCTTGGAAACAATAAGGGACTGGAAAGTATTGCCAAATATTTTCCCATTTAAGACAATTCTTTCAAGGACACTCCCTGTTCTATGAGGTAGTTGGAAAGTTTCATCTCTTCTATTTTGTTAAAAAGAAATAAGAAGAGTCAAGATGGCAGATTAGAAGCAACCACCCAACTGATCTCCCGACATTCTTCTTTAATGAATTTCATTTTTAAAAATTTTTATTTAATTAGATGATTTAGAATATTTTTCCATAGTTACAAGACTCATGCTCTTTTCATCCCCTCCCCCTATCCCCTTCTCATATCTGACCCGTAACTCCACTGGCTTTAACATGTGTCATTGATCAAGACCTATTTCTTTATTATTAATATTTGCCCTAGGGTGATATTTTATAGTCTATTTTCCCAGTCATAGCCCCATCAACCAATGTGATCAAGTAGTTGTTTTTCTTCTATGTTTCTTTTCCTACAGTTCTTTCTCTGGATGTGGATAGTGTTCTTTCTAATATATTCCTCCAGATAGTTCTGGATCATTGCATTGTTACTACAGAGAAGTCCATTACATTTGATTTTACTACAGTGAATATGTCTCTGTGTACAATGTTCTCTTGGTTCTGCTCCTCTCACTCTGCATCAGTTCCTGCAGTTCATTCCAGTTCACATGGAATTCCTCCAGTTCATTGTTCCTTTGAGCACAATAAATAGTATTCCATCACCAGCATATACCATAATTTGTTCAGCCATTTCCCAATTAAGGGGAATCCCCTCATTTTCCAATTTTTTGCCACCAAAAACAGTGCAGCTATGAATATTCTTGTACAATCTTTTCCTTATTATCTCTTTGGGATACAAACCCAGCAATGCTATGGCTGGATCAAAGGGCAGACAGTCTTTTAGTGCCCTTTGGGCATAGTTTCAAATTGCCCTCCAGAATGGTTGGATCAATTCACAACTCCACCAGTAATGCATTAATGTCCTGACTTTGCCATATCCCCTCCAGAATTCATTACTTTCCGTTGCTGTCATGTTAGTCAATGTTAGGTGTGAGGTGATATCTCAGAGTTGTTTTGATTTGCATCTCTCTGATTATAAGAGATTTAGAACACTTTTTCATGTGCTTATTAATAGTTTGGATTTCTTTATCTGAAAATTGCCTATTTATGTCCCTTGCTCATTTATCAATTGGGAAATGGCTTGATTTTTTTTTGTACAATTGATTTAGTTCCTTATTAATTTGAGTGATTAGACCTTTGTCAGAGGTTTTTGTAATGAAGATTGTTTCCCAATTTGTTGCTTCCCTTCTGATTTTAGTTACATTGGTTTTGTTTGTACAAAACCTTTTTAATTTAATGTAATCAAAATTATTTATTTTGCATTTTGTAATTTTTTCTAACTCCTGCTCGGTCTTAAAATCTTTCCTTTCCCAAAGATCTGACAAGTATGCTATTCTGTGTTCACCTAATTTGCTTATTGTTTCCTTCTTTATGTTCAAGTCATTCACCCATTCTGAGATTATCTTGTGTAGGGTGTGAGATGTTGATCTAAACCTAATCTCTCCCATACTGTTTTCCAATTTTCTCAGCAGTTTTTGTCAAATAGTGGATTTTTGTGGCAAAAGCTGGGATCTTTCGGCTTGTCATAGACTGTCTTGCTGAGGTCACTTACCCCAAGTCTATTCCACTAATCCTCCTTTCTGTCTCTTAGCTAGTACCATATGGTTTTGATGACCACTGCTTTATAGTACAGTTTAAGATCTGGTACTGCTAGGATACCTTCCTTCACATTTTTTTTATCGTTATTTCCTTTGATATACTTGATTTTTTGTTCTTCCAAATAAATTTTGTTATTGTTTTTTCTAATTCTGTAGAAAAGTTTTTTTGGTAGTTTGAATAGTATGGTACTAAGTGAGTAAGTTAGTTTGGGTAGGATTGTCATTTTCATTATGTTAGTCCATCCTACCCATGAGCAATTAGTGTTTTTCCAATTATTTAGATCTAGTTTTAATTGTGTTTAGAGTGTCTTGTAGTTGTGTTCATATAGTTCCTGTGTTTGTCTTGGCAGATAGATTCCCAAGTATTTTATCTTGTCTAGGGTGATTTTCAATGGAATTTCTCTTTCTAACTCTTGCTGCTGGGGTGAGTTGGAAGTATATAGAAATACTGATGATTTATGTGGGTTTATTTTGTATCCTGCAACTTTGCTAAAGTTGTTGATTATTTCCACTAGCTTCTTTAAAGAATTTAAAAATAACTCCTCAAATCAAATTTTGGAGTGGTAGATCCAGGAAGGATAGAATGAACATTTTAGACAAATTAGAATTTCTACTGTAGAATTCTGTAACATCAGGTGAAAGATGGCCCAGACACTGGTAACAGCACCAGCACCAGCTTTGGGCTTTAGGCTAGAGACAGTAAGGGATTGGATGATTGGTCAGAAACAGATTCCAGGAGACTCTTTGCTGGCTATGGGTACAACTGACACTGATTGGCAACTCAGTTGATCATAAGCGATTCTGAATCATAATTGCAGGATGAAGAGAAATATTAGTGGTGGGTCACAAAGGAGCAAGGAACCTGGTCACAGGTCCAAGGAAGAGAGGAGCACTAGTGGTTGTGACTGTAGGAGAACAAGAACTGGTCACAGTTCTAAGGCCAAAAAAGAATACTAACTCTTAGATGTGCAGGAAAGGAGGGTAAAGATCAGAGCACAGACCAGGAGAGTAATGACCACATCTCTCCTTGGATCTTAGAAGGACTGAAATCTTGTAGACCCTTTGACCTAATTCTGAAAACAGCAACACAATGAAGCCTTAAGTTTTAGAAAGTACCTCCCCAACCCCACGTGAGCAGAACTCAACTTCATCTTAACATTTAAAGTCTGAAATAGGCTGGGAAAGTGGGCAAACAAGAAAAACAAAAAAAGAATTTGGTCATAAAAATCTACTTTTTTGGCAAAGAAGACCAACACATAAGCCCAGGAAACAATAATGTGAAAATAATTTATGGCAAATCCTCAAAGAAATGCTAATTGGAATCAACCCCAACAAACATTCCCAGAGGAGGTAAATGAAGAGATAAAAATGATGGAAGAAAATTGGGGGGTAAAATAAGAGTAATTAAAGAAAATTATGAAAAGAGAATTAATAGTTTGGTTAAAGCAGTACAAAAATATACTAGAGGAAATAACACTTTATATATTTATAATTGAATCAAATTTATAAGAATGAGAAACATTCCCCAAATGATAGTAGGTAGTTTTCTGGAGAAGGAATCAAAACTGTCTATACTAATTTTAAAATGCTCTTAATCTACTGATTAGAAAAATGTGGATTTAAACAACCCTGAAGTACCACTTCATACCAATCAGAAATGACAAATGTTGAAAGGGATGAGAGAAAATAGTTAGACTAATAAACTGTTGGTGGAGTTGTGAAATGATCCAATCATTCTGCAGAGCAATTTGTTTCTATGTCCCAAAAGCTATAAAACATTTGACCCAGAAATACTACCACTAAGTCTCAACAACTTAAAAATGATATAAAAGAATAAAAAGAACTTCTATGTACAATATATATGTATATATATATATATATACATATCAGATCTTTTTCTGTTGGCAAAAATATTGGGAATTGAGGGAATTCTCATCAATTGGGGAATGGTTCAACCAATTGTGTAATATAATACTATAAAATGATAAAAGGAGTGGTTTCAGAAAAAATGACTAAATGACAATACCAAATAATTGATGCAAAGAAACAGAAGAACTGGGAGATCATTGTTCATAGTAAAGCAAAGCTTTAATGATGAATAACTGGGAAAAACTTGGCTACTCTGACCAATATAGTAATCCAAGACAATTCCAAAGACATGAAAAAAAGCTATCCACCTCCAGAGAAAGAACTGATAAACTTTGAGTATGGCCCGAGTTATGATTTTCTATCCTTATTTTTCTTGCTTGTTGTGATAAATTGCTAATATGGAAATATATTTCACATGGTTTTACATGTATAATTGATATGATTTTGCTTGTTTTCTCTGTGGGTGGAGGATGGTTGGAAAGGAATGAAGGAGAAAATTTGGAATTCAAATTTTAAAAAGAAAAGAATGTTAAAAGTAATAAATAATAAAAAAGAAAGCCAGAAAGACACATCCCAACAGTTCTATTCTTTAGACTGTGGGTAGAAGGTATTATACATGCAACAATATGGAAGGCCCTTTTCAATTCCAGATTACAGTAAATAAAAGGCAAAAATGGGCCAGTCTGCATGCCTACTCCACTAAAGACAAGGATGATGTCCTCTCTGTCACCACATATTTACTGCTTACATGAGACCCCCTTTATGTTGAGGTTAAGCACTGACCACCATAGGTGCTTTGATCCCCTATCTCATGCCAGGCCTGAAGGTTGTCCCTACTATTCCTGTAGGCACTGCATCTGCCCCTTTTGCACCCATGCTGAGACCCAAAGCTTTGCTTATCCCTTGTGCTAAGACCAGGAACTACCAAGGATGCTGACACTATCCCATTATTCCAGGCCTGAGTCTCATATCTGATGAGATCCTCTCTATTATTCCCTGAATTCCCTCCATCCCAAGTCCAAGATATATAAATTTAGGGATTTTTTAAAATCTCTATCACATATTATAAGATAGAATGCCCACCTGTTCCCAAGTACCTGTCATTTCTACGTTTACAGTGAGGTAGAAATGTTTTTAGGATTTAAAGAAATAAAAGTGAATGTTATCAAGTTTTTAAATTTAAAAAAGTTAAAGAAATTCCTTTTTCATAAATTCATAAATTACTCACATTCAAATAAAAAAGAAAGAAGACTCCAGGTTAATAATTCTCTTTTCTTGAAATAAACATAACCCTGATACCCAAACTAGTAAGAGATCAATAGAAAAATATATATTTAGAGTTAGGGAATATCAGTGAATAATACTTTCATAATCTAGTGGAACAGTGATTTCATAGTTATCATAATTTCTTCTAATGATACAGTTCATAGCCTTTCCATAGACACTTGCCTATGTTTTCTCATAAATCTGTCACAAAGTGTTCACCTAATGTGTTGGAAGCTGTTTCCTGTATCTCTTGATATTATGTGTACATCAACATGTACCGTGGGCTTTTCATTCATTATCACTTGCTTTTGTCATTGGGGCTGCATAATTTCTTTTCCAGTCCACATCTCTAATGACATCCTTTATGTCACTTATCTTGTGCCATGTGTTAGAGCCTACTCAAACCTAGCATGCATCTCTCTTCTTCCCTTTGGGGGACCCTCATCTTTATTCCTCAGAAACTATGATTTATATACATATAACATTAGCAAAATAGTGTTGTTTAAATGATGGGTCTTCTTCTTAGATAGAAGCTTTGGGTCATTTAAGTCTCTTCTTTCTTTCTCCTATTCAATTCTGTTCCCAACTCATTGCCCCTTCCCAATGTTTGATTTTTCAAAGTATTTTTGTTTCATCATTGTTTTGGTACGTGTAAACCAGGCAAAAGATGAGTAGGCTTCCCATATCAGTAATTTGCTTTATTTCTGAAAATACTCAGGACAAATCCTTATACCATTTCACCTTAATGGCATGCATAACACTTTTGCTATCTTGGTGAGAAAAACAATTGATTAATTTAGATAGTATTTATGCACAAATCTTCAGCTAGAATGCCATTTTTTCAATGTTGCTAATAAATAGAGCATATACTTTTAAAAGAGAACTTCTTAGCAGGAATGGCATGTTCCTTTTCTTCAATGAGACCTCATATTGATATCAAAATATCAAAAGATAAAGCAGGAAGAGCCGATAGGTAAATGTGTCCTTTTGTCAGCAGACATGGGATATTTTGGTGTGAAATCATTTTAGAATTTTATTCTTCTAGGATTAGATGATGAGATTGTAAAGGAAGAGGATTTTATTTGAAATATATTTGAATCCTAAAATGCATTGAAAGTAGAGTTCTAATCTCTTCATTAGATTTCATCTGCTTTACCCTTTGGCCATGGCTGTGTTCAGTATCTGCCACTTGAGAATCCCTATAAATGAACCAAGGGAAGAAAGTGGATTGAACTTTCAATTCAGACAGATAACTGAAAGAAGGTGCTGTGGCAACTCATTGTAATTGTTAAAAGGACCAGCAGAGAAAAGAGAACATATAAAAAACAGAAGAGAGAAGAGAACAATAATAACTTCACACAGAAAATTACTAAAATAGATGAGAATTGTCCAGACTCAAGAGAGATTTTTAAGACTACATTAGTAGGCAAAGTTTTAGTCATTTGGCAAAAGTCACATTGTAGATAGCAAATTTCTTAAGAGGAAAAAAATTAATGTGACCCTCCTAAATTTATTATGTGGTGGTAGTTGTCTCTTGGTAACCGAGGATAATTATTGTCTTTGTGCGTTTTTGTGCACAAAGACACTTGTGCATGAAGATTTAAGTGGAAAAGTCGATGCACAGAGTCAGTCCCACTCTCTCGGCGTTGGAAGCCTGGGTCCAGTGGCACGAAAAGTAGTTACACCTGGAGACTTCCTCAGCTGCATTGGATGGCCGTGTTGTCTTTTGTGCTCCAACACGCCCTAAGTGCTCCACAGTGCTTTGCTGCGTTGCCATCTCAGCCGTTGAACCTTCTTGTTGGTTTCTTCTGCCTGTTCTGCCTAAGCAGTCTTCACATGCTGGGTGAGCAAAGCCCTGGTTCACCAGGGGTCAACGACCCGATGGCTACCCTCACAAGGTTTAGCCGGCCTGCCTGAGCCATTGCCTGGGGTGGGGCCACTGCCTCATGCTAGCAGCTACTGAGAGCCACAAGTGAGAGCTGGGTGTCAGGTGGGGGTCAGAGGCTGGAGAGCTGCCCTAGGAGGGCACAACAAGCCCTAGACACATTCTATTTTGTATTAAATTTGCAATTGTTTTGCTTATGGATTTATAAAGAATACTTAAAAGGAATTCTTTACACTACAGTGTGCAGAAATCATTTAATTGCTAGGCAATCAGAAGTGAGGGACCTTATTGTAAAAGGAACATCAGACTTTGGAATTATAATGTAGTTGATCTCTACCACTGCTTGCATTTTGCAAATATCTGTCCTAAGCAACCTTTCACTCCATACATATTTATTTAATACTGCTTCTGAAAGTAGTACTCTTCCACCTGCTTGAAATGCTTTCCATTTTTCCCACCCCTGCAGATCTTATGCATTCTTGAACACTGAGATCACATATTTACTTTCTTTTATTAGAACTTCCTCTGATGACTTTACCCTGAAATGACTTTCCCTTTTATGAACTATTCTATTAATTATAGTTTCTGTATTAAATATATTTGACAGTTAGTTACTTACCGCCTTAGGACATCATAGCTGACACGTCATCTCACTCAATCAATAAGCATTTATTAAGTACCTAATATTTGCCAGACACTGTGCTAGTAGATGTTAGGTAAAATGTAAAAAGCATGAGTAAAATTCCAACGTATGTGTGTATGTGTGTAAATAGATCTATAGTTATATGTGACCTGCAATGATTCTTTTGCTGTTGCTTTGAAGAATTAAGGGGAATTGACTACTTCTTAAGTTAAGATGGCATTCCATTTGGAGTTGGATCTGGATTAAGACCTTGTTAAATTTCTTGTTAAATCAAAAATGTCCATCTCTGAAACTGCACCTTTTGTCCTGCAGCATCCCTTTGCAATACTTGAAAGCATCTCTTCTCTTTTTCACACTAAACAATACTCAGTTCTTTCAGTCAGTCCTTTGGTGGATTGATTGGAAATCCTGATCACGTTCCTCAGAATATTCTTTGGCTTTTCAATATTCTTTCTAAAACTTGGCCTCCAGAACTGAATAATTGAACAAAAGACATTTTGGCATGGCAGAACATAGGTGATTACCAGCTTTCTAGATTTGCCTACCTTTGACCTTACCGTCTTTGGTCATGCTGACTTAACCTAAATTGTTCTGAATGTAATTGGTTTTCTGGAATTCAGCTCTGTGTGCAGATTTATTTCGGAGAAATAAAGCAAAATAAGTGCTTCATTTTATTCTTTTATTAGTAGTGTACCACTTGCGGTCCATATGCAATTGGACCTTGTAATTGGACTGGACAATATTACGTTTGTTTTCCTTTACCTTGATATCCAGAACCAAAATAATTTACTTAGGATCATTCCCCAAAATTCCTCATTCCTTTTTTCTTTTTGTAAATGTGAACTATAGCAGCTCTCAAAACTTTTCATCTCTGGGCCCCTTACTGAGGATCTCAAATGCTTTTTATATGTATTACATCTATCTCCATATGCTATGTTAGAAATTTAAATTCCTAAAATTAAGAAAATACATATTAATTTTTAAAAGAACTGACTACATGTTAACATAATTTTATGAAAAATAACTACTTTTCAAAATAAAAATTTATTGTAATGAAGGGGATAATTTTGCATTTTATTTTCAAATTTCTCTTCATTCTCTTGGTCCATTGAAGAAAGCTTTATTTTCACATTTCCTTCAATGTCTGTTGAAACATTTTGTTTCAGCTGAAGTATTTGAAGAATGTCGGACTTTACACAGATATTTCTGTAGTTGAGAAAGGGAGGAGTATTTTCGACAAAAAAGTATCTTTGCATTAATATGAATATCATTTTGAACATTCCAACATCTTGAAAGGGTCTTTGGGACTACTTAGTTTGGGAATCACACTTTGAGAACTGCTGGGGTTAAAAAAAAAAAAAGGTTCGATGTGAATAGGAAGATATCCCTTTCACACTATAGTCAATAAATAGTACTATATTTATAAATGACAATATCACTTTTTATTTCTGCCTCTGTTGATTTTTATGAAAATGCTTTGAACAATGATTGGTGTCTTCCATGACTTGAAATTCTTCTCATGAGGATATATCATATCAGGATATAATAATACCATATCAGTCTCATCATTTACTTATCTGTGCCTATTGAAAAGAATATGAATAGATATGAGGTCAAATATGCCTCCTTTCACTAAGATCCTCATTGCACATGGCTTATTCTTTGCATTTGTGTATAGACATCTGAAAGCACTGATTTTCATGCTGGGACCTTTCTTTGATTTTGTATAAGATCCTGGTGCTGCTTTTTCTATTTTCTTATAGCTACTTTTTATGTTATCTAACTTTGCAAATATACAAAGGCACTTTCACCCCTCTCCCTTTTTTTTTTTAGCTTGAAATGCTTTGATAGGAGTTTTAATGCTTTAGGAGCTAGAAAACCAATGATTTGATTTTTCTTTTTCTTTCTTGTCTTTTTCAAGTCAAATTCTATGAGAGACAATGCATTATTACACAAGAATTTCTGTATAGTTTTAGACTGCCAGAGGTCAACCTGCTAAACAGAATTCCCCTCTCTAACTCAATGAATTTCTACTTACATGGAAAAAAATAATATTAAATTTTGACTTTTCCAAACTTGACAAACACTCACATGTAAAAATCAATTTCTGTATAAGAAAGTAGCCCAATATTGGCAGTGAATTCTGATGGAAAATTTAGTTTTGAAGAAAAGAATAAAGGATTATGAGATGTATATGTATACTTTTATTCCAAGCATATACTAAATTCAGAAAATTAATTTCAAAGATGTCCTTTTCAGAATAAAGCATTCGTTTCCCACTGAACTTCCTTCAGTTATTTTCTGTAAATCAAAAAAATGCTTTACTGATAATTTTTTCTCTTTAAAAATTTTAATTTGATTTCACTATCCTTTCCATATACCTCCAGTAACCTCCAATAATCTTCTTTGTTAAAAAAAAAAAAACTTAATCAAATGTAACGGTGACTAGTTTGTACACCCCTGCCTAAGGAACAGGTATGTTACATTTTATTTCACCCTCAGTTTCTCAGAACCCTTAAGAAGTTAGTGGTCTCTCATTTCTGCCAATATTTCAAGCCCCCATTGATTGTATTCTCATAATTTTAGGAGTCCAGGTACTCCAGATCCATTTAACCATTTAATAGATTTGTTTTCCAAATATATAATAAAAGCAAAATATAAACTTTTTGTCCTTGACATTGTGGACACAATCCACCCTTTACCACCTCAGTTTCCAGAGAGAGACATTAGATTTCTGGTTCGACTCAGTTCCTACATAGAAATACTACTCTCATTTCCAAATCCAAGTTTCCTTAAACCCCATTTGGAAATCCAGGACTCCAAAGTTTGAGATCCTAGCCGTCAATGTACTTCTCATACCTGCTTTTTTCCTGTGAATTATTTACCGTTTTATTAGTAGCAATTAGTGAACAGTGCTAGCCTAGCTGTGCTTCTATGCTTTTAGTTTCTTGTCAAAAGATTTAAAAAAGGTGTCTGTTGATTTCATCACTTTTACATCACCTATCAGTTTCATACTGTAGAATTCACACACACACACACACACACACACACACACACACACACACACACACACACTGCATCCTACCTGATTACCTGGAGAATGTGGAGATATTGCTTGAGTCCTTTTTATCTTCTCTTCCAGGAGGGAGACCAGCTTGCATGTTGGGCATAGATACATGGCTATATCTACAATACAAATATCACATGCTATGTTTAGATCAACATAAAATTCTCAATGCTCAATACACTTCCTAGAATCAATATTCTCAGTCTTTGCTTAATAATGGTAGTATGAATAGAAATTTTAAAAATTATATTTTTTGGTGACCGTGACTTTATGATATTTCTTGTTGTGATTTTATTATAAAGTTGCCAACCAAAGTTTTTTAAGAGAACTGGATTTTTTTTCACATTAAACATTATTTTATTTAAACATTTACAAACATTATTCATTGGAAACAAAGATCATTTTCTTTTTCTCCCCTCCCCCCTCACACCACCTTTCCCTCTCCCATAGCCTACGCACAATTCAACTGGTTATCACATGTGTTCTTGACTCGAACCCATTTCCCTGTTGTTGGAATTTGCATTATAGTGTTCATTTAGATTCTCTCCTCAGTCTTATCTCCTCCAACCCTGTAGTCAAGCAGTTGCTTTTCTTCGGTGTTTTTACTCCCAAAGATTATCCTCTGCTTGTGGATAGTATTATTTAGATGTCTGCAGATTGTTCAGGGACATTGCATTGACACTAATGGAGAAGTCCATCACCTTCGATTGTACCACAATGTATCAGTCTCTGTGTACAATGTTTTCCTGGTTCTGCTCCTTTCGCTCTGCATCACTTCCTGGAGGTTGTTCCAGTCTCCATGAAATTCCTCTACTTTATTATTCCTTTTAGCAAAATAGTATTCCAACACCAACATATACCACAATTTGTTCAGACATTCCCCAATTTAAGGGCATCCCCTCGTTTTCCAATTTTTGGCCACCACAAAGAGCACAGCTATGAATATTCTTGTACAAGTTTTTTTCCTTATTATCTCTTTGGGGTACAAACCCAGCAGTGCTATAGCTGGATCAAAGGGAAGACAGTCTTTTAGTGCACTTTGGGCATAGTTCCAGATTGCCCTCCAGAATGGTTGGATCAATTCACAACTCTACCAGCAATGAATTAATGTCCCAACTTTCCCACATCCCCTCCAGCATTCATTACTTTCCTTTGTTGTCATGTTAGCCAATCTGCTACATGTGAGGTGATACCTCAGAGTTGTTTTGATTTGCATCTCTCTGATTATAAGACATGTAGAACACTTTTTTATGTGCTTATTAATAGTTTTGATTTCTTTGGCTGAAAACTGCCTGTTCATGTCCCTTGCCCATTTATCAATTGGAGAATGGCTTGATTTTTTGTACAATTGATGTAGCTCTTTGTAAATTTGAGTAATTAAACCTTTGTCAGAGGTTTTAGGAAGATTGTTTCCTAATTTGTTGCTTCCATTCTGATTTTAGTTACATTGGTTTTGTTTGTACAAAACCTTTTTTTAATTTGGTGTATTCCAGATTATTTATTTTGCATTTTGTGACTCTTTCTAAGTCTTGCTTGGTTTTAAAGCCTCGCCCTTCCCAAAGGTCTGACATGTATACTATTCTGTGTTTGCCCAATTTTCTTATAGATTCCTTCTTTATGTTCAAGTCATTCACCCATTTTGAATGTATCTTGATGTAGGGTGTGAGGTGTTGATTTAGACCTAATCTTTCCCACACTGTCCTCCAATTTTCCCAGCAGTTTTTATGAAATAGTGGATTTTTGTGGCAAAAGCTGGGATCTTTGGGTTTGTCATATACTGTCTTGCTGAGGTCTCTTTTCCCGAGTCTATTCCACTGATCCTCCTTTCTGTCCCTTAGGCAGTACCAAATTGTTTTGATGATCGCTGCTTTATAACATAGTTTGAGATCTGGGACTGCAAGGCCCCCTTCCTTTGTATTTTTTTTTCATTATTTCCCTGGATATCCTTGATCCTTTGTTCTTCCAAATGAACTTTGTTATGTTTTTTTTCTAGATCAGTAAAAATTTTTTTGGAAGTTCCATGGGTATGGCACTAAATAGATAGATGAGTTTGGGTAGGATGGTCATTTTTATTGTATTGGCTCGTCCTACCCATGAGCAGTTAATGTTTTTCCAATTGTTCAAGTCTAGTTTAATTGTGTGGAGAGTGTTTTATAGTTGTGTTCATAAAGTTCCTGTGTTTGTCTCGAGAGAAAGATTCCTAAGTATTTTATTTTGTCTAAGGTAATTTTGAATGGGATTTCTCTTTCTAGTTCTTGCTGCTGAGCTGTGTTGGAATTATATAGAAATGCTGATGACTTATGTGGGTTTATTTTGTATGCTTCAACTTTGCTAGTGTTGTTGATTATTTCGATTAGCTTTTTGATTGAATCTCCAGGATTCTTTAAGTAGATCATCATGCCATCTGCAAAGAGTGATAACTTGGTCTCCTCATTGCCAATTTTAATGCCTTCAAATTCTTTTTCTTCTCTAATTGCTACTGCTAGTGTTTCTAGTACAATGTCAATTAGAAGAGGTGATAATGGGCATCCTTGTTTCACTCCTGATCTTAATGGGAATGCATCTAGTTTATCCCCATTGCAGATGATATTAGTTGATGGTTTTAGATATATACTGTTTATTATTTTTAGGAATAACCCTTCTATTCCTATGCTTTCTAGTGTTTTTAATAGGAATGGGTGTTGTATTTTATCAAGGGCTTTTTCTGCATCTGTTGAAATAATCATGTGATTTTTGTTGGTTTGCTTATTGATGTGGTCAATAATGTGGATGGTTTTCTTAATATTGAAGCAGCCCTGCATCCCTGGTATAAATCCTACTTGATCATGGTGAATAACTCTTCTGATCACTTGCTGGAGTCTTTTTGCTAGTATCCTATTTAAGATTTTTGCACCTATATTCATTAGGGAGATTGGTCTATAATTTTCTTTCTCTGTTTTTGGCCTGCCTGGCTTTGGAATTAGTACCATGTTTGTGTCATAAAAGGAATTTGGTAGAGCTTCCTCTTTGCTTATTATGTCAAATAGTTTGTATAGTATTGGGGTTAGTTGTTCTTTGAATGTTTGATAGAATTTACTGTTGAATCCATCAGGCCCTGGGGATTTTTTCTTAGGAAGTTCTTTGATGGCTTGTTGGATTTCATTTTCTGATATGGGATTATTTAAGAAATCTATTTCTTCTTCTGTTAGTCTAGGCAATTTATATTTTTGTAAATATTCATCTACATCACCTAAATTGGTGTATTTATTGCCATATAGTTGGGCAAAGTAGTTTTTAATGATTGCCTAAATTTCCTCTTCATTGGAGGTGAGGTCCCCCTTTTCATCCTTGATGCTGTTAATTTGCCTTTCTTCTTTACCCTTTTTAATTAGAGTGACCAGTACTTTGTCTATTTTGTCTGTTTTTCAAAGTACCAGCTTCTAGTCTTGTTTATTAGCTCAATACTTCTATCACTTTCGATTTTATTAATTTCTCCCTTAATTTTTAGGATCTCTAGTTTGGTTCTCTTCTGGGGGTTTTTAATTTGTTTGTTCTCAAGTTTTTTGATTTGCATTTCAAATTCATTGATCTCTGCCCTCCCTAATTTGTTAATATATGCACTCATGGATATGAATTTTCCTCTCAGTACTGCTTTGGCTGCATTCCATAAAGTTTGAAAGGATGTCTCACCATTGTCATTTTCCTCAATGAAATTATTAATTGTTTCTATGATTTCTTCTCTAACTAACTGATTTTGGAGTATCATATTATTTAATTTCCAATTAAATTTTGATTTGGCTCTCCATGTACCCTTTCTGATCAATATTTTTATGGCTTTATGAACTGAAAAGTTTGCATTTATTATTTCTGCTTTTCTGAACTTGAGTGCCATGTTTCTGTGACCTAGTGTATGATCTATTTTTGTGAATGTGCCATGTGGTGCTGAGAAGAAGGTGTATTCCTTTTAGTCTCTATTTATTTTTCTCCATATGTCTATTACCTCTAATTTTTCTAAGATTTCATTCACCTCTTTTCCCTCTTTCTTGTTTATTTTTTGGTTTGATTTATCTAAATTTGATAGTGGTTGGTTCAAGCCTCCCACTAATATGGTTTTACTCTCTATTTCCTCCTTCAATTCTCCTAGTTTCTCCATTAGAAATGTGGATGCTATACCATTTGGTGCATACATGTTGATTAGTGATATTTCCTCATTGTCTATACTCCCTTTTAACAGAATATATTTACCTTCCCTATTGCTTTTGATTAGGTCTAATTTTGCTTTGGCTTTGTCAGATATCATGATTGCAACTCCTGCCTTCTTTCTATCTGTTGAGGCCCAAAAGGACTTGCTCCATCCTTTAATTCTAACCTTGTGAGTATCAACCCGCCTCATATTTGTTTCTTGAAGACAACAAATAGTAGGATTTTGGGTTCTAATCCAATCTGCTATTTGTCTACGTTTTATGGGTGAGTTCATCCCATTCATGTTCAAAGTTATGAATGTCACTTGTGGATTCACTGGCATTTTGATATCATCCCCTAGTTCTGACCTTTCTTCTTTAGCTATATCCTTTTGAACCGGTGATTTACTTTAGGTCAGTCCCCCTACTCCCCTCCCTTGATATGCTTCCCTTTCTAGCCCCTCCCATTTTATACTCCCTTCCCCTCCCCCCTCTCCTTCCCTCCCTTTTTATACCCCCTTCCCCCTCCCCCTCCTTGATTTTCCTTTCTTTCTTACCCTGTTGGATAAGATAGAATTCAGTATCCCACTGGATCTAGATGTTCTTCCCTCTCAGTGCTGATTTCACTGAGAGTAAGGTTTAGGTAATACCACTTCAAGCTCTCTTCCTCTCCTTCTCATATGAGAGTTCTTCCCTCCCCTTCTCATGTGTATCTTTGTATGGGAAAGATTATTCTATTTAGTCCCCCCCCATTTCTTGAAGTAAATGTTAGTATTATCGATGATTCCACCCCTCCATTTTTCTTTCTTTGCCCTCTCTTTCACTAAATCTTCTTGATTCCCCAATCTTTCCCTATGCATGATTCTTCTAACTACTCTTATGATGCATAAAATTTTTGAGAGTTACACAATACATTTTCCCTACATATTAATATATATAATTTGATATTAATGTAGTCCTTATAGAAGAGAGTTTGACTTAAAGAAAAAGATAAGATTTATCTCCTTTTCCCTTTCTTTCATATTTACCTTTTCATGTTTCTCTTGATTTCTATGATTGGATATAAAATTTTCCACTAAGTTCTGGTCTTTTCTTAGCAAATGCTTGGAAATCTTCTATTTTGTGGAATGCCCATACTTTCCCCTGGAAGTATATAGTCAGTTTTGCTGGGTAGTTGATTCTTGGTTGGAGACCCAGCTCTCTTGCCTTTCTAAATATCATGTTCCCATGCTTTGAGGTCTCTTAGTGTGTTAGCCGCTAAGTCCTGTGTGATCCTTATGGGATCTATATCTGAAGTTCCTCTTCTTGGCTTCTTGTAGGATTTTCTCCTTTTCTTAGAAGCTTTTGAATTTGGCGATTATATTCCTGGGGGTTGTCTTTTGGGGATTTAGTATAGAGGGTGTTCTATGAACCCTTTTTATTTCTATTTTGCCCCCTTGCTCCAGAACATGTAGGCAATTTTCTTTTATAATCTCCTGTAGAATAGCATTGGGGTTTTTGTATATCTCTGGTTTTTCTGGGAGACCGATAATTCGGAGGTTGTCTCTTCTTCCTCTGTTTTCCAAGTCTGTGACCTTTTCAGTGAGATATTTTATGTTTTCTTCTAATTCATTCATTTTTTGGCTTTGCTTTATTGATTCTTGCTGTTTTGTAATCTCGCTGTCTTCCAACTGCTTAATTCTGGTTGTTAGAGACTGGTTTTGCTTTTCAGCTTTGTCTGTCCTTCTATTAGATGCTTCCAGCTCCTTCTGCATTTCTGAAGTTTTGTCTATCAGACTGCTGATCTCTTTCTCCCAATTTTTTTCCCAAAAGGTTTCCATCTTTTGGGTAAGCTCCAGTTTGAGATCTTCCAGAGCTTGTGGATAGTTTCCATTTGGGGAGGCATGTTCTAATTTTGTTTGGATTTCATCCCCATTCTCTTCTTTTCCTTGGGTACTCCCTCCATAAAAGTTTTCAATAGTCACTTCCCCCCCCCTTCTTCTTGGAGGCTTGATTTTGGGTCATGTGAGCCATCCCTTTGGTGGTTTTATTCCACTTTCTTTTTTGGTCTGGAGTCTGGGTGATATGGGTGGGTTTTCTGTGAATTTAAGTTGCCTCAGACTAGTTCTTCCCCGCCTCCAAGGTTTCTTAGAGCACGGGCCCCTGTGTTCAGGCCAACCGCCCAGGTGATCAGCGTGGCCCGCCCAGGTGTTCAGTTCTGCCCAGGTGCTCAGAGCAACTGCCCTAGAGTTCAACTTTGCAGCCCCCTGTGCTTAGTGCAGGATTCTTCTGTGAAACCACCCTGAGAAGTTGTTTCCTTGCAGTCTTTTTATCCCAAGGACCTTGGTGTGCCTCCCCCCCCCCGCCCCACCCCCAGACAGAGACGCTCCTCACTCACTTGCTGTCCCAGTGAGCACTCTGATATCTTACTCTGGTTTGGTGGGGGTGGGGGGAGGGGAGGCTCAGTTCATGTTTTTGTGCGAGCTTTTCCTCCTCCTTACAGTGTGGAAATGTTCAAACCCCTCGTACCTTCGTTTCCAGGGGGTACTGGAGAGTCCCTCTGTTCTTCCAAAGGTGATTTTTATGCTCTTTTGAGGTAGTCTATTTTGTTTGGTGCCGGGGAGGGGAAGCGAGTCGCATCTAGGTTGCAGCCATGTTTACACGGAAGTCGTGAACTGGATTTTTAAAAAAATAATTAAGTTTAAATTAACTGAGGGGAACTGTCAGAATTGTATGGCATGGTTTATACATTTTTTCTGAGGAAAAATCAAGAATGTCTGCCATTTTTCTGTTGTCTGAAAGATCTCTAGTTTGGCAGGTAGTGTCCAAGAAAACATATAAATTCTAGGCAAATAATAATAAGGAAAAAATATTTAACTTCTTTCAAAACACAGTACAGGTATCTCTTCCATACTTTTACCATTGCAATGTTTATATATCTTAGGTTGGAAAAAGAAATTACTTGGGAATTTGCGGGGAGTTTTGTGGCAGCTGCAGTGAAATGCAAAGCCCACTAGATTATACAGGAAAGGTTCAGAAACATAGACATTCATAAAATTTATGTGTTATATTGTATATCATCAATATATTTTATCATTTAATACTATAAATATACACACACTCTTTCTTAAAGTTAAAATAATAAAAAGTTAAAATTTTCTTTAACACAAAAGCCAACAGATGGCACACAAATCTAGAAATATGCAGCCATTTAAAAAATTTGTAAATTCATCAGTGAATTTAAAATACAGTAAATATCCCATGAAAGAAAGAAAAAAAAATTCAGACTTCTCTGGAATGAAGGCAGAACCAACATTTTTATATGCATTTTCCAAATCATAGGACCCTATACCCCTGGACTCCATGATATGGAAGGTACAACATTTACTGTGGAATCCCAAGATAATTAATTATTTGGAGCAATTGTGTTGAATTAAAATTATTCAAAAAATAACCCAGATACTACTAGATAATTGACCTTGACTCCAGTGTTAGTTCTATTGTAACTGGAGGCTCAGAGGAGTTCTCTTGGCTTTTAAGAACCTATTTATTAGATTGCTGGCCTTTGATTTCTCTGGTGTAATGCTAATAAGTGACTTGGAGGACATCTTTGCCTGAAGAGATGCTTGAAAGGCTCATTTTTTTTACCTTCCTACTTGAGTTTTGGAGAAGAATTAAATAAAATCGAATTGCAGGCTTATCTATGTATTTCTGATGATTAATAATAGTATATAGGAAACATCTTGTGTAGAAGTATTTTGTTATGTTTATGCAAATCTAAACTCCAGGAAAGTTATGCAATGGCATTTCTCATTAGTTTAATATATTAAAACACTATCTTTTCTTTTAGAGTGTGCCTTTAAAGTATGAAAGTCAAAAAGTAATTTCCTTATGAATATTTCATCATGAACATTTATTTGTCAGGCAAATGAATACCCCGTGTTGAATTTCCCCTTTTAGAAAAGTCAAAGGACAATCAAAGGTTTATTTGTATAAAATATACTTTATTAGAGAAGAATAATATTTTACAGATTTAGGACTACATATGCTGCACCACAGGTAACTTCATTCCGAGGTAGCATGATTTTGAGGGATTATATTTTAGCTTTATAGATACCTACATAAATTCAGAGGTCATGTTTATAAAAGTCCAATAGAAGAGTAATTTTTCTTATAATCCAAATGTTTCTTTTTGCCTCCCCCTTGAGTACATCATATATCTGGCTTTATAACTGTGACAGTGATCTAATTCTCAGGTTCAAATGTTTCATGAAACAATGCTTCATTTTTTTTTCTTCTAATGGCAGGAAATATATGACTGAAAGACAAATCATGATCTTTTTGAGCCTGGATGTGTGCTGTGTAGTTCTGAGTTCAGTGTGTGTCTAGAGGGAAATGTTTAATAAATTCTTTTCCTGAGGCAGCTCTATTTTGTCTGTCTAGAGATACAAAAGATATTTTGTTCAACTGCTAAAACACAGTTTTGATATACCCAGGAACTTATAATTGTCAAAATCAAATGAAAAATGCAAATCATTTTTGTTGTTCTCTTGACAATATATGCTGATTACAAAGTTTTCATTTTTATTGTCAAAAATAAATTACTGTTAGTTCTGTTTAAGACTTTTAAAAAAACTTTTATTTAGGTGAAATGAAATGGGCTTAGTACAAGTAGGATTTTGCTTATTTGTTTTCCACTAACTAAGAAAAAATAGTGATTTTTAAAATGTATATAGAATAATATGAAGTAAATTAGTAAGGAAAAATCAACAAAAATACACCCCTGTAATGAAAAAAGAAAGGAAGTAGCAGGTAAAGATATAAATAAAAGGGGAACATTTTGAGAAAGAAAAACAAAATGTTCATTTGAATGTTCCTGGAGGAATCGCCATTTACCAATGTAGGTCATCACCTTTTTTCAACATGTAGCCTTAGAGAGTTTTCTAAAGCTTTAATTGAATTACTTAGGTTCATACAGCTAATACATATCAGAAGTGAGACTTGAACTCATGTCTTAATGGTTCTAAAATGGGCTTCTTATACTCTATACCTATTTGTCTCTCTGGATCTTTGTTTTAATAACATGGAGTCCTTCCCACGGGGCAATACAGATATCCCTTACATTCATTTCTGATTCTCTTATTCTGTTTTCCATTTGCCCAAGGTTTAAATGACCCAAAATAATGGGTTGTCTACTTAATAGCATGTTATACACTGAAAACAGGAATTCTTCATCCACTTATTTTTCCCTGCATGGATTGTTAGGTGAAACTCTCTTGAGTGTTTGTGAATTTTATTTAGAGGGCTCTGCAAAGTTTGAGAGCTTAATAAAAGTATCACAATATCTCTCAGAAATCAGAGGAGCTCATTGTCCATTGTCTATTGTATCTCTTCAAGTTAGACTCTACAATGGACATCATCCATCATAATGGCTTGGAGAAGTCCAAAAAACATTGATTCTCAAGACAGAGAATGTGGATTCAAATTGTTCCTCTGGCATCCTGCTGGTGCACCGATAAGCAAGTCACTTAACCTTTAGATAGCAGTTTTCTCATCTCTAAAAATGGGAGAGTTGGATTAGATGACCTCATAAGTACCTTCAATCCTAGTTGCAGCCAATGATCCTTTAATCAGTGTCAAGCCAATGTTTTTAATTTTAACTCTTGATATTAGGGAAATTAGGGAGGGGAAGACTAAATGGACACACACAACTACATTTGTGTTATGTTCCAGGCACTGTGCTAATAGCTTTTGTAAAACTCGGATCATATCATCTAATTTGATTCTCATAACAACACTAAGAGGTAGGTTCTATTATAATCCCTATTTTGCATTTGACAAGACTAAAACAGACAGAGGTTAAACAGACCTCAAGGTCACACAGTTAGTACTTATCTGAGATCCAATTTGAATTCAGGTCTTTCTGACTCCCTGTCCAAAATTCTATTCAGAGATTGTTACCAAAATCACATCTATATATTACACTTTCCTAAATCTTATATATTCATAAAAATACAAAGCTTTATTATTTACATAATTATATAATATATTATTTATATAAAGCATTTATGTAATGTTATAAGATTTTCAATCATCTTATATATATATACTGTCTCATTTGATTTTCTTAAATCCCTAGGTGACATCTCATTTGAGAATAGTAATTACTCTGTTTAAAAGTTCTTTCTTGATTAACAAAAAATAAACATAGGAAGCTCCAGAATTCTTTATATCTTTCAATCAAATCTATGAATATAGAAATATAGTCTGTTGAGAATGTCATTTCTGAAAACGTTCTGGAAACCTCTTGACAATTTCTCCTTTACTCAAATCTCGGATGAAGAGGCAGTCTGTCCTTTGCCACAGCCCACCTCTTCTTATGTCTTCCATACCATTGTTTTCAATATCCTCTGGAAGGTTTCTCTTCCCCAAGAATCTCTCATTCCCTATAAGTTTTAATCTTTCCTTGTCTACTGATTTTTTTCCTGTTTCCTTCTATAAGGATGGTATTAGAAATTAAGTCTTATTATATTAGTTTAGAGATAAGAAGTAGAGGAGCTGGCATGAGAAAGAATTGGAGTTTCAAACAGAACTGAGACAGAGTGTCAATTTCAAGTCTAACAGTTTTTCTGTAACAGTTGCTCTCTGTCTGTGGCAGTTGGTCTCTGGCAGTTGGCAGAATTAGACTCTCTCTGAGGGCTTGGAGGAGGTAACATCTTTTCTCTCTCTCCTTACTGTCTGAGATAGAAGGAAAGGAGGAAAAGTCCTTAAGGAAATAAGTTTTTTTTTTCCTTTTCCAACCTGGAAAACACTAGTGACTACTTCTATTACATAAATTGTTTTTATATCTGAGAAGACCAAAGAAAGATCTGGTTTTTGATTTGGACTCTGAGTCTGTTAAGGCTTAGAGTCCTAACTTGGTTCTTACTGAGGCTCAGCCAGCTAGCCTTTGTTATTTTTATAACTTGGAGACAAAGTTAAGAATTATAAGGATAATAGTCTTAGTTTATTTAGAATAGTAAAAATTTGGGTTAGTCAGATCAAGAAGGATAAGTGTAGCCTGTGGAAACAGGAGAAGTGGTTCATTGTGGAAACGGGGAGTTTAATTTGGATGCAGTTAGAATCCTTTAGAGTCAGAATTCTTTTTTTTTATCCTTATATTTTCAATAAATAATTTATTTTTGTATAACAAGAGTCTCCCTTGCGCCTGGCCCTGAAGAGAAGTTCACTTATGAGCTTCACTTCACTGATATAAACTAAAGATACTTTGAGAGCACAACAAGCAGATTATCTAAATCAGCTTAAAATCAATAATAAATCCATTGCTGTATTATTTTTATAGTTTGCCTATTATTTTTACACTACAAATATGCCAAGTTTCCCTATACATAAAACCTCTTGACCTGAATTAGGGGAATGTCTACCTCAAGCATGTGAAGACTTCCTTTGGCAGAATGGGCAGATGAGAATAATTTGTTCCAACAGTCATGAAGGAGGCTGAATAAGGTGCTGCGGAGTGCATAGAGCTTAATCAGACATCAAATATGTGAAGGTTATCCACTGCATCCCGGGCTGTTGTCAGTCATTCTGACTTTTTTCTCAACACTGTACTTTAATGACTCTGGAAGAGAGTAAGGCAGACACCTTTGTGTGACTGTCTTACTTAAATCCAATTCACAAGCAAGTCAAAGCATCACCCCCTTGATTCCATTGGTCCTCTTCAAAAATGAAGGACAAACAAAAACAACTCTCCCCACAACCATAAGCCTGGATATCTCTTCCCTTTCACAAGACAAATTCCTCAAAACAAACAAACAAGCAAACAAACTACTTGTTGCCTCCATTTCTTTTCCTTGTCTGCACCTTTCTTCTGGCTTATGACATGATCACAACTAAAGCTACCCTCTTCAAAGTAACTGAGAATTTGCTCATTCTTCTTGACTTCTCTGTAACATTCGATATAGGCACCACCAGAGCGTTGGGAGGCTCCAGTAGTACACTGGATGCAAAACACAAATCCTAAAGCACTAGATAATGTCAGTTATTGTTATTTATTTTTATTATTACTTTCCAGTCACCAGGTCTCCAGTGTATTGATGACTTTATTTACTGAACTCCTGCTGAACTCAAGCAATATAAATAGAATGTGCTAGTAAATGTTTAACAACTGGACTCTGGAGGTAAAAAATGTATGCAAACATACTTTAAAATTTAATTTTAATTATTAAAACTTTATTAAGTCTATCAAATCAACAAAACAGTATCAATGTCTAATTTTGTAGAGATTGCCTATTTCTAAGGTGTAAATGCTCAAAAGGAAAATGTAATAATTGCTTGGGTCAGAGGAGACTCCAGAACATCTCTTTCTCTTCTTTTTTTAACTATGTTAATATTTAGTTAGACTAAAAATGCGTGATTATTGGTAACTCTTGAGTACTTTTCTCTCCTTCTGCTATTATCACTACAGAACATCAGAGAGCTTAACAAGAATTAGGGACTTTATATTCTTTATTTCATGGGTTGTTTTGATTACTGAATTCATTATCAAGTGACCAGCTTACTAATTCTGAATAGATAGCTAATTAACAGTAAGGAGGCACATTCAGACTGTGGCTAGAACCTGTGGTAGGATCTGCCAGAGTTTGTAGACTACTGGAAATGCCTTCAATAATAGAGGGTCACTTGCATAACAATGTGGTAGGAAATTGTGGAAGCAAAGAGAATTAGATGAGAACAGTTTTTTGTATATGTGAAAAATATTAAGAAATAAACAGATAGAAAAAAAGCTAGAAAAAATTTAAAGTTGTATAAAACAAATTTTAAAAGCCAGAATTATATTCAGGATATCAGACAAGAAACAATAAATATTGGCAAGATTACAAAGGAAAGTACATTTTAGGCACTATAGACAATAAAACAATATCATCATTAAATACCTATGCACCAGTATCTGCTTTCATAAAAGAATTACTGACTGAGATGCAAAATGATAGGTTAGCAATACAACAATTGTTTGTGACTTTGATCTCTTTTACAGTTAAGTACATTTAACAGAAAGATAATCAAAAAACAAGTCATAGAGCCAGGGCAAAAAGTAATCATAGAAAGGACAGAAACAGTGGATATGTTTTTATAAAGTAGAGTAAAATAAAACTAATAATAGAAGAAATACAAGGAAATAGACCTAATTTTAGCTGAAATAATTATATCCTCAATGGGCAAAAAATCAAATGATATTTAAAAAATGAAAATCAGACAACACGAACTTTTGCAATTTGTAGAGGAAAAATGTTAACTTTGAAAATATGAGCAAAATGTAAAAATTGGAGCAATAAGTTAATTATGTAATAATTAACCTAGAAAAATCAAGAAATGAACAGATTTCAAATTACATGGAAGAAAAATGTTAAAAATCATCTGAAAATAGAATTGAAATAAAAATAAGGCAATGAGAAACATTCTAAGTTAAGATAGTAGTGTAGTTTTTTAATTTTATTTTTTCCAGATTGTACTTCAATACAATTTTCAATAATAATTTTCTGACATTTTTCTCCAGGTTTTCTCTTGCTCTCCTAATCCTCTCCCATCCCTAAGATGGCAAAGTACTATGATATGGGTAGTATATGCGTTATCATACAATACATATTTCCATGCTTGTCATAATGTCATAAAGACACATTACTTAAACTAGAGAAAAATTCATGGAGGAAATAAAGTGAAGAGTGGTATGCTTCAATCTGCATCAAGATTCCATCAATTCCTTCTATAGTGGTGAACAGCCTTTTTCATCGTGAGTCCCTTGGAGCTGTACTGGATCTTTGAGTTGTTGCTAATAATTAACTGATTCACAGTTGATCATTGTATGTTATTTCTGTCATTTCTGCAAGTGATGGTCTCTTGGCTCTGCTCACTTCATTTTACATCACTTCATATAAGTCTTTCCAGGTTTTTTGTTTTTTGTTTTTATTTTTTTGGTGATCTTCTTGTTTGTCATTTCTTATAGCACAATAGTATTCTATTACAATCATATACCACAACTTATTCAGCTATTCCCCATTGATGAATGAATATTCCTTCCATTTCCAGTTCTTTGCTACCACAAAAAGAACTACTCTAAATATTTTTGTACAAGTAGGTATTTTTCCTCACTGATCTTTTTGGAATACAGACCTAGTAGCTGGACAAAAGGGTATATACTGGTTTATGATCCTCTGGGCATAGTTTCAAATTGCTCTCCAGAATGGTTGTATCAGTTTAAAGTTCTACCAATAGTGTCCCAATTTTTCCACATCTCATTCCACATTTTTCATTTTCTTTTTTTTTTTTGTCAATATTAGCCAGTCTGATAGGTGTGAGATGATGCCTCAGAATTGTTTTAATTTTTATTTCTTTAATGAATATTGATTTG